>NC_133650.1:199690245-200033517 GCF_009905375.1 Apium graveolens
TCAACTACAGTAGGGTCTTGTGGGATCAAAGATTCCTGACCCCCTTCCATAGCTGCTGCTTACATTCCTTCTTCAGAGGTTGATTCTTCTACATCCCTCCTTGCTCTTTGCTTTTTAAGTCTCTTAGCTGGTGGAGATACTCTGGGAGCTTGATCATCAGAGTTTAGCTTTCTAAGCCTTTTGAGGGGCCTAGAACTCACAGTTTCTTGAGCTGTCTGAGAAGAGACCTTCTCAGCTACTTAGCAACAGGTTCTGATGGTTGAACCTGTACCTCATCATCAGACTCATCTCTTAAAATCATATTCCTTCTTTTCTGCTGTGACTGAGGGACTGTCTTAGTCCTCTTTGCTCTAGAAGAAGAAGGCTTTACTTGATTATGTGTTGATGGTTGTGGTTGTTGTGTTTGGTTGGTGGTGGATTATGATGGTTGTTGTGTGTTGGTGGGTTGGATATCAGGATATAGCAATGAATAGGTATCAGAATCAGCATTTACCAGAGCTTGCTTTACTGATAAAGGAATTCTAAGGGGTCTCAAAACTTCCTTCTTGTTGTCAGCAGTTAAGAGAACAGTAAAAGCCCTCTTTGCTAACCTAAAAGGTTGTATGTGTTCACCTGCTAGTTGTGGTTCATCTGATGTACAATAACTGTAAATTAACTGACAGAACCTAGCAAATTAAACTACATTCCTGTCCTCTTTCATTCTATCTCCTATAAAACATAACACAGTCTTGGCATAATCAAAATGAGACTGGTTTAAGAGTGCATACCCATGTTGTTGTGTCAGAATAGGAATGGCATCAAAATTTGAGCACTTGTTGGCAAACGTCTTCGTGATGCAATCGAAGAAAAAGCTCCATCCCTTTCGAATATATGGGCGTTTGAGTTGACCCATCTTAGCCAAACTCTTTTCATACCCTAGATTAGCCATCATTTGTTGTAGCAAGGGCTCCTCCACAGGAGAACTGAATTGACAGTTTTCAGGTAGGTGTAGAGCTTTTCGAACTGTTGCCGAAGTAACAACATACTCAACCTCCTTTGCTGTAAACACGATGCTTAGAGTCCCATGCTTACCACCATCATCATAAAGTCCCGTTCGCCAGAACGTCAGAACTTGAGTTCCAGATAAAGTGGATGGTTGCGTCAAGGCGAACCCAATTTCACTATGAGATAAGAAATCCTGAATAAAATGAAGTTCTGAAGGAGCTTCACTCTTAGTGAGAATGGCAGCGTAGTTTTTGGGGACGAACTTTGCTCCATTAAATATTATATCCTTGGGTGCCATTGAAAAAGATGTGAGAAATAAGAATGCCTGAAAGGTTTGTGGTAAAATGCCTGTGTAAAAATCGTCAGTGAATGTGAGAAAATAAGAGAAAGAAAGAGAGTATAGAAAGAAATTTATATAAAAGAATTAAAATCTTTTCTCTCTTTTACTTATACACGCCACTTAACAGCAGTTAAGACGAATTTGAACAGTCTGTACACCTGTCAGCCATGCAGTAGTTAAGACAAAAGTTAATGGGCACGGGAAATAAGTAATGATTACTATGCACATGCAGTTTTTCAAAAAAAATTGTTCCCACTAAACTAGTAATTACGAATGTCTTTATCTCACTTAAACCAATATTCTGATAAAATATAACTGTTCTAGTATTGACCCAAAAATAAATCAAGAAAATAAATACTGCCACGTAAGCATCAGAACTTGACTAATATCAGAATTTAAAGGTCATCAGAATATAGCTTCTGTACTCAAAAAGTGAATGTATATTTCTGTAATTCTTTAAAAAAATATTGATATGGTTTCCGCAGAACTTAATCATCAGAACTTCCATCAGAACTTGTCCTCATAAATTATGCTATTGACACTTAAACTGTTCATCTAAAACAACATTGATCACCACAGTAATTTTTATCATTCATATGGAGTGTAAGTGTGTGCTTTAAGCTAAATATCAGACAAAGAGTAAAGTCTAATTCACTTCAGTACATCTTAGAAATAAGGCATAACTAAGAACTTTGCTCAAAATCTGTCATTAGTCTGAAGTCTACTTTAGAATGAGTTCATGCATGAGTCCACCTCAACTGTTTTATGTTCATTTTTTGCATCTTTTGATATTCTTTTTCACAGGAGCTCCTCAGTGTAAGTGAGTCAGAACTGCTTAACAGAATTTATACTATTATCAGAGTATTTCTCCAATAATCAGAGAATGTGAAAAGTCACCAAGAAAATTTTATTTTGCTTTTCTAATGCATATTACTTAATACCATCAATGCATTTAGGTATTACCTTCCACATACATTTTTCTCTAGATCTCAAAGGAGTACCTGATATTTATTCTTTTCTTTACTTTTTCTTTTGATAAGTGAGGCTTATCAGCACTTAGTACATCCATAAGATTTACTAACATCAGAACTTAACAGATAAGAAGCATTATTCTAGTTTTTGACTTAGTAATAAGATACACAAAGTAAACCTAACCAAGCTCAATATCAAAATTTGCTTGTGTTAAAAGATTTCCACATAAACAATTACTTCAAACATGGGATTTTTAGTATATTAGAGACTACTAGGTCAGCATCTAGCACAATTATCCTTATTGGATTGAATAGTCACAGAAACATTCATATCACTATCAGAGTTTAGAAATTCATATCAGACAACAATCAGCACTTAGGTAAATTTCAATTTAAGCACATATTACATAAAGATAGTAATATCTATAAATACTGATCATAAGGTCTAATGTCTCAGAACATAAACTAAATAGATTTAGAGAAAGAACCTGAACCCATTCCAAGTTCATTTACTAATCTTGTAAAAGTAGCTTCACACAGTGGTTTTGTGAAGATATCTGCTAGTTGTTGATCTGTTGGAACAAAATCCAATTCCACTGTACCTTCCATCACATGTTCCCTTATAAAGTGGTACCTAATGCTGATGTGCTTTGTCATTGAGTGCTGAACTGGATTACCTGTCATAGAAATAGCACTTTGATTATCACAGTAAATGGGTATTTTAGAATATGTTAACCCATAATCCAATAACTGATTCTTCATCCAAAGAATTTGTGCACAACAGCTTCCTGCAGCAATGTACTCTGCCTCTGCAGTTGATAGGGAAATTGGCTTTTGTTTCTTTCTAAACCAAGAAACTAATCTGCCTCCAAGAAATTGGCAGCTTCCACTTGTGCTTTTCTTATCAATTTTGCACCCTGCAAAATCTGCATCTGAGTAACCTATTAGCTTAAAGTCTGATTCCCTAGGATACCACAATCCTAGATCAGCTGTACCCTTAAGGTACTTGAAAATTCTTTTCACAGCTGTTAAGTGAGGTTCTCTTGGATCTACTTGAAATCTTGCACAAAGACAGGTATCATACATAATATCAGGTCTACTTGCAGTTAGATAGAGTAGAGATCCAATCATACCTCTGTAATCAGTAATATCTACTGATGTACCAGTATCCTTATCCAATTTTGTTGCAGTGGCCATAGGAGTGCATTCACTTGAACAGTCTTGCATTCCAAATTTCTTCAACAAATTTCTGGTGTACTTAGATTGACAAATAAAAGTTTCTTCTTCATTCTTCTTGACTTGAAGGCCCAGAAAATAGCTAAGTTCTCCCATCATACTCATTTGATATTTTGACTGCATTAGCTTGGCAAACCTTTTACAAAGTATGTCATTTGTAGAACCAAAAATGATATCATCAACATATATATGCACCAAAAATAAGTCCTTTCCATGGTTGAGATAGAATAAGGTTTTGTCAATAGTCCCTCTATTAAATCCACTTTCCAGAAGAAACTGAGCTAATATCTCATACCATGCTCTTAGAGCTTGCTTAAGGCCATAAAGTGCTTTATCAAGTCTGTAGACATGATTAGGAAATTTTGAATCTAAAAAACCTGGAGGTTGTTCAACATATACTTCTTCTTCCAATTCTCCATTAAGAAAAGCACTTTTTACATCCATTTGAAAGACTTTAAACTTTTTGTGAGCAGCAAAAGCCAGAAATATCCTTATGGATTCCAATCTAGCAACTGGTGCAAATGTTTCATCATAATCAATTCCCTCCTGTTGAGAGTATCCTTTAGCAACCAGCCTTGCTTTATTTCTTGTAATTATGCCATCACTATCAGTTTTATTTCTGAACACCCACTTTGTACCAACAACAGATCTATTCTTTGGTCTTGGCACTAGGGTCCAGACTTTATTTCTTTCAAATTCATTTAACTCTTCCTGCATTGCTTGCACCCAATCAGCATCTTGAAGAGCTTCTTCCACTTTCTTTGGTTCAGTCTGAGAAAGAAAAGAATGATAAAGACATTCATTTGATGTTGTTGTTCTAATTCTAACACCTGCTTCAGGATTTCCAATAATCAAGTCAGGTGTATGTAATTTAGTCCACTTTCTTACAGATGGAAGGTGATCTCTAGAAGTGGATGTTCCCCCATGATCCATGTTGTCTCCATCAACATTTTCTGATACTCCCCCTGAAATTATGCCCTCTGAGTTGGATCCTTCATAATTTGAGTTTCCAGAATTATCAGAACTTGGCCCATCAGAACTTGATGAATCAGAATTTGAGTTTCTAGAATTATCAGAACTTGGCCCATCAGAACTTGATGAATCGGAACTTGAAGAGCATGTTCTAGATTCTGATGTTTCTTGAGATGTGGTTGGATCTTCAATATGCTCCCCCTGCACAGGTGCATTTTCCTTTGGCGTAGTCACCACAGTTTCAATAATATCAGAGTTTAACCCATCAGAGTTTGTAGCATCTGGATTTAGACTATCAGAATTTATAGAATCAGAATTTAAAACTTCATTCTCAAATCACAGCTGATCATGAACATTGAAATCTTCAAGTCCAGTAATCTTCTTATCATCAAAAGAAATATTGATAGATTTCATGACAACCCTTTTTCTTAAATTATAGACTCTGAAGGCTTTTATGGAAAGTGGATATCCAACAAAAATTCCTTCATCAGCTTTTAGATCAAATTTGGATAGTTGTTCAGGATGAGTCTTAAGAAAAAAACACTTGCATCCAAATACATGAAAGTACTTCAGATTTGGCTTTTTTTTCTTCACCATCTCATATGGTGTTTTTTCATGCTTGTTGATAAGTGTTGCATTCTGAGTAAAATAAGTAGTCTGCACAGCTTCAGCCCAAAAGTAGGTTGGTAACTTTGCTTCATCAAGCATAGTTCTCGCAACTTCAATAAGAATTCTATTCTTTTTTTCAACAACTCCATTTTGTTGTGGAGTTCCAGGAGCAGAGAATTCCTGCTTTATTCCATGGACTTTGCAGAACTCTTCCATAATCATATTCTTGAACTCAGTGCCATTATCACTTCTTATGATTTTCACAGAGTCGTTGACCAATTTATCCAGTTATTTGACATGATCAATCAAGATAGATACAGTTTCACTTTTTGTGTGCAAGAAATACACCCATGTGTATCTGGTAAACTCATCTACTATGAACATAGTATATTTCTTCTTTGCAATAGAAATGACATTTACTGGACCAAATAGATCAACATGTAGTAGGTGATAAGGCTCAAGAATTAAAGATTCAGTCTTGCTCTTGAATGAAGATTTTCTTTGTTTTTCCTTTTGACATGAATCACAAAGGCCATCAAGAACAAATACTGATTTTGGCAGTCCTCTCACAAGATCTTTCTTGACTAGTTCATTTACATTGTTAAAATTTAAATGAGAGAGGTTCTTGTGCCAATCCCAGCTTTCTTCAATTGATGTTCTGCTTAACAGACAGATTGCAGAACCATTATAACTTGTTGAAAGCTTGGCTTCATAAATGTTACCATGCATGTATCTCTTCAGAACAACTTTTCCTGTAAATATGCTTACAACTATACGGTGTTCTTCAAAGAAATCCACATGATAACCTCTGTCACAGATTTGACTAACACTTAGCAGATTGTGTTTAAGTCCTGAGACTAGAGCTACTTTTTCAATGATGACATTCCCAAGATTAATATTGCCATATCCCAGAGTTCTTCCCATGTTGCCATCTCCATAAGAAACTCCTAGGCCAGCTTTCTCCACAAAGTCTGATAGCAGGGCTTTATTTCCAGTCATATGTCCTGAACATCCACTGTCCAGAACTAGGATTTTTTTCCTGTTGCCCTGCAATCACAAAAACCACTAATGATTAGTTTTAAGGACCCAGACTTGCTTGGATCCTTTGGCCTTATTGATAAGTGAATTTTATATCCACTTGGAACGCTTTATTACAAGCTTAAATTGGTGTTTTCGACTCAAGTTGTTGGTATTTTGATGTGTTTTGTGTTATTGCATTTCAGGTATCAGATAAATGAAGAAAAGAGCTTTTAAAGGAAATATGATGAAAAGTGATCAGAATTGGAAGCCAAGGCCATTGTCAAGTTGTAGAGAATCTCAATAGCTTCGCGTGGGCAGTTGAATCGCCTAATTCTAACGAGTAGAATTCAAGTTATGGTCAAAACAAGATTCATCAGAATATTTTTTCCAGTCAGTAGCTGAGCGCCCGCTCAGCAGAGCTGAGCGGCCGCTCAGGGCGCGGCTGGTCGCTGATTTCGCTAAAAAAGCCTTTTTTGAGTAGAATTTGACGATTTTAAGGGTCCAGGTCCACTAGGGGCGTATATATACTTAAAAAAAAGGGTTTTCATCATCCGGGAAGATTGGGATACCAAGGAGAAGACCTAGAAGCACAGAACAACTCCGAAAAAGAAGATCTTGTTTTCAACTTGTGATTCTTTGAATTAGTTGTAACTTTGGATGCTCGTTTTTGTTCTTGTTGAACCTAGATCTCGTTTATTCGTACTTTGATTATTATTTAGTTTATTAAGACCTTGTTTATACCATGCTTTCATTGGAACCCATGGTGATGATGAGTTCGATTATGGGCTAATCGTTGTCATGGGATTCTAGCGGATTTACTTATGGATTTCAATAGTTAATTATTTCGATATCTTGGTGTGTGGTGATTGATTGATATCCTAGTATTGGTTGTGCTTATTCGTCTTATGTGCGTAGCTAATATATAAGATAGCGTGTTAATCTCTATTGAAGCGACAGTGAATATAGAGGTTTAGAACTTGCCATGCTAGCATAGGTTCATGTATGTGTATGCATGATTCGTAGGTAACTCTAACCGTTTTACTTGCCCTATGTAATCAAGATAGATAACTTGTTCTTAAACCGTTATGTTGTCAAATTCTATAGACATATAGGGTCTCAATATAATTGGTGCCTATTCAGCTTCTATCTCTTTTGTGGATGTCTGGTAGAATGGTACTCGTGCAACGAAAGTTGGCGTTTATCAGTTTCGTGTTATCTGATTAGTGTCATCACCATCACATGCTAAGGTTAAAAATAATAAGGCTATTGAATGAAGTATTTAATGAAGTTAGGATCTCATATTTGTCATATATAGTAATTCAACTTCAATTCTCTTAGTTAATGTTATTTAGTATAATCTCTTAGTTTAATAAAAACCCAATTTGTTATTTGTCTTAGCATTGAGCGATAACCATACATTGTTGCATAGGTGCATAAATTGAACTTAACCTAAACCAGTCTATGTGGGAACGAATCTGATTTATATCTTATACTACTTGCGAACGCGTATACTTGCATGAATATTAGCGTGTGTTTTCGCCCTAACATGTTTTTGGCGCCGCTGCCGGGGACTCGGTGTTAATTTTTAGTTTATGTGCTTGTCATCAGTGGTCGTTAAATTTCACTGACTCGGATTCTTTTACTTTCATGGTTTATTTGTTTGTGTTTCAGGTACTCATTACGATGGGAGATCCAGCAGCACGAACGAAAGCCTTGATGGATTTTTCTCAACCCAAGATCAATGACATTCAATCTAGCATTGTCCGGCCAGCTATCACAGCTAATACCTTTGAGATCAAGCCTGGCATAATTCAATGGGTACAGACTTCAGTCCAGTTTGGGGGTTCTCCAACGGAAGATCCCAATACACACATTAGGGATTTCATTAAAATATGCGACACCTACAAGTTCAACGGTGTTTCCGAAGATGCTGTGAAGCTGAGACTGTTCCCATTCTCTCTGAAAGACAAGGCTAAGAGCTGGTTGCACTCTCTACCAGCTGGCTCGATTACTAGTTGGGAAGATCTTGCTCAGAAGTTTCTTACTAAATTCTTCCCTATGGCGAAGACAGCTGCACTCAGGAATGCTATTACTCAATTTGCGCAGCAAACGGGAGAATCGCTAAGTGAAGCTTGGGAGCGCTACAAGGAGATGCTTAGGAAGTGTCCTCATCATGGAATTCCTGATTGGATGATAATCACTTGTTTTTACAATGGGTTGGGAGCACAGTCCAGACCCATGCTCGATGCAGCATCAGGCGGAGCATTATGGGAAAAGAGCTATAAGGAAGCTTATGATCTAATTGAACTGATGGCTGCTAATGAATATCAGTATCCAACCCAGAGATATCCACAGGGCAAGGTAGCAGGAGTTCTTGAAGTGGATACAGCTACGACTATCACTGCTCAACTAAAGGCGTTGTCTATGAAGATCGATTCTCTGGCTAACTATGGTGTTAAGCAGATAATTAGTTTTTGTGAGCTGTGTGCAGGTCCGCATGCGACAGAGCAATGCGCTATATCTAGCGACTCAGCTCAGTTTGTGAGCAACTTTCAGAGATCGCAACAACCAGTTCCAGACACTTATCATCCTGACAACTGGAATCATCCTAACTTCAGCTGGAGCAACAATCAGAATGTAATGCAACAGCCGTTCCAGCCGTTTGGAAATAAGCTGTTCAACTCTCTTGGTTTTCAGCAACAACTCCAACTTCAATAACAAACTCATGATGCAGGTCTATCTTCGAATGAAAAATCTGAATTAGAGGAGTTGAGGCTTATGTGCAAAAACCAGGCTCTTATATGCCAAAGCCAAGCTGTTTCTATCAAGAGTCTGGAGAACCAAATAGGGCAAATTGCTAATGCCTTATTGAATCGACCACCAGGAACGCTTCCTAGTGATACAGAAGCCAATCTAGGAAAGAGGGAAGTTGAAGAACATGTGAACGCCATCACCTTAAGGTCTGGAAAGGTCGCAAGTCCCCAAATTCAACAAGACGAAGAGCCTGAAAAATATCAAGATTCAGAAAATGCAGTTGTGGCAGAAGAAGATGTACAGAAGGAAGTAGAGGTGGAACCAAGGAAGACTACTGTGGAACACACTCCTCCTGAGGGTAATACAGGGGAGAAACAGATTTATCCTCCACCTCCTTTTCCAAAGAGGCTGTAGAAGAAAAATCTGGATAAGCAGTTTGAGAAGTTTTTGGAGGTGTTCAAGAAACTTCATATCAACATACCTTTTGCTGAAGCTCTTGAACAGATGCCTAGCTATGCGAGGTTTATGAAAGGTATTCTCTCTCAGAAAGTGAAGCTCGATGACTTAGAGACCGTTGCTCTAACGGAGGAATGCAGTGTTGTGCTGCAACAGAAGTTGCCTCCGAAGCTTAAAGATCCTGAAAGCTTCACTATTCCTTGCACCATAGGAAACTTGTCGTTCGACAAGTGTTTATGTGATTTAGGAGCTAGCATCAATCTGATGCCCTTATCTATCTTCAAGAAGCTTGGTCTGCCTGATCCGAAACCAACATACATGTCATTGTAACTAGCTGACCGTTCAATCGCTTATCCACGAGGTATAGTGGAGGATGTCTTGGTCAAGGTGGATAAACTCATCTTTCCTGCTGACTTTGTAATTCTTGATTTTGAGGAAGATAAGAAGATTCCCATTATCTTAGGAAGATCATTCTTGGCTACAGGCCGAACTATGATTGATGTGCAAAAAGGAGAGCTTTCGATGAAGGTTTACGATCAAAAGGTCACTTCTAATGTGTTCAAGGAAATAAAGTTACCCACAACTAAAGAGGAGTGCTTTAAACTAGAGCAACTACATGTTTTCAATGCACCTCCATGGAAGAGGAATTTGGATATGCCATTCGATTCTCTTGGGTTAGCAGAGCTGAAAATTTCTCAGGAGCGTTTTGAACCATTTACTCAAGAAGCTCCCATACTTGAGCTCAACCGACAGCCAAATCACTTGAGTTATTCATTCTTAGGTGCACCCCCTGACAAGGGGTTGGGATATATCTTTGATGATGTAGAGGGTAGCCGAATGGATCCTCCAGTGCCTATAGAGGGTTCTTCTCATGTGCAACAGATAGTTGATAGGACTGGTGTTGGTGATGAGCAGTACAGGCGAGTAATTAGGCGTATGGAGGCCATGCACGACATTCACCTTCATTTTGCTGCAGATTTGACACATGCTTTCGGTATTGTTGTTTGAGACACTGGTGGCGAGGTTGATTGGCCACCTGATCCTCCACCCGATGAGGGTGACTCTCCCGCTAATTAGGTATGCCTGAAATCCTTATTATTACCTTCAATGGGGACATTGAAAATTTTAAGTTTGGGGGTGATAATGTAAGGATTAGTAGTGTATGTCCATATAGATCCATATAGATTCATATTGCATGTTTAGTTTTAGTTCATTCATATTTTTGCATGATTGTTCATTTAGGACATATTTGTTTATTTTTATGTGATTTCATATAGTTACATTTGCATGCATATTTAGCATGATCCCTTAAGATGGACTATGATATTTGATAAGTTGATGTTGATTTGAGTGTGGTGATGATGAATAGAGGGATGTTTAAGTCCGAATGAATTGATTTGCATGCCAGAAACAAATATTTTCACAAAGTCTTATAGGGTTGCTTTTGATCTAGATCATGATCATACTTGTTTGTTGTTGAGATTTAATCACTTGGTTATATTTAGAATTTGTGATATTCTCGTAATGACATAAAAACACTATTTTTTATCTGGAGAAAAACTTGGATTTCATTGCTAGTTGTTGTAAGGCTAGGCGTCAAATGGCTAGTAGCCGGCTCATATTTTTATGAGTAGACTGGGGTTGAACGAGATGGAGCAAAACGCACTCATTCAGAAATTGTTGAAAAAAAAAGAAAAAAAAGAAAAAAAAGAAAGAAAAAAAGTATGTGTTTATGCACAATTGATCAAGAGTGAGCTCTTTAATACTCGAGTTATTAAGTTCTAGGGGACTTTGTGCCTAGTGACCTAAGGCTTTTATAGTCTGGGATCCGCTAACCTAACGCTCGCTACATGGGTATTATTGTATAAGTCTTTTGGGACCTCATTCATTGCACGATCAAATAAGCATCTTTGCTATGTGTTCAATAATAGTGTGAATCCTTGTATAACTCTAGTAGAAAGGAGGTGTTGTGAGTCATAATGCGTTTATTGTCTATTCTGTTTATAAACTTTTGATTGTTTCGATGATAGATAAGTTATGGTTATTGATCTAGTATCGAGAGTATATCTGTTAAGCATTCACACACGCACGTTTCTGGTTTGTGAGTTGGTTTGTGGGATTTATTCAAACTCTGTTTCAAGTTATTGCATTCTTAGAGGCATTGGTTTATTCATTTGGTTATGGTTATTCTGAGGGGATCGATTGCATTATTATTTAGTTGCATTAACATAGTTGCATTCATGCATTAGGTTTGTTTTGTAGTTTTGAGTCTGTTTATGCTTGAGGACAAGCATCGATTCAAGTTTGGGGGTGTGATAAGTGGATTTTATATTCACTTGGAACGCTTTATTACAAGCTTAAATTGGTGTTTTGGACTCAAGTTGTTGGTATTTTGATGTGTTTTTGTGTTATTGCATTTCAGGTATCAGATAAATGAAGAAAAGATCTTTTAAAGGAAATATGATGAAAAGTGATCAGAATTGGAAGCCAAGACCATTGTCAAGTTGTAGAGAATCTCAATAGCTTCGCGTGGGCAGTTGAATCGCCTAATTCTGACGAGTAGAACTCAAGTTATGGTCAAAACAAGATTCATCAGAATATTTTTCCAGTCAGTAGCTGAGCGCCCGCTCCGCAGAGCTGAGCGCCCGCTCGGCAGAGCTGAGCGCCCGCTCGGCAGAGCTGAGCGCCCGCTCGGAGAGCTGAGCGCCCACTCAGGAGAGCTGAGCGGCCGCTCAGGGCGCGGCTGGTCGCTGATTTCGCTGAAAAAGCCTTTTTTGTGTAGAATTTGACGATTTTAAGGGTCCAGGTCCACTAGGGGCGTATATATACTTTAAAAAAAGGGTTTTCATCATCCGGGAAGATTGGGATACCAAGGAGAAGACCTAGAAGCACAGAACAACTCTGAAAAAGAAGATCTTGTTTTCAACTTGTGATTCTTTGAATTAGTTGTAACTTTGGATGCTCGTTTTCGTTCTTGTTGAACCTAGATCTCGTTTATTCGTACTTTGATTATTATTTAGTTTATTAAGACCTTGTTTATACCATGCTTTCATTGGAACCCATGGTGACGATGAGTTCGATTATGGGCTAATCGTTGTCATGGGATTCTAGCGGATTTACTTATGGATTTCAATAGTTAATTATTTCGATATCTTGGTGTGTGGTGATTGATTGATATCCTAGTATTGGTTGTGCTTATTCGTCTTATGTGCGTAGCTAACATATAAGATAGCGTGTTAATCTCTATTGAAGCGACAGTGAATATAGAGGTTTAGAACTTGCCATGCTAGCATAGGTTCATGTATGTGTATGCATGATTCGTAGGTAACTCTAACCGTTTTACTTGCCCTATATAATCAAGATAGATAACTTGTTCTTAAACCGTTATGTTGTCAAATTCTATAGACATATAGGGTCTCAATATAATTGGTGCATATTCAGCTTCTATCTCTTTTGTGGATGTCTGGTAGAATGGTACTCGTGCAACGAAAGTTGGCGTTTATCAGTTTCGTGTTATCTGATTAGTGTCATCACCATCACATGCTAAGGTTAAAAATAATAAGGCTATTGAATGAATTATTTAATGAAGTTAGGATCTCATGTTTGTCATATATAGTAATTCAACTTCAATTCTCTTAGTTAATGTTATTTAGTATAATCTCTTAGTTTAATAAAAACCCAATTTGTTATTTGTCTTAGCATTGAGCGATAACCATACATTGTTGCATAGGTGCATAAATTGAACTTAACCTAAACCAGTCTCTGTGGGAATGAATCTGATTTATATATTATACTACTTGCGAACGCGTATACTTGCGTGAATATTAACATGTGTTTTCGCCCTAACACTTATTAAGTTTGTTAGCATTTGCAGCAGATTTAACTTTAGATTTTATGCTAACATTTTTCTTATCAGATTTACAGTATCAGACTTTGCATCAGAACTTACACAAGAAGGAATAATGCTAACTTTCTTTAAAGAAGGTTTTATTTGATAATAATCATAGTACAAACTATGATATTCCTTACAAGTATAAATGGAATGCCATAAACTACCATAATGAAAACAAGAATTTTGTGGTTTAAACCTAACATACTGACTCTTAACTCCTGATTTAGGAGGTAAAGTGTTTATATCCTTATTCTTCCAGCAAAAAGAAGCAAGATGGTTCGAGTTTCCACAGTTATAGCATTTCTTTCTAGGAGCATTAGGAATAGGCTTATAATTATTGCTTTTATTCACACCTTCCTCTCCATTCCTATTTTTCCTAGGTGGCTTTACCTTGTTTACATTCTTAATCTCTTTCAGCTTATACTTAAGCTGCTTCTTTGTCATTAAGCCTATGTTAACTTCAGCTGGTTTATCCGGTTTTAATTTATCAAAAGTTGACTCTGCCTTAACTTCTGTATCAATATCTTTCATCTTTTTAGAATCAGACTTTACAGTTTTAGCTACAAACTTAACAGGATTTACCTTTGGCTTAGTAGTCTGTTTAACAATAATTGGCTTAATTTGTTCAATTCCTATTTCACTTTTATCATCTCCATAACCTAAGCCCTCTTTCCAGTTTCCACTACTTAGCAAATTCTAAGTTGTTCTGCCAGAGTTAGTCCAAGTCCTGATAATCTCTCTTTCCTTTTCTAACTCAGTTTTTAGAGATTGGTTCAATTTTAACACTTCATCTCTAACATAAAAAGCATCATCTCTTTCTTTCTGAGTTTGATGGAACATAACTAACTCTTTTTCTAAATAGTCATTCCTTTTCTTAAAAGCCAGATTTTCAGAAGTTAACCTATCACATGTTAAAGTCTGATCTCTATAGCTAATGAATATGGTTTTAAGATAAGATCTCAACTCAGTAATATCATCAGTATGAAAAGCATAAGTTGTTTGAGGTACCTTTAACTCAGCAGCTTCAGAACTGCTATCAACATTTGACATCAAGGCATAGTTCAACTCATCTTCAGAATCTGAAGTGTCTGTCCAGCTTTTCTTCTTTGTGACAAGTGCATTGCCTTTGTCACATTTTCCTTTCTTGTAATCAGGAGATATGTGGCCTTTCTCACCATAATTATAGCATTTAACATTTGAGTAATCTCCTCTGTCAGACTTTCCTGCTTTGCCTTTAGATTTTTTGAAATTCTTCTTATCAGAACTTCCACTTTTCCTGGAAAACTTCTTTCCCCTTCTGAATTTCCTGTAGGCTATCTTTGTGATACCCTTCACCATAAGAGCACATAATCTCATCATCTCTTCATCAGCATCCATCTCAGATAGATTTTCAGTTTCTGAATCCTCATCATCATCATTATCAGAACTTGATGAATCTGAATCAACCTTTATGATGAGAGCATTTCCTTTGCCTTTCTTTGAGGCAGCCACTTTGGGGGATTCCTCCTCAGCCTTAAGAGCAATTTTTCTTGACTTTCTCCCATGTCTCTTGCTTCTTTGATCCATCTCAAGTTCATGAGTTTTGAGCATACCATAAATTTCATCAATAGTAGTTTCATCAAGAGCATAGTTGTATCTTATTGTAGTTGCCTTCAAATCCCAACTTTCAGGAAGAGCTAAAAGGAATTTAAGATTAGAATCTTCAAGATCATATTCTTTATCCACCAGTGACAGGTCATTCAAGAGTTTGACAAATCTGTCATATAAACCAGTTAATGACTCATCAGGTTTTGAGTCAAAGTGCTCATACTCTTGAGTGAGTATAGTCCTCCTGTTCTTCTTAATTGCATCAGTTCCCTGCCATCTTGTTTCCAAGGCATCCCATATCTCCTTTGCAGTCTTGCAGTTAATTACCCTGTTTGACATGACATTATCAATGGCACTAGGCAGCAAATGCCTTACCTTTGCATCCTTGGCAATAGATGAGATATCTTCAGCTGTATACTCACTTTTCTCCTTTGGTACAGTCTTTGCTGGCTGATCTGCAACTACAACAGAGAGCTTGGTTGGATTATGTGGTCCTTCATTAATTCTGTCAAGATATTCTGGATCTGTAGCTTCCAGAAACATAGTCATCCTCACTTTCCATATGGGATACTCAGAAGGTCTCAGCATGGGAACCCTAATAGCCTCATATCAACTGTGGATTTGAGTCTTTGGAGTTTCTTCAGTTTTGGTGGGCTTGGTTGGAGTTTGTTCTTCTTCAGACATGATTGTTTTGGATCTTTACTGTATTTGTGTTAACAGATAGGCTCTGATACCACTTGTTAGGTCACACACACTGTAGAAGGGGGTTGAATACAGTGTATAGTACAATCAAATCGAATTAAGAACACAAGTATGTAACAAAGAATAATCTTATTAATAAAACAGTATTGTAATGGAACCGTTCTATCTCAGTGATGAACAAATATCACGAGAGCTGCTAGGGTTACAATGAATAATATTCTCGATAATGATAACACATCTAGTGTAAACCCTATGTTGTGTTTATATACCACACAGTTACAAGATAATCTTCTAATTGATATCGAATATAATTTTGTATCCTAAAATATATCAATTAATTATCTTTTCCTCCAATTCTTCTATTCTTCATAGAATTCTTCTCCATGCACATCTCTTCTTATTTTAGTCTTGATCTTCTTTCCCTTCAATCATTATCTGAAAGTCTTCTTAAGTCCTGATATTATCTCCTGATGAATATCATCTCATATCTTAAGTTCTGATAACTAAAGTTCTGATATCTTAAGTTATGACTTCAGTATAAGTACTGATTTCCAGTTAAGTCCTGATTTGTCCTGTTAGTCAAGATCTGAAAAAACTAAACACAAATCATTATTAGACATGACATCACAAATATATCTAACACCACCTTTTCTTTATGATTTTTCAAACCTCATCCTTTTAAAGCCTTTCACCAGCATGTAAGTCATTTGAATAACTTGAGGATCATCTAATTCAATCTCAAAATTCTCATCAGTATATGTGTCAGGATCTGATGATTCATCAGTATCTGACTCTTTCATAATGTTCCTTCTTCTTGGCCTTTCACTCATCTTTTCCTTGCCTTTATGAGTTTCAGCATTTAGAGCCACAACCTTCATTTTCTGACCCTTCCTGTTTTTATCGGAAATCGGGAATTTATCGGTATATAAAATCGGAAAAAATAATCAAATATAGTTTAATATTATTTTTATAAAATATGTATCAAATTATATTATTGTTATTATTATTATATACACAGACATATTAAAATTTTAGATTAAAACATAAAAGGATTTATTATTTTGTCACTGTATTGGATTTGTTTGATTAAATATCAATTCTACTATATGAAAGTACGTGGTTGTTTCTTCAAAAAAAGTAGATTAATGAAAAAATTAATAAAAAAATTCCATATATATATATACATAAAATTACTTTTATGCCTGTTATTTATATTTGTAGGCAGAGAGGTGGGGGGAGTTGTGCGTGGCTTCGTCTTCTTCGTTGTTTCTCTTTTATATTCGTATTTGTATATCTATCTGTATAATATTCCTTCATCATCTTTTCAAACCTTGTCATCTATATTTTTTAATTGTCATGACCAGGGGCGGAATGAGCATAAGACCAGGGGTCACCATGCCCCCCCAACTCTCCAATTTTCTCTTATTAGTAGTATATATTCTACGTATAAATTAGATGTGAGATTTAATTTCCCCCCCCAGATTTATAGCCCATTTATATAGGTATAGATAAATTAAGAAGCTGGCCCATATTGCCATATTATATAAGAGCCAAATGGACAAGTCAAATGGGTCCAAAAAGAAAATAAAACTGCATATCGGCACACATCACAAACTCACAACAATAAAAAATTCAATTGAATAATTGGTGTCACAAACTCACGGCTCTACAACTCTGCACAAATTCTAGTCTCCGGGTCGACGAGTCTGCAGGTAGAAACTTTAAACTTTCAATAATTCCATTACTAATTTGTTATCAATAATCATGTATTCATGTTATGTGTTGTTTGTGGACTGATATTAGTGTAAATATAATCCATGAGGCTGATAATCATCATTATTTTATATTGATTAAAATTTGGGAATTAGGGTTCCACCTTAATTTTCAAATTATTTTTTATTGATTAGAATTTGGGAATTAGGGTCCTGAAATCTGAATGTGTAAT
The DNA here is from genome assembly GCF_009905375.1 of Apium graveolens. Taxonomy (NCBI): domain Eukaryota; kingdom Viridiplantae; phylum Streptophyta; class Magnoliopsida; order Apiales; family Apiaceae; genus Apium; species Apium graveolens. The sequence continues at coordinate 199,707,714 of NC_133650.1, forward strand.
GACTGAATGTATACTGCTTTACTTCCCCTCAGTTTAGCATAATAAAAGTTAAATGTCTTCCTTTATTGATTGGAATTTGGTTATTAACTTATTTGGGAATTATTGTTACTTGTATGTGGTAACAGAATGGTAAAACCAACTGCTATTGATTCATTTTTCAAAAGGAAGAATGTTGAAACTTCTCAAACTCATTCTGTACCTCAATCAGTTGATCAAGGATCCAATGTTCCTGATAATTCTTATAATTTGAATTCTCAAAGTCAGCCTAGAAAGTCTCCAAGAATTGATAAAAATGAAAATGATATCAATTCAATTGAGCGAGACCCAGGATTACGACGTCAAATATGGGATTATCCTATTGACAAGAGATGCTTATATCGTTTATGATTGACGATATTCAAAAGTTGGTAAAAAATTCTATCCACAGGATTTTTCTGAATATGAGATGGCTCAATTAAGGATGCAATTGGAGCATTTTGATCATGAACAACAACATCATACATTTGGAACATTGTCAACAATTTCAGATCTGTCTCAGTGGTTAAAAAAGAAAAGGAAGGCTCACGGGTATCCACTTGTGTATAGAGTGGTAGCTCTTATTTTAACTCTTCCGGTTTCCACAACTACAGAGCGATCATTTTCAGCTATGAGTTTTGTCAAAAAACAAGCTTCGAAACAAAATGCATGATGAATATCTCACTGATTGCCTAATATTGTTTATTGAGAAAGAAATTGCTCGTACTATCAATGTAGATTCGATTATAGATGATTTTCGTGATTTAAAAGAGCGGAGATCTCTATTTTAATGTATCAAGATTATATGTTCCGGAATTTTTATATTATGGTCGTCTTATTTTTTCTGCCAGATTTTTTATCTAATTTTTTTTCAGGTTAGGTTTTTTATTTTAACATTACAAGTTGTTGATTAAAATTTGATGATAAATGGCAGGATTATACCGCACAAATATACTCAATTTCCTTTTACTTGGTAAAATAGTAAGTTTTTTAATTATGTTTTTTTTCTTCATTACATTACTTGTTCGATGTTAAAAAAATATTGCCCCCTTTGATAACTCCTAGTGGCGGGGCCGCTACTTCGACGCCGTGCCTGGATCCTTCGCCGCTGTGGAGGTGTAGTTGTGGTGGGGTTCATACAAAACAACATCGGAAGGGGGGTTTGAGTCCCGCGGTGCCTCCGGTGTGAGAGTAAGAACTCGCTTTTGGGGAAGATGAAGATAGATATGAATGAAGGTGGCTGTGTATGTATATGAGTGTGAGAGAGTGATTAACCCCAAAACCTTACCTTCTTGGGCTATTTATAGCCCAAGGATAGGGTTTTGGGGTTGGTACCTTTAAATCATAGCCATTGGTTCTGGGAGCGGAGGGCACCTGGCTGGAGCGGAGGACTAAGGTGGTTTTCTTTAGAAGGAGTTGAGCTTTTCTTGCCCCCAGTCCAGATTGCGTTGAGTTCGGAGAATCAGGACTAAGGTGGTTTTCTTTGGAAGGAGTTGAGCTTTTCTTGCCCCCCAGTCCGGATTGTGCTGAGTTCAGCGAATCAGGACTAAGGTGGTTGTCTTTGGAAGGAGTTGAGCTTTTTTTGCCCCCCCCAGTCTGGATTGCGCTGAGTTCAGCGAATCAGGACTAAGGTGGTTGTCTTTAGCAGGGGTTGAGCTTTTCTTGCCCCCAGCCCGGATTGCGCTGAGTTCGGCGAATCAGGACTAAGGTGGTTGTCTTTGGAAGGAGTTGAGCTTTTCTTTCCCCCAGTCCGAATTGCGCTGAGTTCGGTGAATCAGGACTAAGGTTGTTGTCTTTAGCACAGGTTGAGCTTTTCTTGCCCCCTAGTCTGGATTGCGCTGAGTTCGGCAAATCAGGACTAAGGTGGTTGTCTTTGGAAGGAGTTGATCTTTTCTTGCCCCCAGTCCGGATTGCGCTGAGTTCGGCGAATCAGGACTAAGGTTGTTGTCTTTAGCAGGGGTTGAGCTTTTCTTGCCCCCCAGTCCGGATTGTGATGAGTTCGACGAATCAGGACTAAGGTGGTTGTCTTTGGAAGGAGTTGAGCTTTTCTTGCCCCCCAGTCCGGATTACGCTGTTTGAAGGAGTCCGGGCTTGGAAGTTGAAACAGTTTTAGGGGTTTTCCCCCCAATTATTTGAATTATTACAGCTGTTAGAGATGTGCAGAGACGTGTCGTAATTATGGCTAACATTAAATACCGTCTGAGATGGGCGGTCAGGATTGTGCCACATGGCGGGGCCTCTCGACTTTTACTCCTCCTATAAAAGGAGACCCTGCACTCTTCTTTTCTTTTTTACCTCTTGTTCTTCTCTCTTTCTCCTTAGTCTCATTTTCTGATTTTTCTTCCCTAATCTTGCCTTTGTCGCCGTCTGTCGCAGTAGCTTGGTTTGTGGTTATTGCTCGGTCGTCCCCAGTTGCTCCGTTATATCAATCTCGTAAGCTTCTTCTGTTTTCTTTGCATTTGTTTTTGCCTATGCATCGAGTTTTTGTCACCTGTTTTGGTTTTTATCTATTTGTTTCATAGGTTTCTTGTGTATATTTTTATGTGTGTATATAATTTTGGCATAGTTTGGTGATTTGATTTTTGCGTATAGTGTTCCTGGGTTTAGTGTTTTTTGTTTGGATCCGGACTTGGTTACTTAGTCCAGATTTGATATGTTTGTAATTGGTTGTTGTTTTATGTTATTGTGGCCTCTGGGTTCGGGGGTAATAGGCTAGGTGTGTAGTCCGGAGTGGTTGCTCTGTTTCGGGTTTACATTTTGTCTTTTGAGCTTGGGTCTCCGGACTGGTTGCTTTTGAATTGAAATAAAATTGAACATAGGATAGTCCGGATCATGTAGCTTTCAAGATAAATAAACTGTAGGGATTTAGACTAACCTTTATCACTTGTTTTAGGTTTATGGTCCGGACTAAAGTTCGTCCCAAAGCCTACATAACTTGCTATCCGGGGCCATCTAGTTCGGATTTTGAGTCTTCTAGTGATTCTGAGCGGATTGAGATGGGGAAGAAGGCGTCCACTTTAGATTCCGAAGCCATAACCAAGCTATCTGTGGCTCGGATTTCTTCTAGGAAAGTACCTTGCAGTCCGGAGGGTTTGTGGGTTGAGACTCCGGGGTACTTTGTTACTAAGAGCGATGAGATCAAAAACAGTTTCTATTATAGGAGTATTAGGTTCGGGTACGCTAGGCAGCCCAACGCCGGTCCGGGGCCTTATAATGAGGAAGAATTCGACCGGAAATTCGCTGACAGTATTGTGGCCAAGGAGCACTATGAGCTGAAGGATGAATATGCTGCTTTGGACCATGCGACGCAGGATTCTTCAGTCCGGGCTGCATTCCAGCTTGATCCCCGGATAGAATGGAGGTGGCCTGAGCCCGGAGAGAGAATATATCACAGGCCGGCCGATGGGTTTGTTCCGGTGTGGCTGGAGCATCTTCGGTCTGGGTGGAACCCGCATTGGCACTTGTTCCTGAAGCACTTATGCAAATATGTCTACCAGATCTCTCTGATGCAGATAACGCCTAATGGCATAAAACGGATAACATGGTTTATTGCTTCTTGTAACCAGTTCAAGGTTCAGCCGACTTCTAAACTGTGGCATCATATCTTCCATTTGGTCCGGTCCAGCCAGTTTCCTCTCTACGAACTTCGGTTTCGGGCTCCGGAGTGTGGGTATGGTGGCTCCTACAGACCCGTAATCCAGCAGTGTTCGTTGAAGTACTGGAACGGAGAGTTGATTATGCTTAGGGGGTTGGACTTGTATTATCTTCCCCATATTGCTTCAGAGGGAGTCCGGACTCGGTTCCGTAGGGATGTTCTCCGGGGTGATGCTATCCGGATGGTTTTTGCCTTTTGCGAATATATGGGTTTTCAGATGACCCGGGACACTTTTATGATTCATAGGACTATGCATAGGCTAGGCTGTAAGTAGTTTGCTTTATGCCCGGACTTCTTATATGTTTCTTGTCCGGACTTATCGTCTGTTTTCATCTGCTGTGATTTTTTTTATTGGTTTTGACTTGTGTTTTTTTTGTTTTGTTCTTTTACAGTTTTGCCGCATTATAATCCGGACATGTCGTCTTTGGCTTATAGTGATGCATTGAAAGGTTGGGCAAAGCTTTTAAGTTACCGAAGAAGGCTATTGTTGCTGGATCCGGATCCAATGTTTCCGTGGAGGAGGGGTCGCAGAGCAATGCTGCTTCGGGACAAGAGGCTGATATTAGAGAGAATGCGCCAGAGGGGGATGTTGAGTTGGAAGTTGGTGCTGAGTTCGAGAATCTTGAGGATCTTGGGCCTATTGGGGAAATTCCAGATGTTGAGTCCAATCGGAGGAAGATGAGGCTCCGGACTCTTGGGACAAAACCTCCCCGGGCTGAAAATTTTGAAGCTGGCTCTGGGTCCAGGGCTGGTAAAGGGAAGGCTGTTGAAGATGAGGGTCCGGATGCAGGTAGTCCGGAGCTTAATGATAAAGTTGTTCATTTTATGGCTGGGATTCCTACTCAAGCTGAGTGGAGGAGGATGAATCAGTCCAGATTCGATACAACTATGAAGGAGTGCTCCCGGCTCTGGGGTCAGGTATGTTTTCTTCTTATTCTCATTTCTTGTGTTCATTTGCCTTAGAATGTTTTTCTAAGTTTCTCTATTTTTTGCAGCTTGGTGGGTATATGGCCGGATCAGCTTCTCTGGCCTACAATGAGCTAAAGGATTGTCAGACTTCTATTTCTGGAAAGGACTCTGAGATTAGTCGGCTCCGGGACCAGATAATTGTGAAGGATAATTCCTTGTTCGGATTGAACAAACATCTTAATAATGTGACAACCCAGACTGAGAATGCAGAGAAGGAAGTTTCTGATTTGAAGTCCGAACTCTCTGAGCTTCTGAGGCAGATGTCCGCAGTTAGGCCGGAAGCTGAGATTATTGCTGAATTCAAAAGATCTGATGAGTATGATAAAGCTCTTGCTAATGCTGGTGCTCCGGAGATAGCTCGTTGCTGGTTGGTTGCGGAACGACATATCAAAACTAATCTGGAGGCCGATTGGGACAGCTTTGTTAGTGAGTTTATCAAGGCAAAGGAAGATACTGAGCTCGGGCTAGGGAAGCCGGAGCCGTTTGATGGCCTTTGCCCCAGCTTCCTGCCTCCTAGTACTCTGGAGTCCTGATTTTGATTTGATTTATAACTTTGCTACTGATTTTAGACTTTTGGTGACTTTGATATTTGTAATATTGGTATTTTGCTCCGGGCTTGTTATAGCACGGTGAATTTATTAATGTTTGCTTTTGTTGCTGTTATTTTGCTTCATTTTTGTAGTTTATTTTTGCCTTAGAAAATTATCTCTAAATTGCCTTACTCCTGACTAATAGCTTGTCCGGACTAGTGGTTGGTTTTAGTTAGAAGATTACTTCTAAGTAGAAATGGTTGCTCTAGTCCTGACTAATAGCTTATCCGAACTAGTGTTTGCTTTTAGATAGAAAATTAATTCTAAGTAAAAATGGTTGTTCTAGTTCTGACTAATAGCTTGTTCGGACTAGTGGTGGCTTTTAGTTAGAAAATTAATTCTAAGTAAAAATGGTTGCTCTAGTCCTGACTAATAGCTTGTCCGGACTAGTGGTGGCTTTTAGTTAGAAAATTAATTCTAAGTAAAAATGGTTACTCTAGTCCTGACTAATAGCTTGTCCGGACTAGTGGGGGCTTTTAGTTAGAAAATTAATTCTAAGTAAAAATGGTTGTTCTAGTTCTGACTAATAGCTTATCCGGACTAGTGGTGGCTTTTAGTTAGAAAATTAATTCTAAGTAATAATGGTTGCTCTAGTCCTGACTAATAGCTTGTCCGGACTAGTATTGAACTTTGATAAATATTTAAAGGGGAAATGCTTTTCATTAATCATTCATACAAAACATAAGGGGAAACAAATTGGTTGCTTGCCATATTGGCTACAAGATTTTTGGTTGCTTTGTTTGTTCTCCTACAATATAGAAAGAATTACAGAAGGGGGTTGAATGGAATTCTTGAACCTTTTTCTCGAAATAAAAATGTTCAACTCGAATATAGATATAAATGTTTTGATTAGCACAATGCGGAATAGAAATTTAATTGAATCAAAACATAAGAAATTAAAATAAGAGTCTTTAAAAACTTTCTGGTGGATTTAAACAATTCCACCAGAGATATATATTATATATCGAGAGGACTCTGTGTGCAAGAATGCTCACAGCTGCTTACAAATCGAACTGCTGAGAATACAGGGAAATGCTAAGGATTTTGCTTACAAAGATTTCTCTGTTTTGTGTCTCAACACTTCTTTTTCTATTTGCTACATTCTTGGTTTATATATTACCAAGATTATAAAGTCAAAAAGGCTGAATAAATATAAAAACTATCAGTCTTAAGCTTTGCTGCTTTTCGTCCTCTATTACCCAGTTAATGGGCTTCCACAGTAGATTTGTATACATCTCGACGGCTGTGCTCAGCTTTCACTGTTCAACTGCTGTTTGAATTCTTTACATGATCATTCGTTGGATTCTATGAACATCCGTTGGATATATGATCATCCGTCGACTTTCTGAACATCCGTTGATGGCATCATTGATCATCCGTCGACTGCTATATTAAACATCCGTTGATAGTCATTTAATCATCCGTCGATGGCTTTGTTAATCATCCGTCGGTAGCTATTTTGGCACTTGACTTCATTTCACTTATGTAGAATTACAAGACATCATGTATATACAATTAATCAACCTATTCTGCATATCTAGTTAAGGTCAGTCAACATGACTTATAGGCTACTACAGAATCTATACAAAGATGTATACATAACTGTGCTACAGACTTATTATTACATAAGCTACTCACTCGATGGGTAATAAGTTAACATCCGTCGGGACTATAATGAGTTATCCGTCGGGACTATAATTCTTATCCGCCGAGTGCTACATTATTTCACTAAGTAAAATCCACCTAGATGTCTTGTTTATGAAATCATCAAGTACACAACATATGCACAACAATATCCCCCAATTTATGTCTAGTGGAATTGTAGCCATAAATTAAGAGATACTTGATAATAACAAAACATCCTAAACATACTGCTTTAAAGATAAGTAGATAGTACTGAAAGTGCTTCAAATAATCAAAATGTACAAGGTTTGGCTCAAAGTCATTTTCAAGATGCTCCTCTAGCCTGAGCAGATTTTTCTAGTTTCTTGAAGATCTGGATCTTCTTCCAAGCTTTCTGTTGTTTTCATTAATCTGACTTTGGAGCTGCCTGTAGAATTCCAGTTCATCAGATTCTGAGAGATCTAACTTTTCTTGCATTTCCATGAGAGTCTCATTGCTAGAGATACTCAATTGGTCTTCTAATCTGAAGAATCTTCTCACACCCTTGTCATCTATGAACTCCATCAGCCAGTAGGGCCTTAGATGCACTCTTCTCCCTGTGTATGGGATGATTAGAGTCTTTGGGAGTGCATCTTTAGCTCTAACACTCCTTAGTTCTTCAATCTTCTTCAATACTAGTCTTCTTGCAGTTACATTGAACCCAAAGTTTTTCTTGAAGGATGAATAGACTTTAATCAGTACAGCTTGGCTCTCTTAAAGAATCCTGTGAAGTGGCCACTGAATCTCCCTTCATCCTTTGTACTTGAACACTAACCTTTCAGGTAGGTTCCTGTATGCATCAATTCCCCTCACTTCATCCAGTTCATCCAGATAAAGATTTAGATCTGAAAATTCTTTGATGTCACACAAGTACAAGTAGTCTCCCCTGTTGACTTAGGTTGAGCTTTAACTAATGATTTGGATTTGAGAGGTGACAGCTTCACTTTCTTGACTGCCCTTGACTTTGTCCTTTTTGGCTTGCTAAGGATTGGTAAGCTGAAGTCAGGGATTGGTATGTTATCCCGCTCTATTGGCTCATCCTTTGGCACAATAGATTCACCATGTATATTCCTGTAGGGATCCACCACCCTTATGTCTTCAAATACCACAGAGGGCTTTGATGCTTGAGTTGTAGCTGGTGTGGGTTCCTTAGGAAATTGATCTTCCAATCCCTTGTCAACAATATCCAGTTTCCTTTTTGTTCTTCTAGCCAATTCTTTCTTCCTTGGGGATTTCTTCTGTTCTTCAATTTTCTTCTTTGATTCAGCAGCTTCAGATGGTTGAGAGGGAATTTGTTGAGATGAATTCACAGCCTGTTGCTTGGCCAAGATAGCAATCTACTCTTTCTTTTATTTAGTCTTCTTTGTATCTAGAGCAGCTTGCTTCTTTTCCTGCTTCAATCTGGCTTTTTCTTCTCTTTTTGCTTGAGCAAATTGTGGATGTCCAGCTACCACACAAATTTCCTTTCCATTTCTGAATATCTTAGCAATTCTCCTTTTTGAAGCTGAATTAGCTGGATCTTTATAGAAGACAATTGATCTTGAAAGAAGCTTCTTCTCATCAGGCTTGGGTGTCTCATACACAGTGTCCAAGGGGTTCTTCAAAGATGATATAGGATAATTTGCCCTTGGTTTTAGAATTGTTTCAGCCTTTGGAGACTTGATGCAGGAAGATTGTCCTTTTTTCCAGATAATTCATGCTCATCTCATTCACACTGATTTGCTTGACTTGAGAGTGATGGATGGCTGACTTAACTGGCTCCTTGACAAGTTCAAACTTTTTCTGTATCTCCTCATCAATCTTCTCCCAGTTGATCAAACTCAACTTTTCTTTCTCAGCAAATTTCAAATTTGTTGTTGCTGCTTGAATCAGATTTATACCATCTACAACTAGTGGCTTGGAGACAGTAATTGAAGGTACAATTACTTTGTTGATTTGTACTTGAAGTTTCTCCCCCTCACTTGGTCCTTTCTCCCCATTACTTGATTCTCTCTCCCCCTTTTTGTTATCATCAAGTTGAGGAGTTAGGCCTTGTGCTTTAGCCAGTTGCATGAGAAGATTTGTCTGAGTTTGTTGATTTTGAAGAAGGATAGCCACTGAATTCTCTATAACTTGAACTCTGTCTTTCAGCTTGGCCAGCTTCTTTTCAGAATCTGATTCTCTCCTCAATCTTAGTAATAAATCTTGCATGGTACCATATGGCATGACTGAATCCAGCTTCTCAGAATTGTAAGTCTTCAAGTCAGCTATATCTATTTTTAGTTCATCCACACTCAGATTTTGTCTTAATTGCTGGATCTTCATGAGATGTAGAGAGTCTAGGTGAGCTTGAAGAATAGCCTTGGTACCAGCATCTGAAGTTTCCTGAAGGGCCTTTTGAATAGCCATCACTTGCTTAACCAAAGATACTCCAAATTGTCCTGGTGTAGATTCCTTTGTCCATGCCCATTCAGGTAAATCTGAAACAGATTTGGGCCTTCATCTCCCCCTAAGTTCATACTTCCATCCAAAGAAACAGAGTCATCATCATTAGAATTTACTTCAAATTCTTCAGATGGCTCACCAGCTTGAGAAGGCATCCTATTGACAGCAGCTTTATCTCTTTGAAGATATTCTGAGGTGTGTACTAAGTTCAAAGTCTGTTCTGCCTCCACATTGCCCTGAGCAGCCAACAATTGATAGGCTGACACAGGATGAGTAAAAGTGTCAGCATCCAAGGAAATGTTATCAATTACAGCTTTGTAATGTTGCTGAAATTGTCTTTCCTTTTCAGCATCATCCACAATCATTGACTCACTAGCAATGGCTAGATCCACCCTTATTTCTCATGTACCTGCTTTTCTCTCATAATCTCTCTTTTTTTGCATCAGGGTCTCACCCTGGCTCCCCACCCTCACATCCTCACCTTCACCTACTAAGGTGGGACTCCTCTCACTTACTTTTTCCAATCCTGAATAAATGGATTGCTGAGTTTCACTCTTTTCCTCTCCTTTTGCCTGGGAGCAACCCAGCCTCTCACTCAATACACTCTCCTCTCTCAGTCCTAAGAGTGACTGTACAACCACTAAGTCTTCTGCACTTGAAATAATTGAAGTTTGAAGTTGTGCAGAGATACTCGACGGATAAGTGATATCCATCGAGTGAGTGGTAATGCTATCCGACGGATAACTGCTGTTAAGCTTATCCGTCGGGATACAATCATTACTCGATGGATGAACAATATCCATCGAGAGAGTAGAAATGAATGAGGTGGGAAGAGAAACTATTGTTGACTCTGTGTTGATTGAAGATATTTGGGGAACAGATGTCACAATAGAATCTGAAAGAATTGGCAAGTGAGCCAACAAATCATCTAAAAGATGATGCTCACTTGCACTGGATGTAATAACCCCAATTTTTGGAAAATTTTGAAACCCGGATGAATAGTAACTTTTGCTGACAATGCTGATTAAGAAAAATTATCAGACCACGTTATATAGGATTACTATTATGGAAATTCTAAGATCGTATTAGTATTCCATAAAGTAAATGGGTTTATGTAAAGGTCATTAGAATTCGGATCCGGACACTTTGTTTTTTCCCGAAAATCCACCAGATACGGAAAGAATTGAGTATAAGGTAACGTGATAAAAATGATTTAAATTCAAGGATTTTAAGAGAGGATCATAAAAAGGAATATAAAATATTGAGAAAGGTTTAGGGGAACCCAAGTAATAAGATCCCGGGTATGATCCTTCAAACGATAAACGAGAACGAAAGTTAAGCGAACCATATAACATATAAGCGGTTATTAGCCAAGTAATTAGGGGTTAATCAGAGAGGTTAGTGGATGATGATGTCATGACACCATCAAAAAGAAGACAAGTGTAACAAGATGACCTAAGCTTGATGACCTAAGCATGACAAGTGGGAAGGATTGGTTGGTTGATTGTGAGCCACACATTTTTCACCATGGTAAAAATTTAATTTATTTCCAAGACAAAAGGAAGCAACCAACCAACAAATATCATAACACAAATACAAATTGAAAGTTGACTTTCCCATTTCAAGAAGAAAGCTCTCGGCTAAAACAAACCCAGCAACTTCAAACTGCCATATCTCCTTCAATACTCACTCAAATGTTGTGTTCTATAGCTCGTTGGAAAGGTATTGAGATGGCTTACAACTCATGTTCACAAGTCTCTTCCAAATAATCATGGTAAGATCCTCATTTTTACAGTTCTTTAAATCGGACTTTTAGAAACTTCAAAGCCTAACTTTGTGTTCTTGATTTTTTTGGAAAGATCAAGCTTGTAGGAGGCTCCATAAGGCTTCCTAGTAACTTTCCAACCTCCAAGAAAGGTATAAATCTTCACACCCTTTAGTAATAAGTTTGAATGTTGAAGTTTGGAGATGGTTTGGATGGATGAGTAGTAATTTGAATGATAAGCATGATTCGAGCTTAATTGTTAAGTAGTTTAGTTGAATTTGGAGATGTTATAATATATGATTGGATTGAGATCCTTGAGCTTATTATGACTGAAATCAGTAGCATTGATGTGTATCTTGAGTTGTTGTTGATTGGTAGTTGGATTGATATGATTTGGAATGGTAAAAATTTGGGAAATCGCGTAAACATAGCCGTCGTAATGTCCGATATACTTTAGACTGTTTTTGCTCTTAACATCAGGACCCGAGAGCTCCCTGTTAGGTTTTAACCATTTCCATGATTAGATAGTTCATGTTACAAGCTTCGTTTTGATATGTGGTTCGCTTAAATCCGATGTACGGTTTAGGAGAAACGACCGTTTTAAGTAACGGCGTTTCGCGACCGAAACATTACCCCTCGCCTTACTTTGAAACCTTGGTTAAGGCCCTTAAATGATTAATTGGAATATGAAACAATTATGTAAAGTGGATTAGGCAGTTGGTAAGGTTCTCGCGAAAGAATCGCCTTAAAACCCTTAATGGTTAATTTATTAAAAATGGTGGAGCCGAGGATACTCGAGCGACTTAAGTGAATCGTTAAGCGCGAAAGCGAACGTTAGGACTCTAAATGGTTAAAGTCTAGTTTCTTAAGCGACCGGGGTTTAATTCCGACTTATGTTGTTGTTCATAGGTTATCGGACCCACTCTAAGCTTAAATCTATCCGGGAGCACTCAGGCAAGTTTTCTACCCGTTATACTGTTGATGTGATGTATATGTGTATATGCATTATCTTGTGATAAATGCATGACTGTTATTAGCAAATTCTTGCGATATATTGGAGCATGTGATATGGTATATATGCATGTCTGTTTCGTAATCTTGATATATATCTGTTGGTTCAAATGCTTATTAGTTGCATAATACCTATGCTAGAGATAAGCGGTAATTTGGATATACCCTTAGAAAAGGGGACCCCAAGGTGAACATATTTCTAAACCGGGAGTCGATGTTCCCGAGTATATTATATATATATATTTATATATATGGATATAGTTTTCAAAACTATTGATCGAATAAGGTTTATTCGATAACTTTATTTTATTTAATAAATATTATTTGAATATTCATTCGAGGACTTATGACTCTATTTATTCTATTTAATGATTATTAATTGGATATTCCTTTGAGGATGTATGACTCCGTTTATTTTATTTAATAAATATTATTTATAATATTCATTCGAGGTATTATGACTCTGCTTATTATTTAATAATATTCTTTATTTTATTAAAGAATAATGTTTCGATAATCAAACTTATTTTTTATTATTCAAATAAAGATTATACTTTCGTATAAGTATATCTTTGGTTATTTAATATTTATTTCAAGTATGAGTTTTAAAACTTCTACTTCAATTATTTTTATAAATATTATTCTTTATGGGAATATTATTTAAATAATAATATTCAGATATTTTATAAATATATTGGGACTGATTTATTTTAATAAATCAGCAGTACTCCAAACATTCTTAAAAATGTTTTCGAGTCTTCAAAATGATTTTTAAAGTTAGAGTGGACCTCAAAACTCATTTTTATATTTAAGATCTTCCTTTCAAAGGGGATTTAAATACTCGCTCAAAACCTGGGGGATCCGGCTCTGTGGTGTAGTTTACATTCGCAACGTGGTTGCTGTTTTGAGGAAACAATTTGATTACTTGCCCAACGTCCGGGAAGTAAGTCCATCTAATTGAGTCGGCATAAGCGACAGGCCGGGGTACGGTCTATCAAAGTGTAAGTGGCTGGGTGGCAGTCCATCAACGCGTAAGAGGCCGGGTGGCGGTCCAGCACAAGGTCCTTATGTGGCCAGGGTGATGACCGGTGAGGGATTCATCCATCTACTAGTAGAAAAGGTTACTTATTGGTATCTTTGCCTGATCAGCAAGATATCAGGTTTATGCCAAAATTCTTTTCTTTCCAAAATTCATTGGATATTGCAACTCTGTTTATAATTTTCATAACAGAGGTTTTCAAGGAGTGTATGAAATGTATATATATATAGGTGTATATATATATCGGGACTTAATGAAGTATCTCGTAACTTCATTATTTATAATGATATTTCAAGGATTGAATCTATTCAAGTCTTATCTTGTAGTCTCATCTGGGTGATGAACTTTTGAAACTGATTATAACTTGAACGGTGGTAGTTCAAGTACTATTCGGATATAAGTATATTGGAGTATCTTGTAACTTCCTCTTTTAAACTTATATCTAGCAAATGATTATCTTATGCATGTCGAAGATTTTCAGAAAAATGTTGAGACAAGGTTAGATATATGAGATCACCTTGCAACGATAGTTTTATACAGTTATAAACTGGAAGATTTTGAAAAGAATATATGTATATATTCTGAATATTTTGCGACTTCATCGCATTAAGATATCAAACTTGGTCCATTTCTTTTAACCAAGACTTTCATGAGTACTATGAGAAGGCTCATATATTGTTAATCATTATACATATTATTTTGGTGGGCTTGCTGCTCACCCTTGCTTTCTTCTTTCATCACACAACAACAGATAGAAAAGATAAACAGGACCAAGCTCCCAATTCGCGAGCGGATAGGAAATGTTCCGCAGTTTCCTATAGGCGTTGATGTCGTTGTAGCTGAGGTAGGAACTACCAATAGGCTAGGCTTTCAACTTTTGATGTACCAGACTTATGTATCTTTATCAATTGTAATAATGGCAAAGAAATGTAAATCTATTCAGAAACCCTTTTAAGGTGTAATGGCATATAATTTTGGAATAAAATGACTCGTGTTACTTTTGGATATTCATCTCTGAGACTATAACTTGTGGTGTGTGTGTTTATTGTGGGGTCACAGTACAGAGTAGTTGATTGTTTATTAAGATTGGGTGTTACTAAGGGAAATGGAACTCATGACAACCCAGATCCCTGACCCCGGATTTGGGGGTGTTACACTGGATTTTGGCTTCCCCAACAGAGTTAAAGAAGGGGAATCAGGAATTAAAGTGTTTATCATATCCACTTCCAGAGAGTTTGTTGGTGAGTAGTGTGTTTCAGATGCTTCTATTATTAGAGATTTTGGCTGTGACTCCACATTTATTGGAGCCACATCAAACTGAATTTGAGAAAATGCAGGGACTGTGTCTTTAGCACCAGTTTGCACTGTGTGTGTGCCCTGTGCATCCCCAGTGGTTTTAAATTTCTTCTTTCTTGTGTAAGTTTGGGGTGAGCTTGTGTCCCTAACCCTTTTGGCCTGTGCTCTTGGCTGAGAGCTTTGTTCAATAACTACATCCTATTGGGAGGATGCAGCTAGAAGTGAGCTTTTGTCCTTTTTAAGCACTGCAGTTTGTTGAGAAACTGCAGTGTGGCTAGGCTGGGATTCACTCAACTCTCCAACCTTATTCTTGGGGTTTCTTTGATGTTCACCCCTTCCCTCACCTAACTTACCCTCCTTCACACTTCCCTCTTTGGCTTTGGTGGATTTTTCAACTGGTACCTTTTGAGAGATACCAGAGGGGGTTTTCTTTGATTTGGATTTAGAAATTACAGTAGTTTTGGCAGCTTTGGTAGGCAACTGTTTGGTCATTGTCACAGTTGCCATAGCTATTCCTGAACTCAAAGAAATAGAGGAGGTTGGAATAGTTGTAGGGATGGATGAACTTACCTTACTTACCTGAGGTGTCTGCATTACAGGAAAATAGAACATTGGCACATCCCTGTGATGGTTGGCTCTGTTCAAATCTGCAATGAGTCTTCTCTCTTGAACCCAACAAGCCAGTTTATTATTTGGGTTCTCAAGCACAATTTCGTGACATAGATGGTTAGCCAATAACATGAAAAATCTAGCATAATACATATTTTTTCCTCTTTTAGCTAACTCACCTAGTTTAAAACCTAACTCAATCAAGACAAGGTCACTGAAATTGTAAAATTTATCTGTAACTAGCATGTTAAGCATGGAAATGTTCACAAAATCAAAATTACTGATTTTTCCAGAGAAAACCTTAGTAACTACATCACACATGAAACTCCACTCCTTCCTAAGACCCATTCTTCTAATATCACTTAGTTTAGAAGTAGGAAGTGCATAATGCATGGAATTAAGCATATTGATAAGATCAGTGTCAGTGTGTGGTGAAGTCACATTATTATCAGGAATTTTGAAACATGCTTTTATCACATCACTATTGATACAGAATTCATTACCTTTGATGGTTAGAGTGATGGTCTTGTCAGTAGAGTTGTAGATTGCAGTGGTCCACATCTCTTCAACAACTTCACAGAAAATTGTGGGTGATTCCAGCATGGCGTAATTTAACTTGAAGTTCTTCACAAAGTCCATCATCTTATGATAGTCTTCTGATTGCTGAATACCCTTATTGACCAAAGCCGTGAAGTTGTTCTTCTCATAAATGAACCCAGTTTGAGACATAATCTTTACTACAGGTGCCATTGTTAGAGAATGAAAGCTTGAAGAGAAAGAGAATATTTGCTTGAGAGAGAATGAAATAAAAGCAGTTGAATTTGAGAATGACAAACGAAAATAATTGGAGTGAAATAAGCTTTTATACTATCTCAAAAACAACGGATAAAAATAATAAAGAAGAGTAAATTAACCAATAGAAATTGCCTAAAATAGCCGTTTAAAAATAAACTGTAAAAATTCCACCCATTATCCATCGTGTAATGCTTACTGACTGTAAGTATACTCGATGGATAATGTTCAGGAAATTAACGGTTGAGATTTAGACAATTCGACGGATGAGGTTAAACTGATATCCGTCGAGTCATAAAGTATTCCAGAAAAGTAATTGACTTTTATTAGCAAGTAGTATATCAACGGATGACTAAACTCGATGGATAAGGATCATCCGTCGAGATGCAAATTTTGACTTAGCCAAAATCTCATCCAGGACTTAAAAATCAACTAAATTTCTGGCTACATTTCAACTTGCAAAATAACTCAGATAGATTAAGAGTAATTAAGGATGCCTAACTTACTTACCAACCTTGAAAAGGTGGATTCATCCAGTGGCTTGGTAAAGATATCTGGAAGTTGCTTCTCACTTGGAACAAAATGTAATTCCACAGTACCATTCATCACATGTTCCCTTATGAAATGGTACTTGATGTCTATGTGCTTTGTTCTTGAATGTTGCACTGGATTTTCAGTGATGGCTATTGCACTTGTGTTATCACGGAAAATAGGAATCCTTTCAACTTGCAAACCATAGTCTAGCAATTGATTTTTCATCCATAAAATATGTTCACAGCAACTGCGAGCAGCAATATATTCAGCTTCAGCTGTAGAAGTAGAAACTGAATATTTTTTTTTATTGAACCAGGACACAAGCTTGTTTCCTAGAAATTGACAGGTTCCTGTTGTGCTCTTTCTGTCAATTCTACAACCTGCATAATATGCATCTGAATAACCAGTTAGATCAAAACCAGAATCTCTAGGGTACCAAATGCCAAGTTTTGGTGTTCCCTTGAGATATCTGAAAATTCTCTTAATAGCTATCAAGTGAGATTCTCTAGGATCAGCCTGAAATCTAGCACACAAACATGTAGCAAATATTATATCTGGCCTACTAGCTGTTAAGTACAGAAGTGAGCCAACCATGCCTCTATAACTTGAAATATCCACAGACTTTTCAGTAGTGTTTAATTCAAGCTTAGTTGCAGTGGCCATGGGAGTTTTTCCAGATGTGTAATCCATTAGATCAAACTTCTTTAAAAGATAAAAAATATATTTAGTTTGACTAATGAATATTCCATCACTAACTTGCTTAACTTGTAAACCAAGAAAGTAAGTCAGTTCTCCCATCATACTCATTTCATACTTGCTTTGCATCAATTTGGCAAACTTTTTGCAAAGTTTCTCATCTGTAGAGCCAAAAATAATATCATCTACATAAATTTGAACAAGTATGCTAGAGCCATTAACATTTCTGAAAAATAAATTTTTATCTACAGTACCTCTTGTGAAGTAATTTTCCAAAAGGAACTTTGATAAAGTGTCATACCAGGCTCTAGGTGCTTGCTTCAGTCCATAAAGTGCTTTCAGAAGATAATAGACATATTCTGGAAACTTTGGATCTTCAAAACCAGGAGGTTGACTGACATATACTTCTTCTTCCAAATCCCCATTTAGAAAGGCACTTTTGACATCCATTTGATAGACCTTGAAATTGGCATGGGCTGCATAAGCTAGGAAGATTCTGATGGCTTCAAGTCTTGCAACAGGAGCAAATGTTTTATCAAAATCTATTCCCTCTTGCTGATAATAGCCCTTAGCAACCAATCTAGCTTTGTTCCTGATTACTATGCCATTTTCATACATCTTGTTTCTGAATACCCACTTGGTGTCTATTGGATTCTTTCCTTTAGGCTTGAGTACCGGCTTCCATACTTTATTCCTTTCAAATTGGTTTAGCTCCTCTTGCATAGCTAAAATCCAATCAGGATCTAAAAAAGCTTGTTCTACCTTCTTTGGTTCTTCCTTTGACAGAAAGCTGCTGTATAGATATTCTTCCTGAGTTGCTCTCCTTGTTTGAACTCTAGAAGAAACATCACTAATAATAAGTTCAAAGGGGTGATCTTTTGTCCATTTCCTTTGTTGAGGTAGATTAGCTCTAGATGAAGAGACCTCAAGATTGTCTTGATGTTGACTGAGTTTTGATTGCTAGAAACTCCCCCTAAGTTTGTGGATCTTTGATTTGAGAAAGGGGTACTTTCTATAGGTGATCTACCTTAACTTCCTGCTCCTTTTGATAACCCGACGGATGGTGAGTTTTGATTACCAACGGATGAGGCAGGTTGTCTTCCGATGGATAACACAGATTGCCTCCCGACGGATGAAGCATTATGCAACTCGACGGATGTTGAGTTTTGTGCTTCATTGGTGGTAGATTTTGTCTACATTATCCTTAGACACTGTTTCCTGATCACTCTCATTATCACTTTCATCACTAACCATCTCAACATTGTCGAATTTGAGGCTCTCATGGTGATCTCCATCTTCCAGTCCTTCAATCTTTTTATCATCAAACACAACATGTATAGATTCCACAACAATGTTGGTTCTTAGATTGTAGACTCTATATACTTTACCAACAGCATATCCAACAAAAATTCCTTCATCTGCTTTAGCATCAAACTTCCCATTATGATCAGTTTAATTTCTCAGGATATAGCATTTGCAGGCAAAGACATGAAGAAAGTTTAGAGTTGGCTTCTTGTTCTTGAACAATTGATAAGGAGTCATGTATCTTGCTTGATTAATCATAGAAATGTTCTGAGTGAAGCATGCAGTATTTACAGCTTCAGCCCAGAAATATGTTGGTAATTTTGATTCTTCAAGCATTGTCCTTGCAGCTTCAATGAGTGATCTGTTCTTCCTTTCCACTACTCCATTCTGTTGTGGAGTCCTTGCTGCTGAGAACTCATGCAGAATCCCATTCTCCTCACAAAATACTCTCATGACAGAATTCTTGAACTCAGTTCCATTGTCACTCCTGATTCTTCTAACTTTGAAATCAGGATGATTGTTGACTTGCCTTATGTGATTGATGATGATTTCACTAGCCTCATCTTTAGACTTTAAGAAATATGTCCACGAGAACTTTGAGAAATCATCTACTATTACTAGGCAAAATCTTTTCCTTGAGATTGACAATACATTGACTGGTCCAAACAGATCCATGTGAAGCAGTTGCAAAGGTTCTTCAATTGCTGAATCAAGTTTCTTCCTGAATGATGCTTTGATCTGCTTCCCTTTTTGGCAGGCATCACACAGTCCATCCTTTGTAAACTCCACTAGAGGAATGCCTCTTACTAGTTCTTTCTTTACCAGCTCATTCATGGTCTTGAAGTTTAAATGGGATAGCTTCTTGTGCCATAGCCAACTTTCATCTTGACTTGCTTTACTGAGAAGACAAGTTACAGATTCTGCTTTAGTTGAGTTGAAGTCAGCTAGGTACACATTTCCTCTTCTCACACCAGTGAGAACCACTTTGTTGCTTTGATTATTAGTCACAACACAGGCTTCTTTATTGAAGGTTACTGAATTGCCTTTGTCACAGAGCTGGCTGATACTCAACAGATTGTGTTTGAGACCATCCACTAAGGCAACCTCTTCAATGATGACATTGTCCTTTGAAATCAAGCCATATCCCACAGTATAACCCTTGCTGTCATCTCCAAAATAATACTTGGGCCAGCTCTCTCCTTAAACTCTGTGAGCAGGGTAGAATCACCAGTCATGTGTCTTGAACAACCACTATCCAAGTACCAAAGATTCCTTCTGTTTCCCTGTACACAACAAAATCAAATCAAGTTGATTTTGGTACCCAAGTTTCCTTGGGTCCTGCCTTGTTAGCTTTCTTCTTCTTTTTCTTAGGTCTTAACTCATTTGACTTAGGAATTTTATATTCTTCCTTAGTCATTTGGGTTGGGCCTTTGAAACCATTTAATGCAACAGAATTATCATGCATATTATGGCTAACAGGAAATGGCATGCTTGGTATAAACATGTTATTCCAGTAAGGCATGCTAAGTGGCATTTGAGGCATACTGTATGCAGCATAATATGGATTAGGTGCAAATGGCATATTAGCAAACTGTGCATTCATATTCTGTGTAGGCATAGCAGTAACAGGCATGGGAGGCATGGCATTTATGTTAGGAAATTGAGACTGAACAGACATGGGAGTAGGCATGGCAGATTTGCAATTAACAGACAGATGATTTATATTACCACACTTGACACGGATTTTTCTAGGAGCATATTTATCAGGTGTGTAGTTATTGTGTTTGTTAATCCCTACTTTACCATTCCTATTGTTTTTCCTTTTAGTCTCTGTTTTTACCTCAATTTTCTCAAGTCTGTCACTCAACTGTTTGACAGTCATGTGACCAACATTAGCCTTTCTCCCTTTCTTGACTTGGCTTGACTCTCCTGAAATAAAGTTCTTGGAAACAGACCCATACTTCTCATTTAGCTTGATTAGTTTGGCTTTGCTAATGGGCTTGCTCACAGCCGACGGATGAGGATTTTCATCTTTCGACAGATAACATTTTTTGTTATCCGACGGATAATCCTCATCATCCGTCGAGTCTACATCTGTCAGCAACCCATCTACCAAATTAGGTTCTAGTTTCTCTTTATTCTTTTTCCAGGCTTCATCATAAAAAGACTCAATTCCTTGAACTTTGGTGATTTGAGCATGGACATCCCTGGATGTTTTTCATGCTTTAATCACCTCTTGTTCACGCTCGAGCTGCTTCTTTAAAATCTCTTTCTTTTTCAAGGACTCAGTTAATTTCTCCTTAGCAATCTTACCCTCAATTCTTAATTTCTCAAAATCAATAAAATGAGACTCAAGCACATTATTCCTCTCACTTAAAAACAAGTTATTTTCTTTGATTTTAGCATTTTCTTTAGTAAGAGACTTAAGTGTAACACGTAAATGATAAAATTCTGTAGACATGTCATTTATGGCATCATTACACTCAGCTTTAGATAAATGTGCAAGGTTTGTAGTAATTACCTGATTTCTTGAGAAACTTGTCTCTGTTTCGTCGGACTTGGCCATTAGGGCTAGATTGACATAGCTGACATCCTCATCTTCATCCAAACCATCTGCTGCCCAGTCATTTTCTTGTGTAATAAAAGCCCTTTCCTTTTGTTTGAGTAGATCAAAGTATTTTTGCTTATAATCCACAGACTCAAACCTTTTCTTACTGGAATCTGACTTTCTACACTCATTTGCAAAATGCCCTGCCAAGCCACATTTGAAACATTTGAATTTTGACTTATCCACCATGTTTCTATTTGGCTTGGCTGCTCTAAAGTTCTTTTTGAACTTGAACTTGGCAAATCTCCTGCAAAGAAATGCTAGGTGCTCATCAATGTCCTCCATGTCATCTTGGCTCAATGAATCTTCACTTTCTGCTGCAAGCCCCTTGCCCTTATTCACACAGACCTTTGAAGTTGATTCTACAGCTTCCATCTTCACTTCCTTCTCCTTTTCCAAATCAGCAACTAGTGCAATGGATCCTCCTTTCTTCTTTCCTCTCTCCATCCTTTCATCCTGCTCTATCTCAAGCTCATAGGTCTTCCGGATGCCATACAGTCTCTCCAAAGTAAACTCCTTATAATCTTGTGAGTTTCTCAATGAGACTGTCATTGGTTTCCATTCCTTTGGAAGAGATCTGAGAAATTTCAGATTAGAGGCTTTAGTCTGATAGACTCTTCCATGCAACTTAAGAGCATTTAGTAGTTTTTGAAATCTACTAAAAATGTCAGTGAGTGACTCACTTTTCTCATTGTGAAAATGCTCATATTGCTGAATCAAGAGCTGCATTTTATTTTCTCTAACTTGCTCAGTGCCATCACAGATTATCTGTATAGTATCCCAGACTTCCTTGGCAGTTTTGCAGTTTATAATGTTGTCAAACATGTCTGCATCAACTCCATTGAACAGAATGTTCATGGCCTTTTTATCCTTCCTGACTTGTTCAATGTCAGGATCAGACCATTCATGCCTTGGCTTGGGAACAGATGGCTCGTTTCCTGTTGCAGCTCTCATTGGAACATGAGGACCTCTTTCTATGCAGTCCACATAGGCCTCATCTTGAGAAAGCATATAAAGATGCATCTTTACCTTCCAATGATGGTAATTATCCTTATCTAGAAAAGGAATCTTGACTCCAACGTCTTTCTTGTTCATCTTGCTGAATTGTTTTGATCTTTAAACTCTTTGTAGATTAAGAGCTTGCTCTGATACCAATTGTTAGTCCCTTAACAATATAGCAAGAATTACAGAAGGGGGGTTGAATGGAATTCTTGAACCTTTTTCTCGAAATAAAAATGTTCAACTCGAATATAGATATAAATGTTTTGATTAGCACAATGCGGAATAGAAACTTAATTGAATCAAAACATAAGTAATTAAAAATAAGAGTCTTTAAAAACTTTCTGGTGGATTTAAACAATTCCACCAGAGATATATATTATATATCGAGAGGATTCTGTGTGCAAGAATGCTCACAGCTGCTTACAAATCGAACTGCTGAGAATAAAGGGAAATGCTAAGGATTTTGCGTACAAAGATTTCTCTGTTTTGTGTCTCAACACTTCTTTTTCTATTTGCTACATTCTTGGTTTATATATTACCAAGATTACAAAGTCAAAAAGGCTGAATAAATATAAAAACTATCAGTCTTAAGCTTTGCTGCTTTTCGTCCTCTATTACCCAGTTAATGGGTTCCACAGTAGATTTGTATACATCTCGACGGCTGTGCTCAGCTTTCACTGTTCAACTGCTGTTTGAATTCTTTACATGATCATCTGTTGGATTCTATAAACATCCGTTGGATATATGATCATCCGTCGACTTTCTGAACATCCGTTGATAGCTTCATTGATCATCCATCGACTGTTATATTAAACATTCGTTGATAGTCATTTGATCATCCGTCGATGGCTTTGTTAATCATCCGTCGGTAGCTATTTTGGCACTTGACTTCATTTCACTTATGTAGAATTACAAGACATCATTTATATACAATTAATCAACCTATTCTGCATATCTAGTTAAAGTCAACATGACTTCTAGGCTACTATAGAATCTATACAAAGATGTATACATAACTGTGCAATAGACTTATTATTATATAAGCTACTCACTCGATGGATAATAACTTAACATCCGTCGGGACTATAATGAGTTATCCGTCGGGACTATAATTCTTATTCGTCGAGTGCTACATTATTTCACTAAGTAAAATCCACCTAGTTGTTTTGTTTATGAAATCATCAAGTACACAACATATGCACAACAGGGACTTCTGAGCCATCCATGTTCAGGAGCTTGTAGGTTCCTGGCCTCAGGACTTCTTTGACTTTGTATGGTCCTTCCCATTTGGGCTTTAGCTTTCCAGTATTTTTGGGATCTGATGCTTCTGTATCTCTAAGTACTAAGTCTCCAACTTGGAAGTTTTTGGCTCTAGACTTCTTACTGAAGTGCTCTCTTGTTTTCTCCTTGTACATTTCCATCCTTTCTATAGCTTGGTCCCGGACCTCATCAATTAGCTCCATGTTTATTCTGAGTCCTTCTTCATTTGCTTCTTCTTCAAAATTTATTGCTCTGTGAGAAGGAGATCCCACTTCAATAGGAAGCATTGCTTCTGTGCCATAAGCTAGTTTGAATGGTATTTCTCTTGTGCTTGTTCTGGGGCTTGTCATGTAGGACCAAAGTATACTTGGTAATTCTTTTGGCCATTTGCTTTTGCTTTCTTTGAGTCTTTTTTCAATTCCTCGGAGCAGGATTCTGTTAGTTACTTCTACTTGGCCATTTCCTTGGGGATATGCCACTGATGATTTTTTGTGCTTAATCCCGCGCTCCTGGAGGTAGGACTCGAACTTTGATCCAATGAATTGGGGTCCATTATCTGATACTAGGACTCGTGGTATCCCAACCTCATCAAAATGTTATCCATAAACTTTATGCAGTCTTGTTGATTGATTGTCCTCATTGTTTTTGCTTCAACCCATTTTGTCATGTAATCAATAGAGACTAGCAGGTACGTGAGGTCTCCTCTGGCCTGGGGGAAAGGTCCCATGATGTCAATACCCCAGACAGCGAAGGGGATAGGTGACAGGACTGAGGAGGGTAGGACTGGGTTGATCTGGGACACATTGCTGAAGATTTGGCATTACTTGCATTTTTTCACGAACTCCATTGCATCTTGATGAATAGTCGGCCAGTAGTAACCTTGTCTTATGATCTTATGAGCTAGGGCCTTTGCAGACATGTGGTCTCCGCATATTCCTTCATGCACTTCCGCCAGACAGTACTTTACTTCTTCTGGGCCAATACACTTCAGGATAGGAGATGAGAAGGTTCTGCAGTAGAGTACTCCTTCTTCGAGGTAGAACTTGGCTACTTTTGCTTTCAGTCTTTAAGCTTTTCCTTTATCTTCTGGTAGCTCTCCTTTCTACAAATAGTTGATGAAGGGAGTCATCCAGTTGTGGTTTCTTTCGATCTCTAAGACTTCTTCGGAATCGATAGATGGTTTGTGGAGTTCTTCGAAATAAACTGAGCAGTCCAGATCTGATGAGTTCCGGACTAATTTGGATAGAATATCCGCTTCTTCATTCTCTTCTCGGCAAATTGAAGGACTTGATGGCTTGGTATTGAGGCTAAGTAACTTTGAACCAGTGCTTGGTACTTAGCTAGGATAGGGTCTTTTCTACATATTCTCCATTTGTTTGTTTGACCACTATCTGGGAGTCGCTGTAGATTTTTAGGTCCTGGATCCTTAGAGTCCTGGAGAGATTTAGTCCTGCAATTAACACCTCATATTCTGCTTGGTTATTTGTTACAGGGAAGCCGAAAGATATAGCTGTTTGGATTGTGAATCCTTCAGGACTTTTGAGTATGAGTCCGGATCCCGACCTCTCGCTTGTTGAAGAACCATCTACTTTCAAAGTCCAGGCTCCCGGACTTGTATCCTTTTCTGGCTCCTGATCCGTGTCCATTGGTTCTGGCTCTTCTTCTGGGAAGTTAAATTCTATTATGAAATCTGCAAGTGCTTGAGCTTTGATGGAAATCCTGGGAATGAAGCTTAAATTGAACTGGCTCAATTTCACAGCCCAATTAACAAGTCTTCCCGAGACGTCCGGCTTGTGAATTATTTTCCTTAGTGGATGATTTTTCACTACTCTGATTTCTCTCCCTTGAAAGTAGAGCATGAGTTTTCTTGAAGTTGTGAATAAGGCAAAGGAAAACTTCTCCAATCTTGGGTATCTTGTTTCTGCATCTTTGAGTACTTGGCTTACACAGTAAACAGGTTATTGATTTCCATTTTCTTCCCTGATTAGGGCAGCTCCTACGGCTTGTGCTCCTGCTGACAAGTATAAGTAGAGAGGCTCTTCTGGCTGAGCTTTAGCTAGGACTGGTGGCTGAGAGAGGTAGGACTTGGTCTTCTCGAATGCCTTTTGGCACTTCGGGCTCCAGTTCACCTCTTTCTTGTTACTTGATCCTTTGAGTAAATCAAAGAATAGTAGGCACCTCTTTGCTAGCTTTGAGACAAATCTCCTGAGTGCTGCTAGTGATCCTGCTAGCTTCTGAACATCTTTTTGGGTCCTGGGAGCCTTCATCTCCTGGATTGCTTTTATTTTCTCCGGATTGGTTTTTATGCCTCTGTTGCTGATCATAAATCCTAGGAACTTGCCTGCTCCTACTCGGAAGGTGCATTTCTCCAGATTCAGCTTGAGTTGGTTCTTCCTCAGGTTATCAAAGCATTCCTTCAGATCTTCCACATGCCCTGGTATAGTTGTTGATTTGGAAATCATGTCATCGACATAGCACTCCAAGTTCCTCCCAATCTGGGACTTGAATATCTTGTTCATGGCTCTTTGATAAGTGGATCCTGCGCTTGTGAGTCCGAAGGGTAGCATCACATAAGCATAGATTGCTTTGTGAGTGATGAATGTTGTCTTAGGTATATCCTTCGGGTTCATCTTGATCTGGTTGTATCCAGAGAAGGCGTCCATGAAACTTAGCATGATGTGTCCGGAGGTGGCATCTATTAGTCGATCAATATTTGGGAGAGGGTACGGGTCCTTCGGGCATGCATCATTCAGATCAGTGTAGTCCACGCACAGTCTCCATTTGCCGTTGGACTTCTTTACCATAACAACATTAGCTAGCCACTCCGGATATTTGATTTCTTTGATGATTCCCGCTTTGAGTAGCTTCTCCACTTCTTCGTCAATGGCCTTTTGCCTCTCCGGAGCAAAATTTCTTCTTTTCTATTTGACTGGTTTTCTGTTGGGGTTGACATCCAAGCTGTGCATTGTTATGGACTCATATAGTCCTGGCATGTCTCTTAGACTCCAGGAAAAAACATCTATGTACTCCTGGAGCAGGGTCTCTAATCTTTCCTTGAAGGACTCCTCGAGTCCTGACCCAACTTTCACCTTTTTGCTAGAATTGCTTTCATCCACCTGGACTTCTTCTGTTTCAACTGCAGCTTTAATTTTTGCTTGCTCTTTATTTGAAACCATTTGATAAATTCAGGCTTCAGAGTTCTTCTTCATATAGAAGTTTGCTTGTTCGGATTCTTTGATTGCCTGCATGGTAGGACTAGCTTGGTCTGGGACCTGATTTGCTTTGTCGACTACCATGACTTAGTTGCTTGCCCGTCCTTCCGGACTTGATATATTTTCTTCGTGCTCCAGACCTGATTTAATGAGTTGTACTTCTTTTGTAGCTCCTTCCCTTGTCCGGGGTCGGTGCTTCTTCATGCTTTGTTACTTGTGAAGGACTGTTGTCTTCCTTTTGTTGTCTTGATGGGTTTCTGCCATGACTAACCCCTGGGTGTAGCATGTTTCAGCAACTCCATAATCTCCTTTTATTTCCCCGACTCCTGTCGGGGTTGGGAACTTGATTTTGAGATGGGAGATTGAAGTTATTGCTTGCATCATGGTTAGAGCTGATCTGCCAATGATTCCGTTATATGATGAAGGAGCGTTGATCACATAAAACTTGATGACATGAGTAACTTGGTTAGGAGCAGTTCCAAAAATGACTGGCAGATATAAAGTTCCTTGGATCGGGACTAAGTTGTGGTTGAACCCATATAGTGGGTCCTCCCGGCACTCGTTTGAGTGGACACTTCCTAACTGCATTCGATCCACTGTGTGCTTGAAGAGAATATTTACTGAGGAACCATTGTCTATGAGCATTCTCCTTACTTCATTATCAAAGATGTCCATAGTGACAACCAAAGCTGCATTGTGATGTGGGTTGACTCCTTCGTAGTCCTTGCTGCTGAAGGATATCACCAGGTCTGGGAGTGACTGGATTGAGAGCACTTCTTCGCCGAAGTCCGGGCTCCGAGGTGGGGAGTGGGAGCCTCCTAGGACTACATTGACTACATTATTTCCTCTCTTCTGCGCTTCCCCCCTGTTGTTGTTCTCCCGGACTAAGTACTTGTTCATGTTCCCCTTCTTCACTTGGTCCTCAATAAAGTACTTGAGTCATAAGCAGTTCTCAGTCTTGTGGCCATGGGTCTCGTGGTAATCACACTGCCTATTATAAGGCCTGCTCTTCGGAGGAGTTTGCATTGGTTTCGGAGGATAATAGAAAGGCTTGTCTTTTAACTCTTTCAAGATTTCCTCCCAGATCATGTTCAGAGGAGTCCAATCCGGCTCCTGCTTCGGCTCCCGGGGTTGCTTCGCGGGTCCTGGATCGTTGCTTGACTCTTGCTTAGGACCAAGTCTCTGGAAAACCGGAGTAGTTTGTCTTTCTTGGCTTTGGTTGCTTTGCTTGAGCTTCGGTCGGTCATCAGTGTTTTTACTCCTGGACCCCCCATTCCGGGTCATCCTCATTGCCTGGAGAACATCTGTTTCCTTTATGAATCTGGCAGCCTTGGAGTAAGCTGCTGCCAGGCTTTGCGGCTACTTATTGATTAGCTCCACTATATATCTCTCATTATGCTCTGGGTCCAAGTTTCTCCTAAAAATGCTCAACGCTTCCCTCTCATCCAAGCTCGAAACTTTATTGATTGCTTCCCGGAACCGGCGCATGTATGCGGAGAGGGACTCGTTGTCATGTTGCCGGATTGTCTCCAGGTGACACATGTGCATTTCGTGCGTTTTATTTGCCCGAAATCTTCAAAGGAAGGAGGCTCGGAATTCCTTCCAAGTATGGATGCTACGGGAAGGGATATTGCTGAATCATCTCTGGGCCCCTCCCTTAAGAGTTGAAGTGAAGAAACTTGATTTCGTCAAGTCATTGTCGTAATATATCTGCGCTATTTGCTCAAAGTAGTTCAGGTGCTCCTCCGGATCTCCGAGACCATCAAAGGAGTCAAAGTTATAATGCTTCAAGTTCCGCTGCTGGGGAATGGCTTCCAATGAGTGACTGAAAGGAGTTAATATTTCTCCAATCTCTGCTCCTGAGTCCCTGTCCATCTTTCTCTGCAATTCATAGATCATATCTTTTAGGTCCTTTTGCCTCTCTTCTTCTTCATCGTCAGAGATCAGCTCCGGAGTAGGGCCTCTCCGGTTTCTCTTGCTCCTGGACTTGGTCAATAGTTTTTCTTCTTCTAGCTGCATTCTCTTTTGGATCTTTAGCTCAAGCTTTGCTTCTTCTTCTATCCTGATTTGCTCCCGGACCTCTTCCAAATTCTTCTACTTAGCAGCTTCTGCTTCTTTCTTGCTTTGATCCTTTTTGCTTTTCTTCCCCTTGGCTCCAATTCGGTCAAACACAGATCTCTTCGATTGCTGGGAGTCCCCGGACTCCTCCGGTTCCTCCTAGAGTTCGGCTTCTTCTTGGAGCCGGGTCTGCTCCTGCCTGTATAATCTGATTACTTCTGCTAGTTCATCACTTGTAAGGTTGGCCATGTGCTCTTCGGCTATCGGAACGTTGGTTTATTTGTATTGGTTAAGCTCAATGAGGCTTCTGGCATCCCTGGTGTTTACAATTCTCTCCACGACGGGAGTGTGCAGTTGTTGCTCCTGGAATATTTCTCTCTAGACTCCTGGATCAAGGGCCTGGGAGTGATCCGGCTCCTGGACCCGAGTACTAGCAGATGGTCTCCCAGAAGTATATTTTCCTGGTCTTGCCATTCTTCAACAATACCAACAACAACTAACAACAATATGCTACAGGAAATATCGATCTAAGGTTGCTTTTTTGAAAATTGCAAAAACTATCCAGAATAACAACAAACACCAACAAATAGCTTCCTGGGAGTAATTTAAACAATCTCCTGGGACTACTTGACAAGGTAATATGACACAAATGCGATATTCAAACTAGAGCAAAAATGATTAAAACTAACAATATCTCTCACAAACGTGGCTTAAATCAACAAAACGGGCTCACACAAACGTGGCCTAAAATAACGAGCACACACAAACGTGGCTTAAATAAACAACATCCATGCTTATGGAACAGGTTGGTTGCTTGGGTTCTTACATGTTGAATAAATGGACTCTTTCAAGAGTTTGTTGATGAAGGTGAATCCAGGGGCACCAAGACCCAAAGATGGAGACCCCTCCTTCTAGCGCTAAATGATAACTCCTGGTGCCGAGCCGCTCCTTCGACGACGTGCCTGGATCCTTCACCGCTGTGGAGGTGTAGCTGTGGTGGGGTTTCTACAAAACAACACCGGAAGGGGGGTTTGAGTCCCGCGATGCCTCCAGTGTGAGAGTAAGAACTCGCTTTTGGGGAAGATGAAGATAGATATGAATGAAGGTGGCTGTGTGTGTATATGAGTGTGAGAGAGTGATTAACCTCAAACCTGACCTTCTTGGGCTATTTATAGCCCAAGGATAGGATTTTGGGGTTGGTACCTTTAAATCGTTGCCATTGGTTCTGGGAGCGGAGGGCAACTGGCTGGAGTGGATGTTTTACACGTGTTAGTGCGGGACTGGCTGAGGAATGTTCTGAGGATCCTATGACACGTGCCCGGATTATTCCCATGATTGATGTGTGACGGCTGTCCCCATCATGCGCTTGGGGCAGTGTCTCACGCGCTAGGATTTATCAAGGTTGGACTTGCGGAACTGGGTCGGTCAGGACTGGTAGTGTGCAGGACCAGTCCTTCCAGGAGCTGCGTGGAGTTGGGAGTCTAGGAGTAGTCCTTCCAGGAGCTATATGGAGTTAGGGGTCTAGGAGTAGTCCTTCGAGGAGCTATACGTACTATCACTCTTTTCATTGAGTTTGCGTCCGCCCCTGATCATAACTCTCCTGATTTCTCCAATTTTAATTAATCGATCGCCAATTTATCGATAAAATCACCGATTTTTGGAAAAATGATTATGCTCAGCTATTTACTAGCTTCTGAATATGATACATGAAAGCAGCACTGTCGTATTAACGTCGATCAGCATGCAAAGGGAGTGGGAGTGGTGGTATTGAGTATTGACGGTGACCAGTCTGTATAAATTACAAAATTTATGAAGCATAACTGCTATCACGTGTAGGGTACAACGCAATTAAAAGTTAAGAACAATAATGGTAAATTCCATCATTATCCTTGCAGGGATATGTAATTATGTGAAATGATTAAACCTAAAAATGAATAATTATTATTGAGCTCAGAAAGTTAAAACTTTGCAATGTTCATGGAGTCATGGGCAGACCTGTTTTTGAACATCCAAAAAATTTAATCGCCAATTAAGTTGTTCACATGCAACTTGTACCCCCTCCAAAACCATTATTTTATTATTTCATTTTTCTAGTTATACTCCCGCCGTCCTACTACTTCATGTGTGCCGCTTGTCTTTTTTCAGGCATGTCAATGCACTTGAAGATGTACTTCTGAATAATATATTTACAATTTTTTTTTATTTTGTATAAAATATAAATTTTGTAGTAAAATACAAAATATAAAACTTTAAAATATATATTATTTACAAATTATCTCCTCTGAGTGCACCGAACGTGGATCCATATAGTGGTGTAAATGAGTAAAACCGTTTGTGGGATATTTGAGTTTGTCTCGTAAAATATTTGAATTTGTCTCGGTAATAATCAAACCTAACCCTTGCTCAAACTTCTGAATTCTTTATGAGCCGAGCTCAAGTTTAAAATTACTCGGATTGTAAGATTCGCGAGTCTCATTGAGTTTTACCATTTGTAATAATATTATATATATATATATAATTATTTATTTAAACCAATAGAATTTGAGTCAAACCGGATCATATTTCAAATTTTATTAATATAATTGGAATCAATTTAAGTTTTCAAATCAAATTCGAACAGATCAAATTTTTTATAAACCGAATTTAAAATTAAGAGTTGGATCGAACTTAAACCGAAGCCCAAAATTTTTAATCCAAAATTTGAGCCGAGGATGAATTGTTCGATTCGACTATACGCGGCCAATGTCCGAGAGACATGGTCCCAGCCAGGTGAAGAAACGAAGACGGAGTGCAAAAGTTCAGTGAAAATGTCACTATTTCATGTACATCATCATTTACATTTTACATAAAAGTAAATAAAGTTTTCTTTATTATAAACTTATTAGCAATTTAAAGCGGTGTTCTAAAAATTCCTCATTTTTTTAAAAATTCCTGATTAATTTTTAAAAAATATTTATCCAATCTATTTTTTGAAATCCGATTAATATTTATATTTTATTTTTAAATTATATATTTCATAATAAATAAGATAAATATATTAAATATTATTAAAAAATTTAAATATATCCAATTTTTGTTCTGATTAATCTCCGATTTTCCGATTTTCCGATTAATCCCTAATCAGTATCTAAACTGATTAGTACCGATTACCGATTTTTACAATCATGATCTAACGACATTAAAGGTCTTAGAATATATAAAAGATCTTAGATTTAATTATAGTGACATAAAATATCACTATAGAAGTTTTTTATTATGGTCTTTAATGATATTTAGTAAATGCTTTTTAACCTGACATTTAGATGAGGTCAAAATATTGTTGAACATTTCTTATGTAAATTTAAATGATATAGTATTTGATTTATAAGGTCGGTATTTTCTTATGCATATAGTTAAATGTAGAAATTTTTATAAAAAAATGATCTATCCAAATTAGCAAGAATGGGTTTGTAATTTGCATAAATGTACTATGTCTGAGTCTCTCATGACATCATTTTGTATAAATTATACTCTCCGTCTTAAGATCTCTATGTTGGGAAACGTGGAGTTAAGTTCGGTACACAATTTAATACTCTCGTAAAATATAGTTACATAAATTATTTTTAATTTTTTTAATTAAAAAATAAATTACAAAATTATACTTTATAACCACCTTCAAAATGCATGTCAAATATTGAAAAACATGTAAAAACTGAATGAGACAGATGGAGTATTGGCATAGTCGGAGAACACTTAATTTTTCTCATGTATTATTCTCATTCTATTATACCAACCATGGTTGGTAAATCAATAGAAATTATATATTATAAAATAATTTAATTTAATTTTAATATTTTTAACACTTGTAAATCGATGTTAGCACAGATAAATATTAGTTTACATCATGCAATTAACTTTTCAATCAAATATTTAACTACCGAGAATCTAGGAGCACTAGTCAAAATATCGTGAATTTCATTTTTAATAATATAAAGTTATTATTCCCTCTTTTTTACAAACTTCTATTTTTTCTTCCATAATTATGTTTCAAATATATTATTATTATATTAATAGAGCATAAATATAAGAATAGTTATTAGAATCAATATACTTATATAAAAGAGAAAACGAGGGCGTTTAGGTGAGGCATCTCACGTCGTTTCATTTTATTATTCTATTTTTCTCAATTTTTGAAGTTAATAAATATCAAAAATTACAATTAGCTTATTTTTCCACTAAATGTATTATCATTATTTATTATAATCTTCTAAAGTTTCTACAAAATTTTCGATTAAAATTTTTAAAATCAACTTATCACCATAATATTTTTCTAAAACATCCACTTTTGCTTTAAATAAACTTCCCCAACTTACCATCTTATATTTCTTTTTTAATATGGGTTTAGGTGGCGACTCTTAAATCGCCTCATCCTATTTTTCTAATTTTCTCAATTTTTTGAGTTAATAAATATCAAAAACTACATTGCCTTATTTTCTCCTAAATATATTATTATTATTCGTAATATTCTATTAAAGTTTCTACAAAATCTTCGATTAAGATTTTTTGAAATCAACTTATCATCATAATATTCTCCTAAAACATCTAATTTCTCTTTAAATAAACTTACTAAACTTATCATGTTCAATTTTTTTTTAATATCATTTCTTCTCTTCCCCTCAAAATCAACTTACTATATTATATTTTTCTAAAAAAATTCTTTTAATTTTTAGCCTATGAAATATTACAGTTCTATAAATATTTATCATCATTGGTAATATTCTTCTAAGGATTCTACTACATCTTCGATTAAAGTTTTTGAAATCAAATTAACATCATAATATTCTTTTTAAAACTTATCTTTTCATTATATTGTTGTATTATTATATTATACTTATGTAAAGGAGAAAAATATTGTTATAATATTCTTCTTAAAACTTATCATTTCATAATACTCATAATAATTCTTAGTGTAGTTTAAAAAAAATATAGTTTCATAATTATTATCTAAATGTTTATAAAATTCTTAGTCTAAATAAAGAATGTACCTTTATAGTTTTTAATTTGAGGGTAAATTAAATGTTTATATTATTTCTAGTTACATGCATGTATGTGTATGGAGGTAAACCGTAAATACAAGGAGCAGTAACAATGTTATACAGTTAAGGTCAGTGGACAGTGAATAATGAACAACATAGCGAAACAACATAGGTGGGGGATAATTGGGCGGATAAATGAGTCGTGCTATCTCTAAGAAAAGGATTAGAAAGAGATAAGGTCGGGTGGTTTCCTTGAATTCCTTCTAGCAATTTTTTATTTAACATAGTAAAATAATTTATACATTTTGTTACCTATATAATTAATTTTTTCTTAACCTTCTCTTTTTTTTTCTTTCAAAATTTTTAAGAGTGAGATTGATTGATCATGGATAATATACTAGTACATTAAAAGCACTATGATATAAGCTTTGTTTCACGTTGCTTTAAAAATTATCATGCTATTATAAAAAGTATTAGTAAAATAAGTGTTGTTATAAAATATTTATATAGTTTGATGTAAAAAGTTGGCTCATTTGGTTAAAAAGAGAAAAATTATCCTCTTAATCACAAGTTCGAATCTCATGAGCAGAATTTATGATTATGACTTCTGAGTCAGAGCATGTTGGTTAAATGCAGTTATCTTGGTACACGTAATTTGCAGGCTATTGCGTGAGCTTTTAGAATTTATCCAGAGAGCACCTGAAGGGTAGCGGCTGCGGGTTATCTACGATTAATTAAAAAAGATAAAAATAATTTTTTTCGGAGATTTAATAGTGAAATCAGCAAGCGAAAATAGGTTTTTTTTTTGGTCAAAACACTTTTCATAAAGTAGCTTTGAAGTTTACGAAAGAATTTTCCAATTCTGTAACTGTAATACCAAATACACCCATATGTGAAACATAGAAAAATTATCATTTATAAAAATTTATTATTTTAGAAAGACTAGTACTTTATTAATTTTATAATAATTGAAATTTAGTTTTTACACACCAATTTATAATATTGCATATTTTCCTTTCATTATAGAGTACATAAGAATATATAAACACTTTTATAAAATGAATAATTGTAACAATTTTTTGAATAAAAAAATTATAATGAACGAATTTAAAACAATTAAGAAAATCATAAATAGTTCAAAAGTGATTTGTCAAGTAAATCTATTCTAAATTATTATCATAAAATATTTTTTTATACACTTAAAATATATGCAAATGTGTACATAATTAAAAATAGTACTTATGCTAATTTTGGAACCAATTTAAAATTAGAATTTTATGATAAATATTTTTAATTATCACCATTGACGTGAGAGGGCATTAAAATTGATTGGGACCAGAGAAAAGTTATCGGTCTAGAGTATATAATTTAGAGGTATTTTGCGATTATTGATTTAACTCTTCTCTATTTTTCTGAAAATATTACCTTTCTATCAAAAAATTCCCATTACTTTTTCACGTTCACGTCTTTTTTATTGAGTTCGGCATCCTATCGCGGAATAATTTCTTGATTTTTGCATTATTATTAAAAAAATTCACTTCTCCTTAAAAAAAAAATTCACATGATCATGGTTGCGTGTTTTGGAATTGAATAAAAATAAATAATCAATGTTACGTGGCCTGGGGAGAAAATTAATTATGGCAGTTAGCATCTTCCTCGGCGATTATCATAATCCATAATTCTGAATTTTGCTTTCTTATTTTTGGATTTGTAAATTTGGTCAATTTTTTGGAGATGAAGAAATAACAAGTATAGTAATATCGAACAACTTCTAGATATAAGAGTTTTTGTAATATCCAATAATTTTTAGAATAAAATCGTAAAAGAAAAAGAGAAATTTTTCTGATAAAAAATAGTATTTAAAATTAAATTAGACTAATGGGTCTAAAATTTGAATTAAATTTTAATATGAATATCTTGTAGGTTAAGAAATAGGGTTTTGAACATTATGAAAATATCATATTCGTCTTCCTCGTTCTTGAACTTTGATAGATCGATTGAACACCTTCCAGAGATCTGTTCTTAATGATTTTTATATCAAATTGAAGCTTGTCTCAAGAGTTATCTTCGGAAATATATTAGCCGATGAATTAGTATCGATTCATACCAATAACATCGATTAAGATCACTTATTCTGTTTAATCATTCCGTCGATTATTTCGTCGAATTTAGGTTTTTAATTTATTATGATATTCTGTTGATTCTGAGATCATAATCAACTTTACCATGTTAATTATAGTATATACATGTATTAAATCCTAGTGTTTGATTGTCAGAAATGGATAGTCGAGTTCGACAATTTTCGCGTTTGTGGTTTTCAAATTTTTCGGTAATATGATTGTTTGGTTATTAGTTTTGATTGCCGTGTTAATTTCCTATGATCCTCGGCTTCATTTTGAACTATATAGCTCTGAGTTTGGTTGATGTTAAACATAGTTATATAGAAACATGGTATGTA
This sequence comes from Apium graveolens, assembly GCF_009905375.1. NCBI lineage: Eukaryota > Viridiplantae > Streptophyta > Magnoliopsida > Apiales > Apiaceae > Apium > Apium graveolens. Next base: position 199,743,689 of record NC_133650.1, read on the forward strand.
AATCAGTTTATAAAGATTTCCAGGGTACTAAATGTAAAACAATCATAAAAGGTTATGTATGGACTGAACAGTGCATAAATAGAGAAGTTTTAAGTGCATTAAGTTCTGGAATAAGGTACAATAATATAACAGGGTTAAACAGAGGAAAAACTAGAAATTATCCCCTATCTACCCCTAACTCCTAACAACCGCTACAATACCAAGTTCCGAAATACAATACAACAAGACAAATGAAAAAAGGATCCCGACATCTGACCAAGTATCCCAAGCCTACTGGCGCTGAAAGGAAACAACAACAATACGGGCTCCACCAAATGTCCCGCCTGACCAACACTATCTAACTATCCATAATCTCTCTCAACACAACCAACATCCAGCGAATAATCTTATGCAGTCTCCGGGCCTCAGCATCTGCATCACTAATGGACGGTCTCTCGTCCAATCTCCTCCGGGCAACCTGCTCCACCATCTGAATCCGGACTCTCCACTCATCCTCCATAACCGAAGTCCTCTGTCTAGACTCTCGAGCTAGCCTATACACCAAAGCTCCTACCTCAGAATGCGGGAGTAAACAGAATCTCGATCCTGGGCTAACTTGCTACCAACACTAACAGGCACAATCTTAGACATCTCAGACTCTGGCTCAAGGGCTGGGGTCTCTGACTCTGGTCTCAAGGGTGATATCTGCATAGAAATCTCACTACTCTTTGATGAATCAACCTCTGGATCTTAACTAACATACACAAGCTCCTCTGAAGAGGATGGAATATAGTCCACTGGGGTACCGGTCAAACTAATCTCTGAATCAGAATCACTACCACTACTGGGGTCCTGAGAGAAAACAGAAAACAACAACCAAGAAACAACATTAGGGTTAGATAAGACTTCCAACTGAATCAAATCCTAACTCTAGTTTCCACTTTAACCTATTCACTTCACTTAGACTATACCTAATAGTCTAAATCAACTCTATATGAGTCGAACACTCTCGCGATATATATATATATATATATATATATATATATATGTATATATATATATATAAAATACCCTTTTATCCTAACGGGTTAAATATCAAAGTAGTCACTGAAGTAAATGTCATATATCACTTCCTTCACTAATCTTAACGGGGTATCATTTTGATCACTAAATTCATATAAACATCAAATAGATAACTCTAAAAATACGATTACAAAGTAAATATTATCATCTGTTATGTTCTACACATTTTTCTTCAACGCTACTATAACTAAATGAAAAGTTGTGAACTATAGTATTTTAGATAATATATCTAGATTTAAAAAAAAAATTATTTACTATTTATTTTAAATTTTCTAGTTATTTTATCTTACTTAATTAAAAATAAATAGTAAATAAAAGTTTTAAAATTTAGATATATTATCTAAAATACTAGAGTTCATAACTTTTTATTTGATTATAGTAGCGTTGAAAAAAAATGTGTAGAACTTAACAAAAGATAATATTTACTTTTTCGTCACATTTTTGGAGTTATCTATTTGATAATTATACGACTTTAGTGATCAAAATGATACCCCGTTAAGATCAGTGAAGGAATTGATATATCACTTTCACTTCAGTGCCCGATTTGATATTTAACCCTTATCCTAACTTATCTCAGGGACTAGATCTTGTAGCTCTGATACCAACTTGTGACGCCCTCAATCTCGGGGTTAGGAAATGAGGACCCACACACCATTAAACTAACAATAAATATGCATAAACCCCGATTAACTATTAACATGATCTAAACAGGATTAAGTTTGAGACAAGATTACAACTACCCACCAGAAAATATATATTACAACCCAAAATAATATTAATTCATACAATCGATTCCGACTTGGAACCGATAGATAACCCATTGTATCTTTACAACTTTCCAACTAAAGCGCTTGCTCACACATCATTGTACTACCTGCTCTGACATCTGGAAGCCTACGACACGGTAGGGGCCACCAGGTACACTCTTACGAGCAGTGCGTCTAAGTCTGGCCATCCTCTTACTTAACTGCCATGGTTAGAACAAAGAAAAATATATGAGCACAAAAGCTCAGAAAGTAACTTTAAGACAGTTCTACAATGCAACAATAACAATATCAAAATAACTCTTGAGGCATTCTACTTTAAATCTCTAGGTGGCAGATTTATAACTTTAGGTAAGCAAAGGTATCGAAAAAGGGTTTTGGGCTTTCAAGGATCAAAGATTATGAAAGGGTGAAAGCCGACATTCATCACAAATCAATAGCAGGATCTCAATGGATCTTTTCAAGTGGAAAGCAAGAATCTACTCAACTCTGTGTTTATGATTTATAACAATATCAGAGATAAGAATCAGGGTTCTCAAGGCTATATGCTAAACAGTAACACAATCAACTCATCTCAACTCATTTTAAACCATTTTATTTTCAAGGAAGCAATTGCTAAGGAAATGTATTCAATTACTCTTTATAAAGTGATATGGAACCCTTGATTGGACTACTTTAACTTTCATAAATAATAATACTGGTGATCAGCCCGTACCGACCTCCATCTAGTCGTTAAGGTACCTATGGCATAATTTCAACCTTAAATTGGACTAGCCCCGCTAGCCTCTTATATGACTGGACTGGTCCCACTAGTCTCTTACTTCTTAATCCAATCCATCAGGAATTCATTTGGAAAACCTTGTGTTAGAAAAGAAAGGTTTGACAAAGTTCATTTTATCAGTACCAAGAATATGAAATCATTCAGACTCTTTCAAGTCGAAAATCATTCTTAAGTTCAATTCAAGAATTCAAAGAAAGTGAACGTATCAAAGGTAAGCAAAGATCAATACTAAGGATCTTGATCAAATGATAAACAAGGTATACAAGTTAAGGAATTAAAACAGTTCTAAGGATCATTACAGAATAAAGTATACAAAGGAATGAAGGATCATTACGCAAGAGAGTTCATAAGGGTTCATATAGGGTTTACAAGAATTCAAGGTATCAACAGGTGATCAGGATATGAATAAAGAGGTTACTATAAAGGTTTTAACAATAATCATATCAAGTTATTACAAGAACAATATTAGGGTGTTTCAAGGGATCAATGATAGATATAGCACAAGTATCAACATCAGGGTTCAAGAATAACAGGTTATCACAAGTGTTATAAAAGATTATTACTCTATCATGGCATCATCAATATCCTCTCCATAATCAATTTATACAAGTAGGCAGAGTTACTTGCATGAATTCTCTTTCCTACTTTACGGGGTTTGAGCTACTGCCACCTAGAATACCTTTCCCTTTCCTAGTATGAATGCCTTCACGATCCGGATCTACAATTCAAAATTAAAACCCTAATTAGATTCCCACTCGACGTTCCCGGAACATTTAATAATGACCCAAATTCGCTCTAACTCTTAACTTAACTTTACGAGTATAATCACAATTATATACACATAGCACTTAATACAATATACTTCCATACTTGTACTCTACACTTTAGCAAATAATCACCATTCCTATGACTCGGTAACAAAACAACTCAATCCTAACCCCTTTTTATCCAAAAATTCGAACCAAAGTCACATAATAAACCAAATAACTCGACATGCATCCACTTAACTAGACTCTAAAATCAAATCAACCAAACACTTGAATTTATCTCTTTGAAAGCCATGATCCACTCGGCTTTTCCAACAAAACACAAGCAAGGAAATCAAATATTGACATGCAACCCTTGGAACCTATTATGCAAGTCAACTTCATCACTAAAACCTATAATAACACCATTTCTAACATGAACCCTTTTAAACCCTTATTCTTTCGAATAAAGCCGAACCAAAACATCACCTTGTACAAAACTTCAACATACATAAATCAAATCAACTTCACAATTCAATCTATCATATAATCATCTAACAATTACACTAACACACCATCCATAAGTCATTTTCCAATCAAACCAACTAAATTCCTTAACACAAATCAAAGCATTCGAATTTATCATAAATCACAACATGCATGCATCAATTTAAGTTTATAAACTAGTAATCAATTTAACTATTCAATAACTTCTAAAAATAACCACCCATATATCATTTTCATCCATAAAAATCAACTTAATTTCTTTTAAAAAAATCAAAAACCTATTCGGTTTCAAATAAAACATCACATGCAACCACAGAAAATCAAGTTTATGCATTCTAGAGTTCAGTTTATACATCATTACTCACCATCGGTTCACCGAAGTTCATCACCGGTGGTGGTGGCTTCACTGTGGTTCCCCCATTCGGGGGTTTCCAACCTAAAAATTCCAATTAATAACCCAAAAACACGGCAACTAACACATGCAATACATAATCATCACGGAAATGACAAAATCTCAAGTCGAACAATCAAAGGGAATCAAGAGTTGAGCTCTCGGCTCAACACCGAACACAAACACATACACACACAAACCTACATACAAGTACACACACACTTATACATATCGTTTGAAGCTCATATATAGAATGGGAGTGAAATTTTATGGAGGAATTCTAAGAAAACGAGGGAGGAAGGGATGGTACTGGGAGAGAGAAAGAAAAACCCGAGAGAGAGTAACGGAGTGAAGAGAGAAAAAGAAAGGGGAGGGTGAGATTATATATTAAGGGGCAGGGGCATTTTAGTAATTAGCAAAGCTTTCTTTCTTTTATTCTCTTTTCTCTTTTATTCTTAATTCAAAACGAATTTGGATAATATGTAACTCTCTCAGAATGATGATAATGAAATGAATAACAATTTTATAATATAGAACTCGAAATTAGCTTTTTAACCATATTTTTAAAATAATTTTTGACCGTATGGTTTATTTTCTATGAATTTTACAAGATTGCGCTCAAAATAGAATTATAACTCGATTAAATCATTTTAAAATACACCGATTACCAACTAACTTCATCTATCATTTTTAGAAAGTCTTTAGGACTATTTCGAAGTTATAAAAATAAATTTCACGCCTTGACCATACTCAGACAATTTTATAAAAAATATATAAAGGTTCAATAAACCTTATTTTAAATCAAATAAATCCCTTAAAAGTCATTTAAAAATATCCAGATCACATAGTCATGCATATTATCAGGCAATAACATATACTCACATATAACAACCCATATTGTAACACATACAATTATAAAAATTTCCCTTTTTATTCATATTCACTATTCGCGTAACGGGACGCGTCTTGTTTGACGGCCCGATGCTGAGCGTTTCCACTTACGCTTCACAATCATTGTTTTTATGTCAACTGACACATCAACTAGAAGATAATACTCACTTAAACATTCCTGTTTCATATAAAAACATATGGTTTACATTTAAATATCTTAATCTCTTTTTAAGACGGGTTCCGTTCAACCTGACGACCCGACAACACAGCTTATCCCCTAAGCTAACTCATCAAACTGGAATAGATTATTTTACTTTCCCAGGTACTAATATACAATAAAGACAATTAACCAACAAAATCATTTAACCCTTTATTTAATCACATAATTTATAATTACAACACAGAATTATACTTTATTTACTTAATCACGTCGCGAAATTCCCAGTCGCTACATTATGAATGTACAATTAACTATCATCCAGGCAAAGCAAATGTGGTGGCAGACTCTCTAAGCAGAAAAGAAAGGTTGAACATGATCACTTCCTCTAAGGAATTAATCAAGTAATTTGAGAAGCTTGAAATAGAGGTCAGTATTTCAAGTATGTCTACATATATGTTGTGTGCTATATCTTTTCAACCAGAATTATTGGAGAAAATAAGAAGATGTCAGGAAGAAGGAATGAGCCACGAACAAGATAAGTTAACATGAGAAGATAAAGGGAATTAAAAGGATGATAAAAGAATACTAAGATTTTTTTCAAGAATATGGATACTCAATGTGGCCGAGCTGAAAGATAAAATTCTTCGAGATGCTCGTAACTCCAGATATTCAATTCATCCCGGAAGTACGAAGATATACAGAGACTTAAGAGAAAACTTTTGGTGGCTGAGTGTGAAGAGAGAGATTACGAATTGGGTAAGTAAGTGTTACACTTGCCAAAGAGTTAAAGCGGAACATCAAAGGCCCAATGGACTGATACAACCATTGGACATTCCAGAATGGAAGTTGGAACATCTTGTGATGAATTTTGTAATTGGATTACCGAGGACCAAGGCGAATCATGATGCTATTTGGGTTATTATTGACAGATTGACTAAGTCAGCACATTTTCTTTCTATGAACGAGAGATTCTCGTTGGATAAATTGGTTCAGTTGTATTTGAAGGAAATTGTGGTTCGACATAGAGTTCCAGTATCCATAGTTTCAGACAGAGATCCTCAATTCAATTCAATATTTTGAAGAAATTTTTAAGATTTTCTTAGAACAAAGTTGAATATGAGTACCGCGTATCATCCACAAATAGATGGTCAAAGTGAAAGAATAATTCAGACTATCGAAGACATGCAAAGGGTATGTGCTTTAGATTTTAAAGGAAGTTAGGACGAACATTTACCTTTAGTTGAATTCTCCTACAACAACAGCTATCATGCAAGTATTGGAATGCCGCCATATGAAGCCTTGTACGATAGAAAATGCAGATCCCTGATCTGTTGGGATGAAGTTGGTGAAAGAAAGATTATGGGTCCAGAATTGATCCAGCAAACAAAAGAGAAAGTAGAAGTCATTCGAAAAAGATTAGTGGCAGCTCAAGAACAACAACGCAAATATGTTGATCCCTCCAGAAAGGATATGGAATTTGAAGTTGAAAAAGCAGTGCTACTAAAGATTTCACCTTGGAAAGGTTTATCCAGATTTGGGAATAAAGGCAAGCTGAGTCCACGTTATGTTGGCCGTTTTAAGATTTTGAGGCGTGTGAAAAAGGTCGCTTACGAGCTAGCCTTACCACCACACATGCAGCATATCCACAATGTGTTCCATGTGTCAATGTTGAAGCGTTATTTGTTTGATTCCAATCATGTGATAGAATATGAGTCAATCGAGATCCAGCCAAACTTGTCTTTCGTAGAGCAACCAGTGCAGATTCTAGACCAGTAGGAAAGAGTGCTTAAGAATAAGTATGTGTCCTTAGTACGAGTTTTGTGGAGGAATCCCAAGGTTGAAGAGTCGACCTGGGAGTTGGAAAGAGAAATTCTAGCCAAGTATCCTCAATTATTTTTGTAAGCTGATTCTGAGGACATAATCATGTTAAGGGGGGGAAGGATGTAATATCCGGGACAATTCTGTATCTATTTTATGATAATTAAATAGATATTATGTGTTTATATGAGTTTAAAATGATTATTTCCATGATATGACATGCAGTAGTTGTTATCTGTGGTTCCGTAAGGACCAATTTTTTTTTTGAATATTTGTTATGTGTTTAAAATGCAATTGTAGGAAAGAATACGCGATCTGGATGCGTGTTTATTAGCGTTTTTTTCAAGGTACTTATTTAATATTATTTTGTGTGCGTGTGTATGTATTATGTGTCTTCGGGGTTTTCTGTTAAATTAGGAAATGTTTCGGTTTCTCAAAAATTAACGGATTAGGGACCCCACCAGGATGTCAAAGGCCACAAAATTCATATTTTTATTTTTATAAAATCATACATACTTCAAAGAGTCATTATTTTTTCATTTTTGGATTATTGATAAATTTTGGGGAATTTTGACATAAATTTTTTATTTATTCGATTAAAAATTATTCCCCATAATTATTAATTTTGGGCCTAATTATTTTAATTAAGGAATAAAAACACCCTTAATTAATTTTGGGGTATTTATTTTTCTAAAAATATAAATATTTTAATTTTATTTATTATTTTCATAATTATCCAAGAAATAGAATTTTTTTTATAGAAAATCAGAAAAATCAAATTAGGGGCTAGGGTTTGTCCTTGAACTTTGATCGATCGATTGAACACCTTCCAGAGATCTGTTCTTGATATTTATATCAAATTGAAGCTTGTCTCAAGAGCTATCGATTCATACCAATAATATCGATTAAGGTCACTTATTCTGTTTAATCATTTCGTCGATTATTTCTTCGAATTTAGGTGTTTAATTTGTGATGATATTCTGTTGATTCTGAGATCATAATCAACTCTACCATGTTAATTATAGTCTTTACATGTATTAAATCCTAGTGTTTGATTGTCGGAAATGGATAGTCTAGTTCAACAATTTTGGCGTTTGCGGTTTTCAAATTTTTCGGTAATATGATTGATTGGGTATTAGTTTTGATTGTTGTGTTAATTTCCTAGGATCCTCAACTTCATTTTGAACTATATAGCCTTGAGTTTGGTTGATGTTTGCGATGCCAAGTTTTGGCTGGACTTTGCTCGGTTCTTGGCCGGAATTTAGAATTCCAGTGATCGTTTCTTGTTATTATTGTGTTGATTGAGTTACTGGATGCTGTGAAGATGATTTTGATGCACGAAACAGAAGAAACTGTATTGATCGGGGCTATTTTGATTCCGACAGAGCTTCTCTGGATTTCTGGCTGTCGCCGGAATCTGGTGATTCTCCGTTAGGGTTCTTCTGTTCTTTGCAACCCGATTACGTTCTTCACGACCCGACTTCGACCCGATTCATGACCCGGTTTTGATCCCCAAATTCCAAATTTCAATTCTAAAATCTGTTTATGCAGATTTTATTCAAAATTTATTTTAAATTTCAAAAATCAGTTTTTAATTCCAAAATTAATTTCGTTAATTATTTTAATAATTAAGTAAATTATTTTTAAAAATCCAAATTTGATTTACTTATTTATAATTTATTTGATTTAATTATTTATTCATTTAATTAATTGATTAATTCATTTAATCAATTAATTTTATTTATAAATAGTTAAATAAAATATAATTATTTAATATTAAGCCAAATAAATTCTAAAATTATTTTTGAATTATTGTGTATATCGAATAAAAATAAGAATACGTATCGAAAATATTTGTTTCATATATCGTATCACATAGATTATCGTTAATTTTTTATATGTGTATAATTTTCTTGGCCTACTAGTTGGACCGGTTGATTTCTTGCTGGGTTTAGCTCATTACTTAAAATTTTCAAGTTTCTTCTAAGAGGACTTAGGATATTTGAATAAATTGGCTTTTGGACTTCTATTTTTAGAAGCGCTTTTGTAATAGTCTCATTTGTAATATAATTTTGGATTACTTATAATATTGGATTTTAGTTTCGCTTTAGAATTAATATTCTAAAAAGCGCATATATTACAGTTTTGTTAAGTAAATTTTTTTTGGATATTAAAATTGGTTTGACCAGAACATACATACAAGTTCAGGTAAGACCCGTGTGAATAATGTCATGGGCTCAGGTATATGTGATCAATTATGTACTTATTTAAAAGTTATTTCTATCATTAGTATATGTGTATTTTGATGTCTATATTTATGGATAGCACAAGTCATGTTAATATTTGTCACATGTAATTTTTTTTATTGCACACTAAGCTGGGGTCTTTACGAAAAAAAACTCCCTACTTAAGGGTAGGGGCATGGTCTGCTTACATCTTACTATCATCAGACCCTACTTTAAAACGTTTGGTTTGACTTAATTTGATTATTTTTTTGAAAGTCTTTGGATACTATTGGGGTATGTTTGGCTTCCCGTCTGAGTAGGGTAAATCGACTCAATTTATAAATAAAATTTTAAGTAAATTTATAACTTAAATGCATTTATAAGTTGAAAATTGGTAAATACACTTTTCTCTAGCTATTTTTTTATTTCTAAGATATAAATTTTAATTTTTTTATAATTTAAAAATTAATGTATTAGGATGCTTAAAATAATTAATCATTTTTATTTAATTTAATAAAAATTACAATGACTTATAAGTGAATTTATCTAAACACCCACATAATTTTAATAAATATTCATATACTTATCACTTATATTGTACTTTTTCATTTTTCATTTTTATTTAATAATGATTGTTACAAATTTGATGAAAGGAATTGAAACGAATGACATACCCATCAAAACTCTCTCAATCAAACCCAGATATATCCTAATTCATCATCTGTTAGGAAATGAATAACACAGAGGGGGGGGGTGAATGTGTTTTTCTGTTTTTATGCTTTTCTTGAGTTCTTTTTCTGGTTGAACAAAGTAAATTGAATCTTGTAATGAAATATGTTACTGCAGAAATTAAATATGCAATAATAAAGAACATAGATCTTTTCAAAACTAACTTAATTTTATAATATAATTAAGAATGTTTTGCTACAAAATTTTTAGGCTCTTTGTTGATAAAGAGCTTAGCTTCTCCTTGAGAGTGTTATAAGATTTTTATCTAAATTGTTACAACTGACTAAAGGACCAGTGTTAACTTTATAATTTAGTTAACTGCTGGTTTACACAGTGCACAATAAGACATGCTATTAGCTTTTGTAAACAGTCACTTGTCATTTCCATTTATAGAAAAGTGTATCTTCTATTTCTGGCTTAGCATATATTAACATCCTGTGTTTACTTTGATCGTCTTTTATCAGTTAATCTTCACCATTGATCTTGCACATCCTTCAAGCTGCTTTTTGTAGACTTGTCAATCCAGCTGTTTGGATTGTTTGTTGATTATAGATCTTGGATATTGAACCGGTCTGTAATTTTATACTTTGAGATTTTACCTCTAGGTCTCCCTTTGGTCTATAGAGAACTTGACATCTCGATAAGTATATTGGCTTATTAAGATCTCTAATACTCCATAGTAAATTTGACTTATAGAGGTCTCTGAGTTCTCTATAAGAGAATTTGGCTTGTAGAGATCTCTAGTCTTCATACCTTCACTTTGACTTATCGATATCTCTGAGTTCTCTAGTGGAATTTGACTTATCGATAACTCTGAGTTCTCTAGTTGAATTTGACTTATCGATAACTCATAGTTCTCTAATGAATGTTTACTTGTCGATAACTCTGAGTTCTCTAGTGAAGAAATGACTTGACGATATCTCCAATCTTCATGTCTTCAATTTGGCTTGTCGATATCTCTGAGTTCTCTATAAGCTTTCCTGAGTTCTCTATAAGTCATTCTAGAGTTCTCGAATGACTTCTCTATAATACTAAATATGTAACTTGTAGAGATCTTGACTTAGAATATTTTTCCTAAAACAAATTTATTCAACTCCAAGCTTCTTCATAATTCTTCTGAGGCATGATCTTCTTGATGTTCTTCCATATAGAATTCTTAGGCTTGACACTGTTTATAGAAAAAGACTCAAGTCTACTCGTTTGACATTTTTACAGACTTAAAGTGTTACAAGTACAAAATACAAATTAAGATAACAATACAATTTACTTAGGGTTGACAAATTGTCTTAGTCTTGTTAAAGTACAGGCATGTCTTGCACAATAATCTCCCCCAATTTGTGAGAAGATTGCTTAACACAAATTCATGCATGTTAACAAGACTAACTCCAAGTTGAAAATGATAAAAAATAAAATTAATACACAAAGCTTGATAGAATTACAACTTTTATATAACATGAGAATTACAAAGTTCAATGTTAACAAGTATCAGGTGAAGACAGTTTTTGTATCTGCTTCTTCCCTAAGAACATCCTTCAAGTGATCAAGAATTTCCAGTTATTCTATGATAGGTGTTTCACTTAGAGCTTCTACAATTTTTATCTTGCTGCATTTGGATAACCACTGTCTAGCAAATCTATTCTAGATCTTGACAATCCACCAGCTTTGATGTTTAGAAATTTCCCATCTTTAGAGATTCTGCTCATTCCTTTTGCCTTGAGCTCTTCTGATCTTTTTATAAACATCTCAATTTCTTCATCATACTTTCTCCTTCTCTCTTCAGCTTTAACTTCATTCCTTTTTCTTATTTCTTCCCTTTCAATCAACCACTCAGCTATAACTGATCTCCATGCCCTTGTGGCAGTATCCTTGTCCTATAACAAACTTATTATTCTCTTAATTTCTGTGGAAGAAAGAGAATCCATCAAATCACTGCCAAGAAAAGTGAAGGTCCCATCTTCATAAAAAATTCTAACTTCTCTAAGAGACACAACCCAGACTCTGACTATTTCCTCAGCAAGTTGATGAAAATGATCTTCATCTGAGATGCACCAATTTAAAGGTAGAAAGTCAGATTGCTTGAAACAGTTCCATATGGCCCTTTCAGTGACTTCTCCTTTCTTTGTAAGTTTGACTTTCTTAGACTTTCTTCCAACAGATTTAAGATAGACTTTTAGTGAAGGCTTGGTTAAAGGTAGGGTTTAGAATTTCTTGAGACTTGTTTGGCTTGTGGTGATTGGAATTTTTAGGAAAGAATTTACAGTTTTCTTGTAAAGAAATTTAGGCTTTGGAGTTTGGGAAGGTATGATGTTTGAAATAGTTGACTTTGAATATTGAGCTAAGGTTTGAGCTAGTTGTGTTTGGATTTTTAAGGTTTGGTGTGGTTCTGAGCCATCATGTCTTCTTTTGCTTCTCCCCTCACTTGCTTTCTTCTTCTCTTCATTCTTCTTATCATCCTCCTTCTTCTCTTCTCCACCCTTGCTTCCAGATGGTTTAGTGGATTGACTTGGATTTGAGCCAGAAAAATTTAGATCATCTTTCTTCTGCTCATCATCATCCAAATTATCCTTGTTGATTTAAGTTATGGGCAAGTTGGCTTCAGCATCATTCAAGTACCTCCTCAACAACTTTATCATCTCTACATCATCATTATTCTTATTCTTCTTTGATTTTAAGCCAATTTCCAGAATCATGATAAGCTTCTTGTTGGCCATGACACATTGTTTGGGGATTTGAAAATGTTTGAAATGTTTGGTGTTTGGACAAATGTATGATATACCCTTGCTTGGCAAAAGATAAGCTTCAGGAAAAGCAGCCACTTGTACATTCTTCAATTCAGTTAGTAGCAGGGTGTCTTCATGAGTTACAACTCTGACTTTGTTGATCATAATGTCCAACTTAGATGCCCTCCTTGAGATAAGATAATTGAGGGACACATGCATACATCTGTCTATCCCTGAGCCATTGATATTGACCACAATCCTCTTTTGTAGAAAACTGTCTTGATTCATCATGATCACCCTTAAGAAATTTATTGTCTTGTCCAGGGTCTTTTTGTATGAGAAGTGATTATCATTGAGAGAAGCTTTTAGGGCCTTAAGCAATTCATCAAACTCTCTGCTCAGACTTGGTCCTTCAGCAGCCCTAATAAGTCTCTCCATGTCAAGATCCACTTCTTGATTTAAATTATATGTAACACCCTGGACTTGTTGTGATGATCTGGATTGTGCCAGCCTAGCCTATATCTCCCCCTTAGTCTTGTTGGCAGGCATGAGAAGGGGAGTAGGAATTTCAGGCCTTATCTGTTCTGGAAGTGATGGTAGAGGAATGTTGAGCTTTCCCATGATGGCTCCCAAAGCAACAGAGTTTTGCATTTGGAGGTGCTTGTGAGAGTCCATCAGAGTCTTGATGTCTTTCTGTTGACTTTTGACTATAGAAGTCAAATCTTGAACTTGAGTGCTGAGAGAAGTATTGGAGATTTCCAAAGAAGCTACTTGATCCTTGAGTACTTGAATGTCTAAAGAGGAAGAGCTTGGAGCAGAGATAGCAGTAGATTGTCCAGATAGCAGTAGATTGGCCAAAGGTAGCTTGCACAAATTTTTGAATCTCATCCATGACCAAAGATGAAGGAGTGTATCTTGCAGTGTGTATCTGATCTAGCTTCAACCTTGTATCATTGGATTTGGAGATGTGATCTTGAACAACTTTGTGCAAGGCTACAAAAGATTCTTTGAGCAGATTTACACTTTTATCAATCCCACTGAGATCATACATTAACATTTGTTCAGAGAAGTGCTTGAATTGGTTTTTGATCTCAGTTTGTGAAGGGATGATTTGATCCATCTTTTCTCTAACCATCTTCATTACTTTGTCTTGATGACCATTCAATGTTATTTGTAGAGCTTTTCCAAAGTTGTGGAAAGCCTTGATTTGAGACTTGTAGACCTCATTGATGGCATCATAAACCTCTTGTGGAGTGAGAGATCTTGCATTGCTTCCCAAGATAGTAATGTACTATTCTCTGAATTTTGCTAACAAGGCATCCATCTCAATTGTGAAATCCTTGTCCAACCAAGCATCACAGTTAGCATCCTGACCAACTTCATCGACAATCTTTGCCTGATTTTCTTCCACATCAGCCTAGTAGGAGAGCATGATAGCTTGGTAATCTTGATTGGACATATTTGATGTGAGAAGCTGCTATGAAATTTGAGCCATGACACCAAATTGATCAACCCTAAGATCTTCAATTGTGGATGGTTGATTTTCAATGTCTTGGAGCCATTGAGAGATGAGGTGTGAATGAGAGGTGGAAGGTTGAGCATCAGAACCACCTGTGACTGAAGTCACAGTTTTACTCACAGATTGCTCTGTGGTTATGGCTAGTTGTTGTTTCACACTAGTTATGGGAACCTCCAATTGAATTGGAGGGGATTTGACTGGGTTACTTCCATGTGCACCAGTCTCAAACCCTTGTGTGTCTTGCACCACACTATCATCTGAATGTGCTATACTTGCCTCCCATATGATAGGATCATTGGAAATTATACTCCTAGAATCAACTGCCAAGGCAATTTCTGCTAGGGTTTTGAGGGGAGTTGTTCCTACACGAGGAACCTCCAATTAAATTGGAGAGGATTTAGATAGCTCCCCCCCAGGAGTACTACCCTCAAACCTTCTGGTCTGTGAAGACTGATTTGCACATGAAGGTGCATTTGTGACATCCATGGGGTCTTCAGTGAAAACTGATGAATCCACCATATTTTTGATGGTGTCATCAAGGTCTACCACAGCTAGTAGCCTCTCACCATCTAAATGTAGTGTTTGGGTGGTGAGCAAGGTTTCTTGAACCAAGTCACTTGATTTTTCTTGCACTTGAAAATTAAATTTAGGTGAAGTTGGAAGAGAAGAAATTTTAGATATGAGAGATTATTTCTCAGGTGTGAGTGTTGGCAGCTCCCCCTGAATGGATAAGGGAGCTTCAAAAGATGTGCCCTCACAGTGTGTGCCATCCTTGTTTCTCCTACCATACACTTGAATTGCTTCAGGTGTAAGCTGTGTAGACTCACTACTACGTGCTTTTACAACTGCATTCTGTTGGGAGGATACAGAGGTGGCTTAAGTGGTCAACTCAGTTTTCTTACTCCTTTTTGATCTCTTGACCAAAGGTGACTCAGCTTCTGCTATAACCTCACCACTCTCAGTTATAACTGCTAAGGTTACCCCCTTTCTCTTCTTTTTACTCACCTCATCCTTTTGAGAAGATGAGGTGGTTGATTGCCTAGCTTCTAGAGGTTTTGAAAGAATGGTTCCAGTTTGGGAAGATCCCTTGTGGGTGTTCCTGTGTTTGTACTTCCGCAGGTTTAGGGATCATAGATGTGCTAGATTGTATGTTTGATCTCATGTCAGACATTGGATAAGGGTAATTCCTAAACCTCTCCAAAATGAATGGAGTGATTTTCAGACTTATATTTACCTTATTCTTTGTAGTAAGTGAGCCAAATATTATTTTGGACACTTGCTTACAATTGCCTATTTTTTTACTATCTATACCATTCAATAAGTGTATGTCTGTTACTTTATGATTTAAAGTGGACATAATAAATCTAGGAAATAAAATTTCCTTACCTATAGATGACAGGGGCATTGTTAGCCTGGTTGCAAGTTCTTCCAGGATCAACAGACCAACATTCAAGTGTCTGTTGTGGGCAATTGAATACACCAGTTTTTGCACAACACTTGGAATGTTGTCATACCTTGTTTTCCTGCATGTGAAGGCCCTTACCACATAATCAAAGATAAAGGACCATCCTTCCTTAGATTGGTCTTGTTTAAGCTTGACAGGTTGATTCTTCCACCATAATTGATGAAGTCCATAAACTCAGTCAGCTCATCAAGAGTTGGCACCTCCACCAGATTTTCAGTTGGCAGTCCCAAAGCTCTATTCACATCTTGGTCATTGAACTCTATCAGTTGGCCTCCTATTGTACATGTCACCACCATAGAAAGAGAGTTGTCATTCATATCAGTCCTCATTACTGATGTAGTCCAGAATTCATGCAGCATATCTAGGTACAGAACAGGGTTTGCAGTCAAAGCTCCTGCAAGATAAGATTCAGCCAAAAGTTTCACAAACCCCTTGAAACTGTCAGGAGCCTGGTTAGCATCAGTAAAAGCGAGGTAGTTTGTTCCTTTATCTGGAATAGAGGCTCTTGCAACATTGAGTGCCATTGTTGATTGATGAGAATGAATGAGTAAGAAAAGTTCTTGAGAAAGGAGTGAAAATGAGAGAGAAATTGGTTTTTGGATTGAAAAGCTAGGTCACTTCAGATCTCGAAAGTTGTAAGTATGTATATGTATCGAGAACTCTGGGTGTTTATAGTAAAAGCAAATGACTTGTCGAGAACTAAAAATTAGACGTTTGGAATTTGTCTATCGAGAAGTTATTTTAAGAAATGAAAAACATACCTAGAAGTCATTTTAAATTATTCTTATAAAGAACTAAAAATTGACTTATCGAGATGTCAAATAAATACCCAGTTTGTCCAAAAATGGACTGAATTGATTCCAAATTTTATTTGAATAAATTCAAAATAAAATTAGAATAAATTTGTCAAAAGTATTTTACCACAATAATTTATTAAGTTAAATTATTTCAGTTCCGAGTTATTGAGAAGTCTAAAAAATTATACTTGTAGAGAACTCTGTGAATTAACACTATTAGAGAACTCTACAAGGACTTATCGATAAGTCATATTTAAGCCTATTGAGAAGTCAATCGAGAAGTCAGTGAATTGACTTATCGAGAACTCATTCGAGAAGTCTTCAAATGACTTGTCGAGAAGTCAATTAGACTTATCGAGAACTCAGTTCTCTATATACCTTTGAACAACTTAGTTATGCCTTATGTTAATTTTATATATTAAAGATGTAAATTAACAGCTGAGTAGTTTTCTTAGAATTTGAAAAATTCCAAGATAAAATTTTTGTTTTGAAAAATAAATATGCAGAGATTTCTGAAACATTTATAATTCATATTTTATTTAATTTCCAATTAAATCAAATAAAGATTGATTTATTAGAAATTAATCTACTGCAAAATATTAGCTGAGTTCTTGCCTTAGGATGACGAATTAAGCATTCAAATTTCACATACAAGTCTGGTGAAAGTTGCTTCATCCAAAGGTTTAGTAAAAATGTCAGCTAATTGTGATTCTGTTGGAACAAAAATGAGCTCAATGATACCATTTGTAACATGTTCTCTAATAAAATGGTACCTTACATCAATGTGCTTTGTTCTAGAATGATTAACTAGATTAGCCACTATAGATATAGCACTAGTATTGTCACACATGATAGGAATTTTGTGTAACACTAGGCCATAGTCCATTAGCTGTGATTTCTAATCCAAAGCACTTGAGCACAACAACTTCCTGTAGCTATGTATTCAGCCTCAACTGTAGAAGTTGATACAGATTGTTGTTTCTTGCTATACCAGGATACAAGTCTTTGTCCAAGAAATTGACAGCTTCCACTAGTACTCTTCCTATCAACCCTGCATCCAGCAAAATCTGCATCTGTGTAACCAACAGCTTCAAAACCAGTTCCCTTAGGATACTACAATCCCAAGTTTGGAGTCCCCTTTAAGTATCTGAAAATCCTCTTTACAACCATCAAATGTGATTCTTTTGGATTGGTTTGAAATCTTGCACATAGACATGTAGCAAACCTGATGCCTGGTCTACTTGCAGTTAAGTAAAACAATGATCCAATCATCCCTCTATAGCTTAAAATATCTACATTCTTGCCCTTTTTATCTTCATCCATCTTTGTTGCAGTAGACATAGGTGTAGATGCAGGTAATCAACCATACCAAACTTTTTCAATAAATCTTTGACATATTTAGTTTGGCTAATGAAGATCCCATCACTTCTTTGACTGACTTGAAGTCCAAGAAAGTAACTCAGTTCCCCCATCATACTCATTTCATATTCACTTTGCATGAGCTTGGAGAATCTTTGGCAAAGCTTCTCATTTATAGAACCAAAGATGATATAATCCACATAGATCTGAACTAGGATCATATCCTCACCATGTTTCTTGTAGAAGAGAGTCTTGTCTATAGTATTTCTAGTAAAACCGTGTTTGAGTAGGAATTCTGACAGTGTATCATACCAAGCTCTAGGTGCATGTTTCAGTCCATATAAATCCTTGAGTAATTTGTACACAAAATTTAGAAATTCTAGATCTTCAAAGCCAGGTGGCTGTTGCACATAAACTTCTTCTAGCTCACCATCCAGGAAGGCAATCTTGACATCCATTTGATACACTTTAAAGTTTGAATGTGCAACAAATGCTAGAAAAATCCTTATTGCTTCAAGTCTTGCAACTGGAGCAAAAGTTTCATCATAGTCAATTCCTTCTTCTTGTGAGTAGCCATTTGCAACCAACCTTGCTTTTTTTTTTCTGGTAACTACACCATTTTCATCCATCTTGTTCCTGAACACCCATTTTGTTCCAATAATGCTTCTATTTTTTGGTGCAGGAACTAACTCCCAAACTTTGTTTCTTTCTAACTGATTCAGCTCTTCCTTCATGGCAGATATCCAATCAGGATCCAGTAGAGCTTCATCAATTTTCTTAGGCTCTATTTGAGACATAAAATATGCATGTAGGCACTCATTAGCAGTTGCACTTCTAGTCCTCACACCAGCAGTAGGATCACCAATAATTGCTTCCCTGATATGAATTTTATCCCACTTTCTTATATAAGTTTGTTGACTTGTGCCGTCATTATTTTCTTCATTGTTAGTGTGACTGCTAGATCCTTCTTCTCTTTCTCCCCCTGAGTTTGTGCTATCAAATTCAGGAGTTTGAGATGAGCTTCCATTTTAATGATTTCCCTGTTGAGTAGTCTCTTTATTTATCATATATTGTGCATCAATTTCATCTTCCCCATCAGAATCACTATCAATGTTGAGGTTTTCAAATGCAAGGGCTTCAGCTTCATTATCATTAAGGCATTTCACGCCTGGACACTTGTCATCATCAGAAGTCACATCTGTACTTTCCATAATCTTCTTTTGATCTATCACATAGACCTTGTAGGCAGTTCTCTCCAATGAATATCCCAGAAAAATTGCTTCAAAGACTTTTGAGTCAAATTTTCCCACATATTCAGAGTTTTCTTTCAAAATGTAACACTTGCTTCCAAACACATGAAGATGCTTTACAGTAGGCTTTTTTTTAGACATGATTGAGTAAGGTGATTTTCCATGTGCCTTGTTAATGATATATCTGTTCTAAGTGTAGCATGCAGTGTTAACAGCCTCTTCCCAGAAACTTATTGGCAACTTGGCATCTTGCAGCATTATTCTAGCAGCTTCAACTAATGTTCTGTTCTTTCTTTCAACTACTCCATTTTGTTCTAGCAGCTGAGAATTCTTGAATAATACCTTTGCTTTTGCAGAATTCACTCAATGTTGCATTTCTGAATTCTGTTCTATTATCACTTCTCAATCTTTTTACACAATTGTGATCTTCAGCCAATTTTTCTATCTTCTTGATGTGCTCAATTATGATGTGTGAAGTTTCATCTTTAGAGTGCATGAAATCTACCCAAGTGTATCTTGAGAAATAATCCACCATCACAAGTGCATATTTGTTTCTTGAAATTGATAAGACATTTACTGGCCCAAACAAGTCCATGTGAATAAGTTGCAATGGTGCACGTATAGAATTCACAGTTTTTGACTTGTGACTTGATCTTTTCATTTTTCCTTTCTGACAAGCTTCACAAACTTCAACTGGAGAAAACTCCAGTTTAGGCATGTCTCTTACTAACTCCTTTTTGACCAAGGTGTTAATTGCCTTGAAATTCAAGTGAGACAGCTTCTTATGCCATAGCTTGTTTTGTTCTTCTTATGCCTTGGTGTAGAAGCAACAAATTCCATCCTTATTTATTGAGTCCAAGTCTGCAACAAATAAGCTCCCTTTCCTTGCTCCTTTTAGAGCAACTTCACCAGTTTTCTTGCTGATAAAAGTGCATTCTTCCTTGTTGAATAAAACTTCAAAGCATTTTCTGCAAATTGACTCACACTTAGAAGATTTACTTCAAGACCAGCTACCAGTGCTACATCATCAATGACAACATTTCCAAAAACAATCTTGCCATATCCCATTGTGAATCCTTTGCTGTTGTCTCCAAAGGTCACCAAAGGGCCAACTTTCTCCTCAAACCGTGATAGCAGGGCTTTATCACCTGTCATATGCCTGGAACATCCACTGTCTATGATCCAGATGACTTTCTTCACTTTGCCCTGCACACAATGAGTTTTAAGTGTGTTTAGCAACCCAAGCAGTGTTGGGTACTTTCTTCTTGTTAACTGATTAACAGAAGTAGAGTGATTAGTTTCAGATAAAATAGAGTTCATTGACTGTTGAACATTTTCCCTTTCTATTGTAGACCCAATTCTTGTGTCTTTGAGGTCTACTCTCAGTTTATGGCAACTTTTAATCACTTTCAAGTTGTAAGGAATGCAATCAAACTTGTCACAGAAGGAGTAGGGATCATTTGCATTTGCTTCATTGTATTTGCAGGCTCCTTCAGTTGGCTTGTTAACTGCCTTTTTGCAAAGGTGAGTTAGGTGATTCATAGAGCCACATTTTTCACATTTCTTTCTTGGAGCATATGCAACATAAGCAAAATTATTGCTTTTATTTATCCCTATTTTCCCATTTTTCTTTTTCTTTCTTACATCTTCAGTTTTGGTTTCTTTAACAGGTGTCTTGGGAATTTGTTTATCCATGAGCTTCTCTTCAGTATTGGAAGACTGAGTTGATTCTGCAGTTTTCTTCTCTTTGTCCTCATAAGCAATTTCTTGCTTGATAATCAATTATTCTTCACTGAAGTTGACTTCACATGCCTTGAACATAGGCGATACAACCTTTTTCAGCATAGCTGGAACATTTTCATTAACTGTTGCTTTTCCTTTGTCACCTATCTCTTTCTACTTGTTGATCAAGACATCATAGTCAAGACCAATAGCAATATTTGCACATGGTTTGTTTTTCTTATGGTATTATCCAACCAACTCAGATGCATTTCTGAAAGACTTCAACTTCACCTCATTCTTTTCAAGCTTCTCCCTTAGCACTGCTTCAATCTCATTTGCACATTTGAGCTTGTTCTTGAGATAAGAATTCTCTTGTTTTACAGCTTCAAGCTCCACCAACAACAATTCAGTTTCTTGTTTTTCATTCTCAAGCTTCTTATTTATCTTTGTTAGTCTGCTAACTTCTTCATTAGCAGCAACCATGCTTGTGTGAATGTGAAACATTTCTGTGCTCAACTTCTCTACAGTTTCCTTATATTGACTCACATTTAAATTAATGGTGGTAAGAGTTGGTACCTGTGATTTAGATGAGGATGATTCTCCTTGCTCCAAGGCCATGAGTGTATAATTTTCAACTTCTTCATCTTCATCATTTTCAGAGTCATCCCAACTTTTTCCCTCTACAATATAAACTTTGCTTTGCTGTTTCTTTTGAAGAGCTTCATATTTTGCTTCTAGTCAAGATAAGCTTTATCCTTCTTTGCTTTTTAGGTTTCCTGCATTCTGTAGCAAAATGGCCCAATTCATCACAATTGTAGCACCATATCTTAGATCTGTCAACAGATCCAGTTTTGTAGCCATTTTTGCTTTCAGAAGTGTACTTCCCTTTTCCTTTCCGGTTGCTGTCTTTGTTAAAAGACTGTCCTTTACCATTGAAATATTTTGGCTTCTTTACTCTAATGTTAAAGAATTTTCTAGCCAAATTGTAATAACCCCAATTTTTGGAAATTTTTGAAACCCTTATGAATAGTGATTTTGCAGATTATGTTGAATAAGAAAACTTTTCATGCCATACTATGTAGAGATTCTGTTATTGATATTCTGAGATTTTATTAGTACTCTATATGGTATATAAGTATATGTAAAGATCGTCAGAATCCAATTCCGAATACTTTGATTTTTCCCGGAAATCCACCAGATACAGAAAGAAGTGAGTATAAGGTAACAGGATAAATAGGATTTAAATTCAAGGATTTTAAGAGGGGATCATAAAAAGGAATATAATGTTTTGAGAAAGGTTAAGGAAACCTAAGTAATAAGATCCCGGGTATGATCCCTCAAACGATAAACGAAAACGAAAGTTAAGCGAACCGTATAACAGATCAGCGGTCATTAGCCAAATAATTAAAAGCTAATCAAAGAGATTAGTGGGGATGATGTCATCAAACAGATGAGAAGAGGACAAAGGAGGGAGGGTGACATCACATGGTGACATAAGCATGACCAAGCAAGTGTGTTGTTGGATGATTGTGAGCCACACAATATTTACCATGGTAACAACCTAATTAACAAGCAAAACAAACAAAAAATCAAAAGCAACCAAAACAAAAACATTTTCTTCTTCCCCCACTCTTTGCTCTCGGCTTTTCCATGAAAAGCAAAGGAGAAAATTTCAAAAATCAAGCTACACACCTTCATAATTCAAGAGGTTTGTTTCTTTAGCTTCCATAATTCATAACTAAGAAGAGCCATAAGTTTAAGCTCAAGATTCCATGTTTAACATAGCTAATCAATTCATCAAAGTTCTTGGTGAATAGTGTTTTCAAGAAACTAACTTTGTGTTTTCTTATGTTTTCTTCAAGATCTAAGCTTAGTAACGATAGTTAGTGGTTAATTAAGGCTTCCTAAGTGATTCTCCACTCTCCAAGGAAGGTATAACCCCTCCAAACCCTAACTTTACTTTGAGTATTAGGTTTGGTTTTGTTTGTTATAGTTCATGAGAGCATGATTCTTGTATGTTTAGAGTTTGGATGGAATTATAATGATTTTGGGTTATAAATCTTGGTTGTTGGTTGATGAACCTTAAGTATAATTAGTAGCTCTTGTTTGAAATTGAATAAGTTGGAAAAATCATGAGGTTATGGACTGAGTTAGTAAGGTTTGGATGAAGTTTGGTGGTATTGGTGGTTATGGGTTGATTTGTGGTTGATTTGTGGTTGATTGGAGTAGTTTAAAATTTGGTAATCGCATAAACATAGCCGTCATAATGTCCGATTTACTTTAAGACTATTTTGTTCTTAACAATCAGGACCCATGAACTCACTGTTATGTTTTGACCATTGCCATGATTAGATAGTTCATGTTACGAGCTTCGTTTTGATACGTGGTTCGTTTGAATCCGATGTACGGTTTAGGAGAAACGACCGTTTTAAGTAACGGCATTTCGCGACCGAACCATTACCCCTCGCCTTACTTTGAAACCTTGGTTAAGGACTTTAAATGACTAATTGGGGTATGAAACAATTATGTTAAGTGGATTAGGCAGTTGGTAAGGTACTCGCGAAAGAATCACTTTAAAATTCTTAATGGTTAATTTATTAAAAATGGTGGAGCCGAGGGTACTCGAGCGACGTAAGTGAATCGTTAAGCGCAAAAGCAAGCGTTAGAGTCTAATTGGTTAAAGTCTAGTTTCTTAAGCGACCGGGGTTTAATTCCGACTTATGTTGTTGTTCATAGGTTGTCGGACCCACTCTAAGCTTAAGTCTATCCGGGAGCACTCAGATAAGTTTTCTACCCGTATAACTGTTGTTGTGATGTATATGTGTATATGCATGATCTTGTGATAAATGCATGTTTTTTATTAGCAAATTCTTGCGATATATTGTAGCATGTGATATGGTATATATGCATGCCTGTTTCGTATTCTTGATTTATATATCTGTTGGTACAAATGCTTATTAGTTGCATAATACCTATGCTAGAGATAAGCAGTAGTTGCGTATACCCTGAGGATAGGGGACCCAAAGGTGAACTCTTTTCTAAAACCGGGAGTAGATGTTCCCGAGTATATGATATATATATAGTTATATATATATTGATATAGTTTTCAAAACTATTAATCGAATAAGGTTTATTCGATAACTTTATTTTATTTAATGAATATTACTTGAATATTCATTCGAGGACTTATGACTCAGTTTATATTATTTAATGAATATTATTTCGAATATTCATTCGGGGATTATGACTCCGTTTATTTTATTAATGAATATTATTTTGAATATTCATTCGAGGGCTTATGACTCCGTTTATTTTATTAATGAATATTATTTTGAATATTCATTCGAGAGCTTATGACCCCGTTTATTTTATTAATGAATATTATTTTGAATATTCATTTGAGGACTTATGACTCCGATTATTTACTAAGTAATATTCTTTATTTTATTAAAGAATAATGTTTCGATAATCAAACTTATTTTTGATTATTCAAATAAAGATAGTACTTTCGTATAAGTATATCTTTGGTTATTTAATACCCATTTCAAGTATGAGTTTAACACTTCTACTTCGATTATTTTATAGAGATTATCCTTTTTGGGAATATTATTATTTAAATAATAATATTCAGATATTTTCTAATATATTGGGACTGATTTATTTTAATAGATCAGCAGTACTCCAAACATTCTTAAAAATGTTTTCGAGTCTTCAAATTGACTTTTAAAGTTTAGAGCGGATCCCAAAACTCGTTTTCAAATTTAAGATCTTCCTTTTGAAGGGGACTTGAATACTCGTTTGAAAAATCTAAAGGATCCGGCTCTGTGGTGTATTTTATATTCGCAACGAGGTTGCTGTTTTGATAAATGAATTGATTACTTACCCAACGTTCGGGAAGTAAGTCCATCTATTTGAGTCGGCATAAGCAACATGGGCTCAGTGGGCGTCCATGAAAGTGTAAGTGGCTCAGTGGGAGTCCATCAAATGCGTAAGTGGCTGAGTGGCAGTCCAACATAAGGTCCTATTGCGGCCAGGGTGATGACCAGTGGGGAATTCGTCCATCTACTAGTAGAAAAGGTTACTTATTGGTATCTTTGCCTGATCAGCAAGATATCAGGTTTATGCCAAGGTTTTCTCCTTTCCAAATTCATTGGATATTGCAACTCTATTTATAATTTTCATAACAGAGGTTTTCAAGGAGTGTATGAAATGTATATATATATAGGTGTATATATATATATATCGGGACTTAATGAAGTATCTCGTAACTTCATTATTTATAACGATATTCAAAGATTGAATCTATTCAAATCTTGTCTTGTAGTCTCATCTATGTGATGAACTTTTGAAGCTAATTATAACTTGAACGGTGGTAGTTCAAGTAGTATTCGAAAAAGATATAAGCATATTGAAGTATATTGTAACTTCATCTTTTCAACTTATATCTGGTTAATGATTATCTTATGCATGACAAAGATTTTCACAAAAACGTTAAGACAAGGTTAGATATATGAGATCACCTTGCAATGATAGTTTTATACAGTTATAAACTGGAACTCTGTGTATATTATACATGGCAGAGGATTTCAAAGATTTTGAAAAGTATATATGTATATATACTGAATATTTTGCGACTTCGTCGCGTTAAGATATCAGCTTGGTTCATTTCTTCTTGACCAAGACTTTCATGAGTACTATGAGAATGCTCATATATAGTTAATCATTATACATATTATTTTGGTGGGCTTGTTGCTCACCCTTGCTTTCTTCTTTCATCACACAACAACAGATAGAAAAGATGAACATGACCAAGCTCCCAATTCGCGAGCGGATAGGAAACGTTCCGCAGTTTCCTATAGGCGTTGATGTCGCTGTAGCTGAGGTAGGAACTACCAATAGGCTAGGCTTTTAACTTTTGATGTACCAGACTTATGTATCTTTATCAATTGTAATAATGGCAAAGAAATGTAAATCTATTCAGAAACCCTTTTTAAGGTGTAATGGCATATAATTTTGGAATAAAATGACTCATGTTATTTTTGGATATTCATCTCTGATACTATAACTTGTGGTGTGTGTGTTTATTGTGGGGTCACAGTACAGAGTAGTTGATTGTTTATTAAGATTGGGTGTTATTAAGGGTAATGGAACTCGTGACAACCCGGATCCCCGACCCCGGATTTGGAGGTGTTATAGAAATGGTATCAGAGCCAAGCGTTATAAACCTCAGAGATGATGTGACGTTAAGATAATAAGTTCACTAAGATAATAAGAACTCTTTCCAAGTTCATAGTCGGGCTACCTAACGTAGTACTGACATTTAAAACCCTTATGGGAACCGTTATAAATATCGTGATAGAAGCGTAGTTCGTTATCGTATATGGTAGCGGGATTCCGAACCCTGAGGTTGAGGAGCAAAAATGCGATGATGTTTTATTACTTATTGGAGATCAGATTATGGATCCGATAGAGCGTCCTAACGCGGGATCGGATGATGTTCATATTGAGGATGTAGCGGTTGAGGATGTTATCCTAGAAGGGATAGTTGCTGAGGAGGATTTCATGGAGGATCCTGACAAGAATGAATAAAGGACCACTGATGAATTGATGACCATGGTTAGGTCGACTACCAGAGGTAGGATTGGTCGGTCACTACCGGAGGTTCGTTCAAGTTTGTAAAGATAGTAGCCCCCTTTAACGCGGCTTACTCGTAAGACTGAGAAGTTTGAATGGACAGAGAAATGCGAGAACAGCTTTCAAGAACTGAAGCAAAGATTGGTGATGGCCCCTATCTTGGCATTGCCGGATGGAAAAAGGAGATTTTGTGATTTGTATTGACGCTTCGCATAAGGAATTAGGGTGCTTCTTATACATCACAACAAGGTAATCACGTACGCGTCAAGACAATAAAGGGAATATAAAATTCGATATCCCCACCCATGAGCTTGGGCTCATGGCAATAGTTTTGCCCTAAAGATTGGAGGCACTACTTGTATGGAGAGAAGTGCGAGATTTACACAAGCCATAAGTGCTCTATTGCATTTTCACGCAGGAAGAGCTCAATATGCGCCAGAGGAGGTGATTAGAGCTAATCAAGGATTACGATTATGAGATTCTTTATCATCCAGGGAAAGCCAAAATGGTGGCTAATGCCCTTAGTGTAAAGGAGAGACTCAAGATGATAATGTCTTTGGGAAAGTTGATAAGAGATTTTGAGAAAATGGAAATAGATATGAAGGTAATCGGAGCCGGTACCGAAAAGCTGTTTAAGATTGTAATACAGCCCGAATTTTTGGAAAAGAACATATTATGCCAGAAAAAGTGATGAATGAAGGCAGAGAGCCAACAAATAGATAAGAGATTAATACTGAGAAAGATGATAAGGGAATAATGAGGTATTCCTACAGAATTTGGGTTCCAAATGTTCAAGAGCTTAAAGATGAAATCTTAGATGAAAGCTAGTTTGAGGAATAAGATTTAGAGCAAACCCTGAACGTGATAGTCAGGGAGGTCGCCATCAAGATAGAAGGAACCCATAACATAATGGAGTGGAAAATGAGGATTTAAAATATGTAGGATGACCCCGATTATGGGGAGAATGAGGGAACATTCAGACTATGGAAACAGGAGTCGAGTAAGGAAATGGGACCCGAGACGGTACTCCTATACGACAATTCATGGACCTGTCTAAACAGAACTTATACTTTTAGTCCCAACTACCACCTCGAGGAAACAATATGGTGAGAAATTCTTTCAGGACCTTTAAGTCGCTAAGCTCTCAGAGTTCCAAGGAGCAGGTTGACCTAGTCGAGGCAAAAGCCTGGCTAAAGGAAATAGAGGAATCATTTGAGATTCTAAATGATTGACGGAGTACAAAAGACTGTTTTTATCACTTACCTTCCTAAGAGAGAGGCCACCCACTGGTGAAAGACCAAGAAAGGCACGGAGCCAGAGGTTAGAATAAATTGATTAAAGTTCAGTCAATTGTTTTCGGAAAAGTAATTCCCAAGGTTATGGAGATAGTGTAAAAGCTTTAGAGCCAGAACAAAGGCGGACGAGTATGATGAAATATGAAGCTAAGTTGTAAAAGTTGTCAAGATTCGTTCTGATGACAAGAATCCCAGAACGATGTGATGCTTGAAGTCAATGATTAGTGGGTTCATGAAATAATGATAAGAGAAAGGAAAATAAAAAGAAACTGAAGTGGAAAGGAATATAAAGGCAATAGAGTTTGAGGAATGATAAGGGAGTTGGGTATGAGGAAACCCTAAAGACTCGTATCAATAGAAATAGAAAAGTATGTAATCGTCAGGATGAGGGTGATTTACCATGAGTTAAAGTTGATGATTGAAGGAATAAGAGATACATATATTTTATCCCCTGTAAGTTGGGAGGATTCGAGGAAACCTTGAGATAGTTCGAAGGATAAATAATGAGACGCGGATAGACTGAGGAGACAAGAAAGTAAGAACTTAAGAAAATTTGATGAAGAAAGTGACCTTCAAGAATGTGAAGTGTAAGACCGGTGGTATGATACCCAGAAAGGGAGACGCCAGGTATGAAAGATATCCCAACATTGAGATGACTGTTGAGATAAACAACAAAAGAAAATGAAGATTTATTAAGAAGATGTTCACGTTGAACATGACCAATATCTTCCAGAACATCCATGTTATCATTACCAAATCAGGAAAGAAAAGCGGATGACCATTGTTATCTTTTGGAGGCCATATGGATTGACCTCAATTTGAATAAGGATACTATTATGAAATTAGGTATAGACTATCGAGGTGGGAATGCTGAATAAGATAATCTATCAAGGATATATGACTTGATTTATCTATGGAAGGATGCAAGTACCTTTTAAAGGTGGAATTAAGGATAGAACATCGGTAACTTAAAATGAATACTAGGGGAATGCATAAAGGTTGGCATTTCACCCTTAATAGGGATAGTATGAGTTTTGACAGTATGAATTGGAAATGATTAAGGTAATAACAACCTGTAAGAATCAGTGGAAATTTTTTTCAGAAGTATATAGACAATGATTCTGGTATTAATAAATGGTATCTTGATATGCCCTGTATCTAGGGAATACAGGAGGAACGATTCAAGGATAACCATAGAGGTTTTACAAGGAGAAAGGTAATATTCAAAATTCTCAAGAATAGAAATGTTGATAAAGGAAATATGACGTAATTATAATGATGCTAAGTGGGGCACGTGTTAAACCACGAGAAAGTATGGATCGAACCAGTAATGGTCAAAATTGTTCAGGGCAATTAGGACCTAAGATAAAAGATATTCTAAGTATGATTGAGAGTCAGTCGTGACAGTGATTAACCTCTAGAGACTGAGGCAATAACTTATGGAAAAATGGTGATATTTTTTTTTACTCATCAGATTTTAAGGAAAACATCTTCGCATAAGCAGTGATTGAAATGAGGCAGAAAATTTATTTGGAGGTGGTTAAAATGACATTGACTGTAAGGAAATTTTACTATCAGGAAAGGCCAAAGAGGTGGCCGACACTTTAAAGGTAAGAGGATAATTATAGGCGCTTGTGCCAAAGGAATACAGTGATGATGGTTAAAGCCGTGAAGGTTGTATTATGGTTTGGAAGATTGACATTCCTTTTGATGACTGTGCAATACCCAACCGTAATAGTAGTTGGTAAAGGTTTATTTCGTGTAATCGCCATGAGCGGGCTATCTATCTCAGAAGGTACTATCTTGAGATAAGCCAGGACCATGTTTCAAAAAGGACTAGACGAGCCTTTGAGTTAAGTCTTCTATTGAAGGCATATGATTAAGAATGGTATTAACCTGCTATCGTTGCTTTGATTGAAACTCTTCTGCAATTTTATCTGCTTCATGTCATGTATGTATGTCAGGATCAGGAGTGTTCTTCATGAATCATGAATGGTGATTATGTTACCTCCTTAGAAGGATTCGATACGACATGTATGGTCTCCGTATGGTTAGATATTAAGATTTCATGGAACGTGAATGACGATAGTAGGTCAGTAGTGGACCATAGTAATGCAGCAATGATTCTGCGAGTATTGAGCTGATTAAAACCGTGAGAGTTGTATTGGAATGGATGTTGAGATTAAGTACCACTAATCGGGTCGTGTTGACGTATAAGTTATCTTTGATAGAAAAACAAGGTCGATTATTTACCTATTGAGTATTTATTCCTTCTTATCAATAGAAAGTCGTATTACTATACGAGGAAGGTTGTGATGCAAGCATAGAATTCTAGTAACGATGATGTCTAGAATGAGATCCCAGATTCGATTTTCAATATCGAGGGAGTTTCAAAGGTGATTGTGTATAAGCTCGAGAAAGAGCATGGGTCCATAGAATGATGGACGGAATAGCAAAAATATTTAGGCATGTGAAATACGATGCTATAATACTTGATGTTGGTATAAATACACATATGTTTTGTTAACCTATGACAAACCTCTATAGTTCAGAGGTAGATTCCAAGCCAGATATTTTGTGGCAGTATATTTTATATATATATATACAATTCTCTTCCGTTCGTTCTTTTCTCTTCTTTTCATTTCATTTAAGCTGAGAAGAACAACCCTTCCAGAGGGGAAGTATTGCCGAATGACTATCTATCTGTGTGATAGAAGCCTAGTAGGATACCACATGTTGTTTAATTGCTTGTCAAGTACTAAAGGCTGGCCACCTTCTGTACTAACTATGCGATATAACAAGTGTTCATGATCATAGTGATCTCTCAATAAATTCTTTTACTTCTACATGATTGATCAAACTTTGGAAAATAGAAACAGCTGAAAAAGGAGTACTAAAGTTATGGTGGTATTCGGAATGGAAACACATTCGTGATACTAAGGTTGATGCGTGTATTAAAAGGTTATAGAATGCTAACGAGCAACGGTGTAACCAATATAGTATTCTGTACGGAAGATAGTAATGACTACGAACTTGGGAAAAAAATGGGTATTGAGAAGCAAAAGCTATAATGCTAGAAGCTATGATGAGAGTCTGTGCAATAGACTTGAAAGAATTTGGAATGATCACATAACGCGGATTGAGTTTTCTCACGACAATAGATCGTATATCAGGTATTGAGATATCGCCTTATGAGATCCTTGAGGGAAGACAATGTCGATCTCCCTTATGTTAGGATGAAGTTGTAGAGCGCAAGATGCTCGGACTCGCAGTAGTCCAAAGGACCAAGGATATAATAGATCTAATTAGAGGACGGCTGGTAGTAGCCCAAGATGGACATAAGAAGTATGTTGATTTGACACGAAAGGACAAAGAATAGGAAGTAGGGGACCTAGTGTTTTTAAAGGTATCCCCTTGGAAACCCTTGGAAAGGATTGATGAGATTCGGAAAGAAAGGAAAGTTAAGTCCACAATTTGTCGGACCCTTGGATATACTAAAACATATTGGGAAGTTAGCTTACGAGCTAGCCCTACCCCCGAACCTGTAGAAAGTTCATAACGTGTTCCACGTATCAATGTTAAGGAAGTGTAATTCGGATGCCAGATAAATAGGGGCATATGAGCGCATAGACATGCAACCCGACGTAACCTATATGGAGCAACCAGGAAGGGTTATAGAGTGAAAAGGAACTAGTGCTTAGGAGAAGGGTTATCAAACTAGGCAGAGTTTGGTGGTAGGACCACAATGTGGGAAAATTTACTCGAGAGTTAGAAAGTGCAATGCTAAGAGAGTATCCCTATTCATTTTCTATCTGATTCCGGGACGGAATCCTTTTAAGGAGGGGAGACTGTAATAACCCCAATTTTTGGAATTTTTTGAAACTCTTATGAATAGTGATTTTGCAGATTATGCTGAATAAGAAAACTTTTCATGCCACACTATGTAGGGATTCTGTTATTGATATTCTGAGATTTTATTAGTACTCTATATGGTATATAAGTGTATGTAAAGATCGTCAGAATCCAATTCCGAACACTTTGATTTTTCCCGGAAATCCACCAGATACAGAAAGAAGTGAGTATAAGGTAACAGGATAAGTAGGATTTAAATTCAAGGATTTTAAGAGGGGATCATAAAAAGGAATATAATGTTTTGAGAAAGGTTAAGGAAATCTAAGTAATAAGATCCCGGGTATGATCCCTCAAACGATAAACGGAAACGAAAGTTAAGCGAACCGTATAACAGATCAGCAGCCATTAGCCAAATAATTAAAAGCTAATCAAAGAGATTAGTGGGGATGATGTCATCAAACCAATGAGAAGAGGACAAATGAGGGAGGGTGACATCACATGGTGACATAAGCATTACCAAGCAAGTCTGTTGTTGGATGATTGTGAGCCACACAATATTTACCATGGTAACAACCTAATTAACAAGCAAAACAAACACAAAAATCAAAAGCAACCAAAACAAAAACATTTTCTTCTTCCCCCACTCTTTGCTCTCGGCTTTTCCATGAAAAGCAAAGGAGAAAATTTCAAAAATCAAGCTACACACCTTCATAATTCAAGAGGTTTGTTTCTTTAGCTTCTATAATTCATAACTAAGATGAGCCATAAGTTTAAGCTCAAGATTCCATGTTTAACATAGCTAATCAATTCATCAAAGTTCTTGGTGAATAGTGTTTTCAAGAAACTAACTTTGTGTTTTCTTATGTTTTCTTCAAGATGCAAGCTTAGTAACGATAGTTAGTGGTTAATTAAGGCTTCCTAAGTGATTCTCCACTCTCCAAGGAAGGTATAACCCCTCCAAACCCTAACTTTACTTTGAGTATTAGGTTTGGTTTTGTTTGTTGTAGTTCATGAGAGCATGATTCTTGTATGTTTAGAGTTTGGATGGAATTATAATGATTTTGGGTTATAAATCTTGGTTGTTGGTTGATGAACCTTAAGTATAATTAGTAGCTCTTGTTTGAAATTGAATAAGTTGGAAAAATCATGAGGTTATGGACTGATTTAGTAAGGTTTGGATGAATTTTGGTGGTATTGGTGGTTATGGGTTGATTTGTGGTTGATTTGTGGTTGATTGGAGTAGTTTAAAATTTGGTAATCGCATAAACATAGCCGTCGTAATGTCCGATTTACTTTAAGACTGTTTTGTTCTTAACAATCAGGACCCGTGAACTCACTGTTAGGTTTTGACCATTGTCATGATTAGATAGTTCATGTTACGAGCTTCGTTTTGATATGTGGTTCGTTTGAATCCGATGTACGGTTTAGGAGAAACGACTGTTTTAAGTAACGGCGTTTCGCGACCGAACCATTACCCCTCGCCTTACTTTGAAGCCTTGGTTAAGGACTTTAAATGACTAATTGGGGTATGAAACAATTATGTTAAGTGGATTAGGCAGTTGGTAAGGTACTCGCGAAAGAATCACTTTAAAATTCTTAATGGTTAATTTATTAAAAATGGTGGAGCCGAGGGTACTTGAGCGACGTAAGTGAATCGTTAAGCGCAAAAGCAAGCGTTAGAGTCTAATTGGTTAAAGTCTAGTTTCTTAAGCGACCGGGGTTTAATTCTGACTTATGTTGTTGTTCATAGGTTGTCGGACCCACTCTAAGCTTAAGTCTATCCGGGAGCACTCAGACAAGTTTTCTACCCGTATAACTGTTGTTGTGATGTATATGTGTATATGCATGATCTTGTGATAAATGCATGTTTGTTATTAGCAAATTCATGCGATATATTGTAGCATGTGATATGGTATATATGCATGCCTGTTTCGTATTCTTGATTTATATATCTGTTGGTACAAATGCTTATTAGTTGCATAATACCTATGCTAGAGATAAGCAGTAGTTGCGTATACCCTGAGGATAGGGGACCCAAAGTTGAACCCTTTTCTAAAACCGGGAGTAGATGTTCCCGAGTATATGATATATATATAGTTATATATATATATATTGATATAGTTTTCAAAACTATTAATCGAATAAGGTTTATTCGATAACTTTATTTTATTTAATGAATATTACTTGAATATTCATTCGAGGACTTATGACTCAGTTTATATTATTTAATGAATATTATTTCGAATATTCATTCGGGGATTATGACTCCGTTTATTTTATTAATGAATATTATTTTGAATATTCATTCGAGGGCTTATGACTCCGTTTATTTTATTAATGAATATTATTTTGAATATTCATTCGAGGGCTTATGACCCCGTT
This sequence comes from Apium graveolens, assembly GCF_009905375.1. Classification (NCBI taxonomy): domain Eukaryota; kingdom Viridiplantae; phylum Streptophyta; class Magnoliopsida; order Apiales; family Apiaceae; genus Apium; species Apium graveolens. The sequence goes on from NC_133650.1 coordinate 199,777,758, forward strand.
TATTTTATTAATGAATATTATTTTGAATATTAATTCGAGGACTTATGACTCCGATTATTTACTAAGTAATATTCTTTATTTTATTAAAGAATAATGTTTCAATAATCAAACTTATTTTTGATTATTCAAATAAAGATAGTACTTTCGTATAAGTATATCTTTGGTTATTTAATACCCATTTCAAGTATGAGTTTAACACTTCTACTTCGATTATTTTATAGAGATTATCCTTTTGGGAATATTATTATTTAAATAATAATATTCAGATATTTTCTAATATATTGGGACTGATTTATTTTAATAGATCAACAGTACTCCAAACATTCTTAAATATGTTTTCGAGTCTTCAAATTGACTTTTAAAGTTTAGAGCGGATCCCAAAACTCGTTTTCAAATTTAAGATCTTCCTTTTGAAGGGGACTTGAATACTCGTTCTAAAATCTAAAGGATCCGGCTCTGTGGTGTATTTTATATTCGCAATGAGGTTGCTGTTTTGATAAATGAATTGATTACTTACCCAACGTTCGGGAAGTAAGTCCATCTATTTGAGTCGGCATAAGCAACATGGGCTCAGTGGGCGTCCATGAAAGTGTAAGTGGCTCAGTGGGAGTCCATCAAATACGTAAGTGGCTGAGTGGCAGTCCAGCATAAGGTCCTATTGCGTCCAGGGTGATGACCAGTGGAGAATTCGTCCATCTACTAGTAGAAAAGGTTACTTATTGGTATCTTTGCCTGATCAGCAAGATATCAGGTTTATGCCAAGGTTTTCTCCTTTCCAAATTCATTGGATATTGCAACTCTGTTTATAATTTTCATAACAGAGGTTTTCAAGGAGTGTATGAAATGTATATATATATATAGGTGTATATATATATATATATCGGGACTTAATGAAGTATCTCGTAACTTCATTATTTATAACGATATTCAAAGATTGAATCTATTCAAATCTTGTCTTGTAGTCTCATCTATGTGATGAACTTTTGAAGCTAATTATAACTTGAACGGTGGTAGTTCAAGTAGTATTCGAAAAAGATATAAGCATATTGAAGTATCTTGTAACTTCATCTTTTCAACTTATATCTGGTTAATGATTATCTTATGCATGACAAAGATTTTCACAAAAACGTTGAGACAAGGTTAGATATATGAGATCACCTTGCAACGATAGTTTTATACAGTTATAAACTGGAACTCTGTGTATATTATACATGGCAGAGGATTTCAAAGATTTTGAAAAGTATATATGTATATATACTGAATATTTTGCGACTTCGTCGCGTTAAGATATCAGCTTGGTTCATTTCTTCTTGACCAAGACTTTCATGAGTACTATGAGAATGCTCATATATAGTTAATCATTATACATATTATTTTGGTGGGCTTGTTGCTCACCCTTACTTTCTTCTTTCATCACACAACAACAGATAGAAAAGATGAACAGGACCAAGCTCCCAATTCGCGAGCGGATAGGAAACGTTCCGCAGTTTCCTATAGGCGTTGATGTCGCTGTAGCTGAGGTAGGAACTACCAATAGGCTAGGCTTTCAACTTTTGATGTACCAGACTTACGTATCTTTATCAATTGTAATAATGGCAAAGAAATGTAAATCTATTCAGAAACCCTTTTTAAGGTGTAATGGCATATAATTTTGGAATAAAATGACTCATGTTATTTTTGGATATTCATCTCTGAGACTATAACTTGTGGTGTGTGTGTTTATTGTGGGGTCACAGTACAGAGTAGTTGATTGTTTATTAAGATTGGGTGTTATTTAGGGTAATGGAACTCGTGACAACCCGGATCCCCGACTCCGGATTTGGGGGTGTTACACAAATAGGCCATTGACTGATCTAGCTCATCCAGTTCATCAAGAGTGTAGAACTCATCTTCTTCCAATTCCGGAATAACTTGTTCCTGTGAATCATTTGTTCTTTGCTCACTTGTCGAGGCAACTGGAGTTTGAGATCTTGGCTCATCATTAGATGTTTGGTTTTCATTTACAATTAAAGAACTTGAGCCATCTACAACATGTCCTTGACCAGATCTCAATGATTTCCTTTGAATAATTTCTAGTTCATATGTTTTAAGAATTCCATTTAGAACTTCCAGTGTTATTCTGCTCAAGTCTCTCCCTTCCCTGATTGTTGAGATTTTATGTTCCCAATGATCAGGAAGAGTAAGCAAGAACTTCAAGTTCACCTCTTCAGCGTCATAGTATTTGACATGGAGTTGCAAGTCATTTATCAGTTTATTGAACCTTTCAAACACATCAGTTATACTTTCTTTTGGCTTGGCCATGAAACCCTCATACTTTGAAATCAGTACCCTTCTTTGATTAGATCTAACTTCCTCAGTTCCTTCACATAATATTTCAATCTTTTTCCAGATTTGTTTGGCAGTATCATAGTTGACAATGTTGTTGTACATCACATTGTCAAGTGATTTTATCAATATTAGTTGCAAGCCACTATCCAGGAAAACTTTCTCCTTTTCAGGCTCAGAATACTCAGAAGGGTCTTTTGGAGCATAATGAGCTGGAATGACCATATCACCATCTGTTGTTTCTTCAACTCCTCTAACCATAGGAGTGAAGGGCCCATTTTTGAGAATCTGTATATAGAGTGGGTTGGCCATCTTGATAAACAACAACATTTTCTTTTTCCAAAGAGTGTAGTTAGCTTTGTCAAAGGTAGGAATTTTGATGCTACTGATTTTCTGTGTATTCACTTTTCCAAGATCTTGAATCTGTTAACTTTCATATTTTGCTCTAATACCACTTGTTAGGAAATGAATAACACACAGAGGGGGGTGAATGTGTTTTACTGTTTTTATGCTTTTCTTGAGTTCTTTTTCTGCTTGAACAATGTAAATTGAATCTTGTAATGAAATGTGTTACTGTAGAAATTAAACATGCAATAATAAAGAACACAGATCTTTTCAAAACTCACTTAATTTTATATTAAAATTAAGAATGTTTTGCTACAAAATTTCTAGGCTCTTTGTTGATAAAGAGCTTAGCTTCTCCTTGAGAGTGTTTACAAGATTTTTATCTAAACTGTTATAACTGACTAAAGGACCAGTTTTAACTTTATAATTTACTTAACTACTGGTTTACACAATGTACAATAAGACATACTATTAGCTTTTGTAAATAGTCACTTGTCATTTCCATTTATAGAAAAGCGTATCTTCTATTTCTGGCTTAGCATATCTTCGCATCCTGTGTTTACTTTGATCTTCCTTTGTCAGTTAATCTTCACCATTGATCTTGCACATCCTTCAAGCTGTTTTTGTAGACTTGTCAATCCAGCTGTTTGGATTGTTTGTTGATTGTAGATCTTAGATATTGAACTGGTCTGCAATTTTGTACTTTGAGATTTTACCTCGAGATCTCTCTTTGGTCTATAGAGAACTTGACATCTCGATAAGTATATTGGCTTATCAAGATCTCTAATACTCCATAGTAAATTTGACTTGTAGAGGTCTCTGAGTTCTCTATAGGAGAATTTGGCTTGTAGAGATCTCTAGTCTTCATATCTTCACTTTGACTTATCGATATCTCTGAGTTCTCTAGTGGAATTTGACTTATCGATAACTCTGAGTTCTCTAGTGGAATTTGACTTATCGATAACTCAGAGTTCTCTAATGAATGTTGACTTGTCGATAACTCTGAGTTCTCTAGTGAAGAAATGACTTGTCGATATCTCCAATCTTCATGTCTTCAATTTGGCTTGTCGATATCTCTGAGTTCTCTATAAGCTTTCCTGAGTTCTCTTTAAGTCATTCTGGAGTTCTCGAATGACTTCTCTATAACACTAAATTTGTAACTTGTAGAAATCTTGACTTAAAATATTTTTCCTAACACAGATTTATTCAACTTCAAGCTTCTTCATAATTCTTCTGAGGCATGATCTTCTTGATCTTCTTCTAGATAGAATTCTTAGGCTTGACACTGTTTATAGAAAAAGACTCTAGTCTGCTCCTTTGACATTTTTACAGACTTTAAGTGTTACAAGTACAAAATACAAATTAAGATAACAATACAACTTACTTAGGGTTGATAAATTGTCTTAGTCTTGTTAAAGTAAAGGTATGTCTTGCACAACATCATCCTACTATTTTATTCATATACATATTCTTTTTACCCATTCAATTCTCAATCTATCGACTCATCTTTTGTTTCTTGCCATCAATTCTGTTGAATTCTAGGGTTATGGGTTTGCGAATATGTTGTGCACATCTCTAATTTGTTTTATTGGTTGAGGGATTCGCAACGGGCAAACTGGTCGGACGAGAAGGGTTTAATTAATCCAACAAGTTCGGACGAAAAGGCCTTAACTAATTCAAGGAGTGAAGTTTTTCACGGCATAGGCAAGTTCCATGTGAAGAAATCATTGGCCAATGTATTGTCTTGCTTACTTTTACGTACTTTTATGTATCATTGTATATAACTTTGTGTCTAGAACACACATATTTGTGCACACACAAGCCGGGGGTCTTTTATGGAAATAACCTCTTTCTTTTGAACGAGGGTAAGGCTGCGTACAGTATACTCTTCCAGCACGACTTTATGTTATATATACTAGGTATGATTGATTAATTGATTGATACGATATCCTAATCAGGCATGACCATGTAAACTTAATAATTTGTTTGAAAGGTGAATACGATATAATTTGTAGTAGTAATTTACGTATCAAGTGTTTAGGATTGAAATCTTGCTAATCTATTAGGCTATAATATTTTAAATAAAAGATGTATACAAAAAAAATAATATATTTTTTAATATTATTAAAAAACACCGAGGACTTTTTCACATTAATTTGTTGCCCTGATGCTTGTTCAAAAATCTTTAAGTGAGTGTTTCAATCAATCAATTAACCTTACCCAATTTATATCGCATAAAGCAGTGTCTGGGGAGGGAATACTGTGCGCAGCCTTACCCCCAATTCAAAGAATGAAGAGGCTATTCCTCGAAAAACCCTCGTCTTGTGTGTGCACATATATGTGTGTTCTCTTGGTACAAGGTGATATACAATGATACATAAAAGTACATAAAAGTATGCGAGACAATACCTTGGCCCATCATTTTCTTCACATGTGGCTTACCTATATCGTAACATTCTTCGCTCGTTAGATCATTCAAGCCATTCCGTCCGACCAAATTTTTATTATAGCACAATCAGTGGAGAGATTTGAAGATCAATAGTGACTGTCGTAAGTCACTTATATTCCTCATATTCCACTCATTGATGCCTCGAACTCAATATTTTCCTTAGAGGTCACACTCAAAACTAAATATTTTAAATTTACAGCTTACCTTTCCAAAAAAACTGAAACAGAACACAACTTATCTACTCTACAATACAATTGGTCATATGGCTATATAAAAGGTGAAATTTTAGCACCTACACGAGAAAATAAAAGACTATTTATGAGGTTGAAAATAAACTACCGAAATTAGTAAATATAAGTATTAACAGAAATAAAAAAAGAAAACTGTTAAATTATAAGTATACTAAATTACATTCTACAACTGTAAACTACGAAAGTCAATAATCCGAAAAACTAATCCGTTAGTCTAATCAAAACTAAGCTGACAGCCTAGTCCGACTGCGCCAAGATCTCCTATATGAGGTTATGTCATCTATGAGGTTTAAATTTTCCACCCTGCGCATTCGAGCGGATACCCGTATTCTCCAGAGATGGCCAAAGCAACGCAGCCGACCTTATCTCACTTTTTCTGAGATAAGCGCAACTCGTAATTAATTCCGGAAAAATCAATCGACAATCTATCCAATATGATACGTTTGCAAATCTACCTTAACATTCACATTTTCATTACCTTTAACCTATCCTCTTGGGCCTTTTTTAATGCCCAGCACTCTGACCCGTATAACAAAGCTGGTATAATCGCTACGTTATAAAATTTTCCTTTTAATTTCAAAGGAACCTTCTTATAACACAATTATCCTGTAGCCGCCCCCACTTTAGTCATCCTGATTTGATACGATGAGTGACATTCGCATATTTCCCACCTTCTTTATGCAAAACAGAACCCAAATACCTGATATTATCTTTTGGAGCCAATAACTAATCATATATTAGAACATCTATCCACTCCTTATTGGGTTGATTATTAAAATTACATCACATATATTTAATTTTCGAACAACTAACACGGAATTCATTTGAGTCCAATATAATCCTTCAACACTCTAATATAGCATTGACTACAACTGTTGTCACATCAATCATAATTATATCATCGGCCAATAATATATGCCATGCTACATTATCTTGACCATGCAAAACTGATACGTAGTAACCTATTTATTACGTGGATTACGTGGATTAGTGTTTAGAATAGGAATCTGGCTAATGTATTATACTTAAATATTTTTTTTATAAAAGATCTATACAAAAATCTAAGGTTTAAATCATACACTTTTAATATGAAAATCATTATTATTACTTTTAGGTTCAGACATTGTTGTGATTAATTTTTTTAGTAATTAAACAGACGCTTGTCTTTAAGGGAACCTGACTCTTGCAAAACCCTCAGACGAGATAGTGGATCAAGAGATCATGGCATTTGGTTTCAAATTTTATCGATCACATAATAAAATGAATATATAATTAATTTCTATTAAAAGTGTTCATTAAAAATTATTAGAACAACATCTATATCTATACTATTATATTAAAGACAAAATATTTTATTTTGGTTCATAGCTGGTCTAGTCACCGTAATTATAAAAAACTAAAATAAAACACTCATAAATAAATTAATATTTACAATAAAATTATATAAATACAATTATAATATGTCAATAAACTTGGTTTGAACAAAATAATATATAATATTCATTTGAATCGGGCTAAACAAAATTATACAATTGATCCAATCTGAATAAAAAATAAAAATAGTCTACATACAGTTAGTTGGATTTGCAGTCTCGGACTAAAACAAAATAATAAAGACCTATAAAAATTTGAAGTAAAATTTATTTAATCGATATAATATCATAAGAATAAACAAAATAATAAACGGGCTAAAACAAAAAATAAATATTTGAAAAAAAATTGTTTAGCTCATTTAACGTCATCAGGTTATAATAAAATTAAATATATTATCCATTCAATCCAAGAGAAAATAATTTTTACCTATTTAACCCGGGATAAAATAATATTAAAAAAAGTTAAATATAATTAGCTAGATTTGGTTGATATAACGTGTTGTGGATATGTTGTGAACTTGATGATTTCTTTAACAAAACACCTTAGTAGATTTTACTTAGTGAAAAATGTAGCACTCGACGGATAAGGAATATAGTCCTGACGGATGACTCAATATAGTCCCGACGGATGATGATTAATTATCCATCGAGTGAGTAGCTTGCGTAATAATGAGTCTGTAGCACATTTCTGCATACACCTTGTTTAGATTCTGTAGTAGCACTCAAGTCATGTTTGTTGTGCATATGTTGTGTACTTGATGGTTTCATAAACAAAACATCTAAGTAGATTTTACTTAGTGAAATTATGTAGCACTCGACGGATAAGAATTATAGTCCCGACGGATAACTCATTATAGTCCCGACGGATGAATAACTTATTATCCATCGAGTGAGTAGCTTATGTAATAATAAGTTTATAGCACAGTTATGTATGCACCTTTGTATAGAATCTGTAGTAGCATATAAGTCATATTGACTTTAACTAGATATGCAGAATAGGTTGATCAATTGTACATAAATGATGTCTTGTAATTCTGCATAAGTGATATAGAGTCAAGTGCCAAAATAGCTACCGACGGATGATTAACAAAGCCATCGAAGGATGATCAAATGACTATCAACGGATGTTTAATATAGCAGTCGACGGATGATCAATTAAATCATCAACGGATGTTCTGAAAGTCGACGGATGATCATATGAAGAATTCAAACAGCAGTTGAACAGTGAAAGCTGACACACAGCCGTCGAGATGTATACAAACACACTGTGGAAGCCCATTAACTGGGTAATAGAGGACGAACAGCAGCAAAGCTTAAGACTGTTAGATTTTATATTTGTTCAGTCTTTTTGACTTTGTAATCTTGGTATTATATAAACCAAGAGAGTAGCAAATAGAAAAATAACTGAGAAAGCTGAGAAACACAAAAACAGAGAAATCTTTGTAAGCAGAATCCTTAGCATTTCCTGTATTCTCAGTAGTTCCATTTGTAAGCAGCTGTGAGCATTTCTGCACAAAGAGTCCTCTCGATATATTATATATATATCTCTGGTGGAATTGTTTAAATCCACCAGAAAGTTTTTAAAGACTCTTGTTTTTAATTACTTATATTTTGATTCAATTAAGTTCACATTCCGCATTGTGCTAATCAAAACAAATATATCTATAATCGAGTTGAACATTTTTATTTCAAGAAAAAGGTTCAAGAATTCCATTCAACCCCCCTTCTGTAATTCTTGCTATATTGTTAAGGGACTAACAATTGGTATCAGAGCAAGCTCTTAATCTACAAAGAGTTTAAAGATCAAAACAATTCAGCAAGATGAACAAGAAAGATGTTGGAGTCAAGATTCCTTTTCTTGATAAAGATAATTACCATCATTGAAAGGTAAAGATGCATCTTCATATGCTTTCTCAAGATGAGGCCTATGTGGACTGCATAGAAAGAGGCCCTCATGTTCCAATGAGAGCTGCAACAGGAAACGAGCCATCTGTTCCAAAGCCAAGGCACGAATGGTCTGACCCTGATATTGAACAAGTCAGGAAGGATAAAAAGGCCATGAACATTCTATTCAATGGAGTCGATGCAGACATGTTTGATAATATTATCAAGTGCAAACTGCCAAGGAAGTTTGGGACACAATACAGATAATTTGTGATGGCACTGAGCAAGTAAGAGAAAATAAAATGCAGCTCCTGATTCAGCAATATGAGCATTTTCACAATGAAGAAAGTGAGTCACTCACTGACATTTTTAGTAGATTCCAAAAACTACTAAATGCTCTTAAGTTGCATGGAAGAGACTATCAGACTAAAGACTCCAATCTGAAATTTCTCAGATCTCTTCCAAAGGAATGGAAACCAATGACAGTCTCATTGAGAAACTCACAAGATTATAAGGAGTTTACTTTGGAGAGACTGTATGGCATTCTGAAGACCTATGAGCTTGAGATAGAGCAGGATGAAAGAATGGACAGAGGAAAGAAGAAAGGAGGATCCATTACAGTAGTTGCTGATCTGGAAAAGGAAAAGGAAGTGAAGATGGAAGCTGTATAATCAACTTCAAAGGTCTGTGAGAATAAGGGTAAGGGGCTAGTTGCAGAAAGTGAAGATTCATTGAGCCAAGATGACATGGAGGACATTGATGAGCACCTAGCATTTCTTTCAAGAAGATTTGCCAAGCTCAAGTTCAAGAAGAACTTTGGAGCAGCCAAGCCAAATGGAAACATGGTGGATAAGTCAAATTTAAATGTTTAAAATGTGGCTTGGCAGGGCATTTTGCAAATGAGTGTAGAAAGTCAGATTCCAGTAAGAAAATGTTTGAGTCTGTGGATTATAAGCAAAAATACTTTAATCTACTCAAACAAAAGGAAAGGGCTTTTATTACACAAGAGAATGACTGGGCAGTTGATGGTTTGGATGAAGATGTCAGCTATGTCAATCTAGCCCTAATGGCCAAGTCTGATGAAACAGAGACAAGTTTCTCAAGCAATCAGGTAATCACTACAAACCTTGCACATTTATCTAAAGCTGAGTGTATTGATGCAATAAATGACATGTCTACAGAATTGTATCATTTGCGTGTTACACTTAAGTCTCTCACTAAAGAAAATGCTAAAATCAAAGAAAACAACTTGTTTTTAAGTGAGAGGAATAATGTGCTTGAGTCTCAGTTTGTTGAGTTTGAGAAACTAAAAATTGAGTGTAAGATTGCCAAGGAGGAATTAACTGAGTCCTTGAAAAAGGAAGAAATTTTGAAGAAGCAGCTCAAGCGTGAACAAGAGGTGATTAAAGCATGGAAAACATCCAGGGATGTTCATGCTCAAATCACCAAAGTTCAAGGAATTGAGTATTTTTGTGATGAAGCCTGGAAAAAGAATAAAGAGAAATTAGAACCTATTTTGGTAGATGGGTTGCTGACAGATGTAGACTCGACGGATGATGAGGACTATCCGTCGGATAACAAAAAGTGTTATCCGTCGAATGATAAAAATCCTCATCCGCCGGCTGTAAGAAAACCCATTAGCAAAGCCAAATTAATCAAGCTAAATGATAAGGATGGGTCTGTTTCCAAGAACTTTGTTTCAGGAGAGTCAAGTCAAGATAAGAAAGGGAAAAAGGCTAATGTTGGTCACATGACTGTCAAACAGTTAAGTGACAGACTTGAGAAAATAGAGGTAAAAATAGATACTAAAAAGAAAAACAATAGGAATGGTAAAGTAGGGATTAACAAACACAATAACTACACACCTGATAAATATGCCCCTAGAAAAATCTGTGTCAAGTGTGGTAGTGTAAATCATTTGTCTGTTAATTGCAAATCTGCCATGCCTACTCCAATGTCTGTTCAGCCTCAATTTCCTAACATGAATGACATGCCTCCCATGCCTGTTAATGCTATGCCTACACAGAACATGAATGCACAGTTTGCTAATATGTCATTTGCACCTAATCCATATTATGCTGCATACAATATGCCTCAAATGCCATTTAGCATGCCTTAATAGAATAACATGTTTGCACCAAGCATGTCATTTCCTGTTAGCCATAATATGCATGATAATTCTGTTGCATTAAATGGTTTCAAAGGCCCAACCCAAATGACTAAGGAAGAATCTGAAATTCCTAAGTCAAATGAGTTAAGACCTAAAAAACAGAAGAAGAAAGCTAACAAGGCAGGACCCAAGGAAACTTGGGTACCAAAATCAACTTGATTTGATTTTGATGTGTGTAGGGAAACAGAAAGAATCTTTGGTACTTGGACAGTGGCTGTTCAAGACACATGACTGGTGATTCTACCCTGCTCACACAGTTTAAGGAAAGAGTTGGCCCAAGTATTACTTTTGGAGATGACAGCAAATGTTATACTGTGGGATATGGCTTGATTTCAAAGGACAATGTCATCATTGAAGAGGTTGCCTTAGTGGATGGTCTCAAACACAATCTGTTGAGTATCAGCCAGCTTTGTGACAAAGGTAACTCAGTAACCTTCAACAAAGAAGCCTGTGTTATGACTAACAATCAAAACAACAAAGTGGTTCTCACTGGTGTGAGAAGAGGAAATGTGTACCTAGCTGACTTCAACTCAACTAAAGCAGAATCTATAACTTGTCTTCTCAGTAAAGCAAGTCAAGATGAAAGTTGGCCATGGCACAAGAAGCTATCCCATTTAAACTTCAAGACCATGAATGAGCTGGTAAAGAAAGAACTAGTAAGAGGCATTCCTCTAGTAGAGTTTACAAAGGATGGACTGTGTGATGCCTGCCAAAAAGGGAAGCAGATCAAAGCATCATTCAGGAAGAAACTTGATTCAGCAATTGAAGAGCCTCTGCAACTGCTTCACATGGATTTGTTTGGACCAATCAATGTATTGTCAATTTCAAAGAAAAGATTTTGCCTAATAATTGTAGATGATTTCTCAAAGTTCTCTTGGACATATTTCCTAAAGTCTAAAGATGAGGCTAGTGAAATCATCATCAATCCCATAAGGCAAGTTAACAATCATCCTGATTTCAAAGTTAGAAGAATCAGGAGTGACAATGGAACTGAGTTCAAGAACTATGTCATGAGAGCATTTTGTGAGGAAAATGGGATCTTGCATGAGTTTTCAGCAGCAAGGACTCCACAACAGAATGAAGTAGTGGAAAGAAAAAACAGATCTCTTATTGAAGCTGCAAGGACAATGCTTGAAGAATCAAAATTACCAATATATTTCTGGGCTGAAGCTGTAAACACTGCATGCTACACTCAGAACATCTCTCTGATTAATCAAGCAAGATGCATGACTCCTTATCAATTGTTCAAGAACAAGAAGCCAACTCTAAATTTTCTTCATATCTTTGGCTGTAAATGCTATATGCTGAGAAATCAAACTGATCAAAATGGGAAGTTTGATGCTAAAGCAGATGAAGGAATTTTTGTTGGATATGTTGTTGGTAAAGCATATATAGTCTACAATCTAAGAACCAACATTGTTGTGGAATCTATACATGTTGTGTTTGATGATAAAAAGATTGAAGGACTGAAAGATGGAGATTACCATGAGAGCCTCAAATTCGACAATGTTGAGATAGTCAGTGATGGAAGTGATGATGAGAGTGATCAAGAAACAGTGTCTAAGGATAATGCAGACAAATCTACCACCAATGAAGCACAAAACTCAACATCCGTCGAGTTACAAAATGCTTCATCCGTCGGAAGGCAATTTGTGTTATCCGTCGGTAGACAACCTGCCTCATCCGTCGGTACTCAAGATTCACCATCCATCGGGTTATCAAAAAGAGCAGGAAGTCAAGGCAGATCACCCATATAAAGTACCCCTTTCTCAAATCAAAGATCCACAAACTTAGGGGGAGTTTCTAGCAATCAAAACTCAATCACACATCAAGACAACATTGAGGTCTCTTCATCTAGATCTAATCTACCTCAACCAAGGAAATGGACAAAAGATCACCCCTTTGAACTGATTATTGGTGATGTTTCTTCTAGAGTTTAAACAAGAAGAGCAACTCAGGAAGAATGTCTATACATCAGCTTTCTGTCAAAGGAAGAACCAAAGAAGGTAGAAGAAGCGTTGTTAGATTCTGATTGGATTTTAGCTATGCAGGAGGAGCTAAACCAATTTGAAAGGAATAAAGTTTGGAAGCTGGTACCCAAGCCTAAAGGAAAGAATCCAATAGACACAAATGGGTATTCAGAAACAAGATGGATGAAAATGGCATAGTAGTAAGGAACAAAGCCAGATTGGTTGCTAAAGGCTATTGCCAGCAAGAAGGAATAGATTTTGATGAAGCATTTTCTCCTGTTGCAAGACTTAAAGCCATCAGAATCTTCTTAGCCTATGCAGCCCATGCCAATTTCAAGGTCTATCAAATGGATGTTAAAAGTGCCTTTCTGAATGGAGATTTGGAGGAAGAAGTGTATGTTAGTCAACATCCTGGATTTGAAGATCCAAATTTTCCAGAGTATGTCTATTATCTACTGAAAGCACTTTATGGACTGAAGCAAGCACCTAGAGCCTGGTATGACACTTTATCAAAGTTCCTTTTGGAAAATCACTTCACAAGAGGTACTGTAGATAAAACTTTATTTTTCAGAAATGTTAATGGCTCTAGCATACTTGTTCAAATTTATGTAAATGATATTATTTTTGGCTCTACAGATGAGAAACTTTGTAAAATGTTTGCCAAACTGATGCAAAGTAAGTATGAAATGAGTATGATGGGAGAACTAACTTACTTTCTTGGTTTACAAGTTAAGCAAGTTAGTGATGGAATATTCATTAGTCAAACTAAATATATTTTTGATCTTTTAAAGAAGTTTGATCTAATGGATTGCACATCTGCAAAAACTCCCATGACCACTGCAACTAAGCTTGAACTAAACACTACTGAAAAGTCTGTGGATATTTCAAGCTATAGAGGCATGGTTGGCTCACTTCTGTACTTAACAGCTAGTAGGCCAGATATAATGTTTGCTACATGTTTATGTGCTAGATTTCAGGCTGATCCTAGAGAGTCTCACTTGATAGCTATTAAGAGAATTTTCAGATATCTCAAGGGAACACCAAAACTTGGCATTTGGTATCCTAAAGATTCTGGTTTTGATCTAACTGGTTATTCAGATGCAGATTATGCAGGTTGCAGAATTGACTAGAAAAAGCACAACAGGAACTTTTCAATTTCTAGGAAACAAGCTTGTGTCCTGGTTCAGTAAAAAGCAAAATTCAGTTTCTACTTCTACAGCTGAAGCTGAATATATTGCTGCTGGCAGTTGCTGTGCACAGATTTTATGGATGAAAAATCAATTGCTAGACTATGGTTTGCAAGTTGAGAGGATTCCTATTTTCTGTGATAACACAAGTGCAATTGCCATCACTGAAAATCCAGTGCAACATTCAAGGACAAAGCACATAGACATCAAGTACCATTTCATAAGGGAACATGTAATGAATGGTACTGTAGAGTTATATTTTGTTCCAAGTGAGAAGCAACTTGCAGATATATTTACCAAGCCACTGGATGAATCCACCTTTTCCAGGTTGGTAAGTGAGTTAGGTATGCTTAATTACTCTTGAATTTATCTGAGTTATTTTGCAAGTTGAAAAGTAGCCAGAAATTTAGCTGATTTTTAGTAATGGATGGAATTTTGGCTAAGTCAAAATTTGCATCTCGACGGATGACCATTATCCATCGAGTTGAGTCATCCGTCGATATACTATTTGCAAATAAAAATTAATTACTTTTCTGGAACCTTTTAAAACTCGACGGATAACAGTTTATTCTCATCCGTCGAAGTGTCTAAATCTTAACCGTTAATTCTCTGAACATTATCCATCGAGTATACTTACAGTTTGTAAGTATTACACGACGGATAATGGGTGGAATTTTTACAGTTTATTTTTAAACGGCTATTTTAGGCAATTTCTATTGGGTAATTTACTTTTCTTTATTATTTTCATCCGTTGTTTTTGAGATAGTATAAAAGCTTATTTCATTCCAATTATTTTCTTTTATCATTCTCAAATTCAACTGCTTTTATTTTATTCTCTCTCAAGCAAATATCCTCTTTCTCTTCAAGCTTTCATTCTCTAACAATGGCACCTGTAGTAAAGATCATGTCTCAGACTGGGTTCATTTATGAGAAGAACAACTTCACTGCTTTGATCAATAAGGGTATTCAGCAATCAGAAGGCTATCACAAGATGATGGACTTCGTGAAGAACTGTAAGTTAAGTTATGCCATGCTTGAATCACCCACAATTTACTGTGAAGTTGTTGAAGAGATGTGGACCACTACAATCTACAACTCTACTGACAAAACCATCACTCTAACTATCAAAGTTAATGAGTTCTATATCAATAGTGATGTGATAAAAGCATGTTTCAAAATTCATGATGATAATGTAACTTCACCACACACTGACACTGATATTATCAATATGCTTAATTCCATGCATTATGCACTTCCTACTACTAAGCTAAGTGAGATTAGAAGATTAGGTCTTAGGAAGGAATGGAGTTTCATGTGTGATGTTGTGACTAAAGTTTTCTCTGGAAAAGTTAGTGATTTTGATTATGTGAACATTTCCATGCTTAACATGCTATACATGCTAGATTTTTCATGATATTGGCTAACCATCTTTGTCAAGAGATTGTACTTGAGAACCCAAACAACAAATTAGCTTGTTGGGTTCAAGAGAGAAGAATCATTATAGATTTGAACAGAGCCAACCATCATAAGGATGTGCCAATGTTCTACTTTCCTGTAATGCAGACACCTCAGGTAAGTGAGGTAAGTTCATCCATACCCTCAACTATTCCAATCTCCTCAATTTCTTTGAGTTCAGGAGTAGCTATGGCAACTGTGACAATGACCAAACAGTTGCCTACCAAAGCTGCCAAATCAACTATAATTTCTAAATCCAAGTCAAAGAAAACCCCCTCTGGTATCTCTCAAAAGGTACCAGTTGAAAAATCTACCAAAGCCAAAGAGGGGAATGTGAAGGAGGGTCAGTTAGGTGAGGGAAGGGATGAACATCAAAGAAACCCCAAGGATAAGGTTGGAGAGTTCAGTGAATCCCAGCCTAGCCACACTGCAGTTTCCCAACAAACTGCAGTGCTTAAAAAGGACAAAAGCTCACTTCTAGCTACATCCTCCCAAAAGGATGTGGCTATTGAACAAAGCTCTCATCCAAGAGCACAGGCCAAAAGGGTTAGGGACACAAGCTCACCCCAAACTTACACTAGAAAGAAGAAATCCAAAACAACTGGGGATGCACAGGGCACACACACAGTGCAAACTGGTGCTAAAGACACAGTCCCTGCACTTTCTCAAATTCAGATTGATGTGGCTCCAATAAATGTGGAGTCACAGCCAAAATCTCTTATAATAGAAGCCTCTGAAACACCATACTCACCAACAAACTCTCTGGAAGTGGATATGATAAACACTTCAATTCCTGATTCCCCTTCTTTAACTCTGTTGGGGAAGCCAAAATCTAGTGCAAGTGAGCATCATCTTTTAGATGATTTGTTGGCTCACTTGCCAATTCTTTCAGATACTATTGTGACATCTGTGCCTCAAATAACTTCAATCAACACAGAGTCAACAATAGTTTCTCTTCCCACCTCATTCATTTCTACTCTCTCGATGGATATTGCTCATCCGCCGAGTAGTGATTGTATCCCGACGGATAAGCTTAACAGCAGTTATCCGTCGGATAACTTTACCACTCACCCGATGGATATCACTTATCCGTCGAGTGTCTCTGCACAACTTCAAACTTCAATTATTTCTAGTGCATAAGATTTAGTGGTAATATAGTCACTCTTAGGACTGAGAGAGGAGAGTGCATTGAGTGAGAGGCTGGGTTGCTCCCAGGCAAAAGGAGAGGAAAAGAGTGAATCTCAGCAATCCATTTATTCAGGATTGCCAAAAGTGAGTGAGAGGAGTCCCATCTTAGTAGGTGAAGGTGAGGGTGTGAGGGTGGGGAGCCAGGGTGAGACCCTGATGCAACAAAAGAGAGATTATGAGAGAAAGGCAGGTACAGGAGAAATAAGGATGGATCCAGCCATTGCTAGTGAGTCAATCATCGTGGATGATGCTGAAAAGGAAAGACAATTTCAGCAACATTACAAAGCTGAAATTGATAACATTTCCTTGGATGCTGACACTTTTACTCATCCTGTGTCAGCCTATCAATTATTGGCTGCTCAGGGCAATGTGGAGGCAGAACAGACCTTGAATCTAGTACACACCTCAGAATCTCTTCAAAGAGATAAACCTGTCAATAAGATGCCTTCTCAAGCTAGTGAGCCATCTGAAGAATTTGGAGTAAATTCTAATGATGATGACTCTGCTTCTTTGGATGGAAGCATGAACTTAGGGGGAGATGAAGGCCCAAGTTCTGTTTTAAATTTACCTGGATGGGCATGGACAAAGGAATTTACACCAGGACAATTTGATGTGTCTTTGGTCAAGCAAGTGATGGCTATTCAAAAGGCCCTTCAGGAAACTTCAGATGCTGGTACCAAGGCTATTCTTCAAGCTCACCTAGACTCTCTACATCTCATGAAGATCCAGCACTTAAGACAGAATATGAGTGTGGATGAATTAAAAAGAGATATAGCTGACTTGAAGACATATAATTCTGAGAAGCTGGATTCAGTAATGCCATATGGTACCATGCAAGATCTACTACTAAGATTGAGGAGAGAATCAGATTCTGAAAAGAAGCTAGCCAAGCTGGAAAACAGAATTCAAGTTATTGAGAATTCAGTGGCTATCCTTCTTCAAAATCAACATACTCAGACAAATCTTCGCGTGCAACTGACTAAAGCACAAGGCCTAACTCCTCAACTTGATGATAACAAAAAGGGGGAGAGAGAATCAAGTAAGGGGGAGAAAGGACCAACTGAGGGGGAGAAACTTCAAGTACAAATCAGCAAAGTAATTGTACCTTCAATTACAGTCTCCAACCCAACAGTTGCAGATGGTATAGATCTAATTAAAGCAGCAACAGCAAATTTGAAAGTTGCTGAAAAAGGAAAGTTGAGTTTGATCAACTGGAATAAGATTGATGAGGAGATACAGAAAAAGTTTGAACTAGTCAAGGAGCCAGTTCAGTCAGCCATCCATCACTCTCATGTCAAGCCAATCAGTGTGAATGAGATGAGCATGAACTATCTGGAAAAAGGATAATCTTCCTGCATCAAGTCTACAAAGGCTAAAACAATTCTTAAACCAAGGGCAAATTATCCAAAATCATCTTGGAAGAACCCTATGGACACTGTGTATGAGACACCCAAGCCTGATGAAAAGAAGCTTCTGTCAAGATCTATTGTCTTCTATAAAGACCCAGCTGATTCAGCTTCAAAAAGGAGAAGTGCTAAGATATTCAGAAATGGAAAGGAAATTTATGGGGTAGCTGGACATCCACAATTTGCTCAAGCAAAGAAAGAAGAAAAAGCCAGATTAAAGCAGGAAAAGAGGCAAGCTGCTCTAGATGCAAAGAAGTCTAAACAAAAGAAAGAATAGATTGTTATCTTGGCCAAGCTACAGGCTGTAAACTCTTCTCAACAAATTCCCTCTCAACCATCTGAAGCTGCTGAATCAAAGAAGAAAATTGAAGAACAGAAGAAATCCCCAAGGAAGAAAGAATTGGCTAGAAGAACAAAAAGGAAACTGGATGTTGTTGACAAGGAATTGGAAGATCAATTTCCTAAGGAATCCACTCCAGCTACAACTCAAGCATCAAAGCCCTCTGTAGTATTTGAAGACATAAGGGTGGTGGATCCCTACAGGAACATACATGGTGAACCTATTGTGCCAAAGGATGAGCCAATAGAGTGGGATAAAATACCAATTCTTGACTTCAACTTACCAATCCTTAGCAAGCCCAAAAGGACAAAGTCAAGGGTAGTCAAGAAAGTGAAGCTGTCACCTCTCAAATCCAAGTCAGTGTTTAAAGCTCAACCCAAGGTCAACAGGGGAGACTACTTGTACTTGTGTGACATCAAAGAATTTTCAGATCTAAATCTTTATCTGGATGAACTGGATGAAGTAAGGGGAATTGATGCATACAGAAACCTACCTGAAAGGTTGGTGTTCAAGTACAAAAGAGGAAGGGAGATTCACTGGCCACTTCACAGGATTCTTCAAGAAAGCCAAGCTGTGCTGATTAAAGTCTATCCATCCTTCAAGAAAAACTTTGGGTTCAATGTAACTGCAAGAAGACTAGTATTGAAGAAGATTGAAGAACTGAGGAGTGTTAGAGCTAAAGATGCACTCCAAAAGACTCTAATCATACCATACACAATGAGAAGAGTGCATCTAAGGCCCTACTGGCTGATGGAATTCATGGATGACAAGGGTGTAAGAAGATTCTTTAGATTAGAAGACCAATTGAGTATCTCTAGCAATGAGACTCTCTTAGAAATGCAAGAAAATCTAGATCTCTCAGAATCTGATGAACTAGAATTCCACAGGCAGCTCCAGAATTAAATTGAAGAAAATAACAGAAAGCTTGGAAGAAGATCCAGACCTTCAAGGAACTAGAAAAATCTGCTCAGGCTAGAGGAGCATCTTGAATTGACTGTGAGCCAAACCTTGTTCATTTTTAATTAATTGAAGCACTTTCAGTTTTATCTACTTATCTTTAAAGATATATGTTCAGGATGTTTTGTTATCATCAAGTATCTCTTAATTTATGGCTACAATTCCAGTAGACATAAATTGGGGGAGATTGTTGTGCATATGTTGTGTACTTGATGATTTCATAAACAAAACATCTAAGTAGATTTTACTTAGTGAAATTATGTAGCACTCGACGGATAAGAATTATAGTCTCGACGGATAACTCATTATAGTCCCGACGGATGATTAACTTATTATCCATCGAGTGAGTAGCTTATGTAATAATAAGTTTGTAACACAGTTATGTATGCACCTTTGTATAGAATCTGTAGTAGCATATAAGTCATGTTGACTTTAACTAGATATGAAGAATAGGTTGATCAATTGTACATAAATGATGTCTTGTAATTCTGCATAAGTGATATAGAGTCAAGTGCCAAAATAGCTACCGACGGATGATTAACAAAGCCATCGACGGATGATCAAATGACTATCAACAGATGTTTAATATAGCAGTCGATGGATGATCAATTAAATCATCAACGGATGTTCTGAAAGTCGACGGATGATCATATGAAGAATTCAAACAGCAGTTGAATAGTGAAAGCTGACACACAGCCGTCGAGATGTATACAAACACACTGTGGAAGCCCATTAACTGGGTAATAGAGGACGAAAAGCAGCAAAGCTTAAGACTGTTAGATTTTATATTTGTTCAGTCTTTTTGACTTTGTAATCTTGGTATTATATAAACCAAGAGAGTAGCAAATAGAAAAATAACTGAGATAGCTGATAAACACAAAAACAGAGAAATCTTTGTAAGCAGAATCCTTAACATTTCATGTATTCTCAGTAGTTCAATTTGTTAGCAGCTGTGAGCATTTCTGCACACAGAGTCCTCTCGATATATTTTATATATCTCTGGTGGAATTGTTTAAATCCACCAGAAAGTTTTTAAAGACTCTTGTTTTTAATTACTTACGTTTTGATTCAATTAAGTTCACATTCCGCATTGTGCTAATCAAAACAAATATATCTATAATCGAGTTGAACATTTTTATTTCAAGAAAAAGGTTCAAGAATTCCATTCAACCCCCCTTCTGTAATTCTTGCTATATTGTTAAGGGACTAACAATGTTGACTTTAATTAGATATGCAGAATAGGTTGATTAATTGTACATATATGATGTCTTGTAATTCTGCATAAATGAAATGAAGTCAAGTGCCAGATAGCTACCCGACGGATAAACAACAATGCCACTCGACGGATGATCAATAAGGCAACCCGACGGATGATCATGTACCCGACGGATAATCAATTCAAACATCTGTTGACAGTGACAACACAGTCACATGCGGCGAGTGTATGCAAAAGGAATGTGTAAGCCTATTCAACTGGGTTTTAGAGAACAAAGAAGCATTGCCATTTCCATGCTATTATGAAGATATTCAAAGATGCTAGAATAGAGTAATGAAGTAGCATAGTATTAGACTTGATAGGTTTTGTTTTATTATCTTGTCTTATTACTTTGTAATCTTGGTGATATATAAATCAAGAAGTAACAAATTGAACAAGACCAAGAACATTATCTCAGAGAAACAATTGTAAGATGCATCCTTAGCATTTCTCTGTAAACTTAGTTGTTCATATTTGTAAGCAGCTGTGAGCTAATCTTGCTACACAGAGTTCTCTTGATCTAATATATATCTATGGTGGATACATTCAAATCCACCAGAAAGTTTTTAAAGACTTGTGTTTTTTATTATTTGTGTTTTGATTTTACTAACTTCTTATTCCGCACTTTGCAAATCAAACACTTATATATTATTAAGATAGAAAATTTTATATTTTCTTGAAAAAGGTTCAAGAATTCCATTCAACCCCCCTTCTGTAATTCTTGTTGCATTGTTTGGGACTAACAATTGGTATCAGAGCAAGCTCTTGAAGAACAAAGAGTTTAAAGATCACAACAAACAGCAAGATGAACAAGAAGGATGTAGGACTCAAGATTCCTTTTCTGGACAAAGATAATTACCATCATTGGAAGGTAAAAATGCATCTTCACTTACTTTCTCAAGATGAGGCTTATGTAGATTGCATATAGAGAGGCCCTCATGTACCAATGAGAGCTGCAAATGGAAATGAGCCATCAGTTCCCAAGCCAAGGCATGAATGGTCAGATCCTGATATTGAACAAGTCAGGAAGGATAAGAAGGCCATGAATATTCTGTTCAATGGAGTTGATGGTGACATGTTTGACAACATCATCAATTGCAAAACTGCCAAGGAACTTTGGGATACAATACATATTATCTGTGATGGCACTGAACAAGTCAGGGAAAATAAGATGCAGCTGCTAATTCAGCAATATGAGCACTTTTATAGTGAAGATAGTGAGTCTCTCACTGACATTTTTAGTAGATTTCAAAAACTACTAAATGCTCTGAAGTTGCATGGAAGGGTCTATCAGACAAAAGACTCCAATCTTAAGTTCCTTAGATCTCTTCCAAAGGAATGGAAACCTATGACAGTCTCATTGAGAAACTCTCAAGATTACAAGGAGTTTACTTTGGAGAGACTGTATGGCATCTTGAAAACTTATGAGCTTGAAAAGGAGCAAGTGAGAGGATGGAGAGAGGAAAGAAGAAAGGAGGATCCATTGCACTAGTTGCTGAGTTAGAGAAAGAGAAGGAGATGAAGATGGAAGCTGTTGAATCAACTTCAAAGGTCTGTGAAAACAAGGGCAGGGGGCTAGTAGAATAAAATTAAGATTCTTTGAGCCAAGATGATATGGAGGATATTGATGAACATCTTGCATTTATTTCCAGAAGATTTGCCAAGCTCAAGTTCAAGAAGAACTTTGGAGCAGCTAAGCCAAATAGAAACATGGTGGATAAATCAAAATTCAAATGTTTCAAATGTGGCTTAGCAGGACACTTTTCCAGTGAGTGTAGAAAGTCAGATTCTAGCAAAAAGAATTTTGAGCCTGTGAATTATAAACAGAAATACTTTGAGTTGCTCAAACAAAAGGAAAGGGCTTTCATTACACAAGAAAATGACTGGGCAGCAGATGGTCTGGATGAGGATGAGGATGTCAGCTATGTCAATCTAGCCCTAATGGCCAAGTCTGATGAAACAGAGACAAGTTCTTCAAGTAATCAGGTAATCACCACTAACCTTGCATATTTATCTAAAGCTGAGTGTAATGATGCAATAAATGACATGTCTACAGAATTATATCATTTACGTGTTACACTTAAGTCTCTTACTAAGGAAAATGCTAAAATCAAAGAAAACAATTTTTTTTTAAGTGAGAGGAATAATGTGCTAGAGTCTCAATTCATTGAATTTGAAAAATTGAGAATTGAGTGTAGAATTGCTAAGGATGAATTAACTGAGTTCTTGAAGAAAGAAGAGATCTTGAAGAAGCAGCTTGAACGAGAACAGGAGGTGATTAAGGCATGGAAAATATCTAGAGATGTTCATGCTCAAATCACCAAAGTTCAAGGTGTTGAGTCCTTTTGTGATGCAGCCTGGAAGAAGAATAAGGAGAAGCTGGAATCCAATTTGGTTGAAGGATTGCTAACAGATGTAGACTTAACGGATGATGAGGGTCATCCTTCGGATAACAAAAAGGGTTATTCGTCGAGTGATATAAATCCTCATCCGTCGACTGTGAGCAAACCTATGAGTAAAGCCAAACTTGCCAAGTTAAATGAGAAATATGGATCAGTTTCCAAGAATTTTGTTCCAGGAGAATCCAGTCAAGTGAAGAAGGAGAAAAAGGCTAATGTTGGACATATGACTGTCAAGCAATTGAGTGACAGACTGGAAAAGATTGAGGTTAAAACATAGGCTAAAAAGAAAAATAATAGAAATGGTAAAGTAGGAATTAACAAGCATAACAACTACACACCTGATAAATATGCTCCTAGAAAAATCTGTGTCAAGTGTGGTAGTGTAAATCATTTTTCTGTTAATTGCAAAACTGCCATGCCTACTTCCATATCTGTGCCACCTTATTTTTCCAACATAAATGTCATGCCTTCTATGCTTATGAATGCTATGTCTACACAGAATATGAATGCACAGTTTGCTAATATGTCATTTGCACCTAATCCTTATTATGCTGCATTTAGTATGCCACAAATGCCATTTAGCATACCTTACCGGAATAACATGTTTACTAGTAGCATGCCATTTCCTGTTAATCAAAATATGCATGATAATTCTGCTGTAATGAATGGTTTCAAAGGTCCAACTCAAATGACTAAGGATGAATCTGATATCCCCAAGTCATATGAGATCAAACCTAAGAAACAGAAAAAGAAAGCTAACAAGGCAGGACCCAAGGAAACTTGGGTACCAAAATCAACTTGATTTGATTTTGATGTGTGCAGGGAAACAGAAAGAATCTATGGTACTTGGATAGTGGTTGTTCAAGACACATGATTGGTGATTCTACCCTGCTCACAGAGTTCAAGGAGAGAGCTGACCCAAGTATTACTTTTGGAGATGACAGCAAGGGTTATACTGTGGGATATGGCTTGATTTCAAAAGACAATGTCATCATTGAGGAGGTTGCCTTAGTGGATGGTCTCAAGCACAATTTGTTGAGTATCAGCCAGCTATGTGATAAAGGTAATTCAGTAAACTTCAACTCTGAAGCCTGTGTTGTGACAAACAAAAGGAGCAACAAAGTGGTTCTCACTAGAGTGAGAAAAGGAAATGTGTACCTAGATGACTTCAACTCATCAAATACAGAATCTGTTACTTGTCTTCTCAGCAAAGCAAGTCAGGATGAAAGTTGGTTATGGCACAAGAAGCTATAGCAAGTCAGGATGAAAGTTGGTTATGGCACAATAAGCTATCCCATTTAAATTTCAAGACCATGAATGAACTTGTATAGAAAGAACTGGTTAGAGGTATTCCTCAAGTGGAGTTTTCTAAGGATGGATTGTGTGATGCCTGCCAAAAAGGAAAGTAGATCAAAGCATCATTCAGAAAAAGCTTGATTCAACAATTGAAGAATCTTTACAACTGCTACACATGGATTTGTTTGGACTAGTCAATGTGTTGTCCATCTCAAGGAAAAGATTTTGCCTAGTAATTGTAATAACCCCAATTTTTGGGAAATTTTGAAACCCTTATGAATAGTGTTTTTGCTGAATGAGAAAACTTTTCATGCTACACTATGTAGGGGTTCTGATATGGATATTCTGAGATTTTATTAGTACTTTATATGGGATATAAGTGTATGTAAAGATCGTCAGAATCCAAATCCGAACACTTTGATTTTTCCCGGAAATCCAATAGATACGGAAAGAATTGAGTATAAGGTAACAGGATAAAAGGATTTAAATTAAAAGATTATAATAGAGGATCATAAAAAGGAATATAATGTATTGAGAAAGGTTAAGGGAACCTAAGTAATAAGATCCCGGGTATGATCCCTCAAACGATAAACGAAAACGGAAGTTAAGCGAACCGTATAACAGATCAGCGGTCATTAGGCAAACAATTAGGAAGTTAATCAAAGGGATTAGAGAGGATGATGTCACCCAACCAATGAGAAGAGGACAAGGAGGGGAGGATGACATCATGAGGGTGACACAAGCATGACATGGGAAGGAAGGAGATGTGGTGGCTTTTTAACCACACAAAATCAAGGGCAACTAGGTAATTTACTAAAACAAACACAAAAATCAAACCAACCAAGCCAAGCAAATCATTTTTCATCAAAATCAAAAAGAAACCAAGGCATTGTTCTTCATGCTCTCGGCTTTTACTATTGCAAAAGGGCAAGAAATTCAAAACTCAAGATCCAAGCCTCCTAAATTGGTGAGTTAATTCCCTAATCATCTTTATGCTTAGTTAGGGCTATATCATGAGTTTAAGCCATCAATTCCTTCTCAATCTTCTTCATTTAATCAAAGAAGAAGACAATGAATAGTGTTTTCAAGTTTTTAACTTGAAATTTTTCTTGATTTCCTTGAAGATCCAAGCATTCCTAAGACTTCTCAAAGCTTCTTAAGGCTTCCTAGCTCCTCCCACCACTTCAAGGAAGGTATATCATCTCCAAACCCTAGATTCCTATGTATTATAAGATGATTTTGAGTAGTAGGGTGATATTGTAGCTTGATGTTTGTGATTTAGAGTTTGGGATTGAAATGGTATGGAATCGGATTGGTAAATCTTGTTGTTTTGGTTAAAAGAATGTAATATAGTTAAATTCAAGCTTAGGCGTAAGTATGAATGTTAAAATTGAATTGGTTGGGGTTGTTATGATGTGATAAGGATGGATGTTGGTTGTATTTTGGATTTGAGGTTGAATTGGGTTGGTTTTGAATGGTTTTAAATTGGGAAATCGCGTAAACATAGCCGTCATAACGTCCGATTTTCTTTAGACTGTTTTTGTGCATAACATTAGGACCCGAGAACCCCCTGATAGATTTTGACCATTGCCATGTTTAGATAGTTCGTGTTACGAGCTTCGTTTTGATATGTAGTTCGTTCGATTCCGATGCACGGTTTAGGAGAAACGACCGTTTCAAGTAACGGCGTTTCGCGAACGAAACTTTTCCCCTCGCCTTACTTTGAAACATAGGTTAAAGACCAAAAAGGGTTAATTAATGTATGAAACATTAATGGTAAGTGTGTTAGGCAGTTGGTAAGACACTCGCGAAGGAATCGCCTTAAAACTCGTAAAGGTTAAATTATTAAAAATGGTGGAGCCGAGGGTACCCGAGTGACTTAAGCGAATCAGTAAGCGCAAATCAAGCGATAGAGTCTAAGTTAGTTAAAATATAGATTTACAAGTAACTTTGGTTTAATTCCAACTTACTTGTTGTTTATAGGTTACCAGACTCGTCCCGAGCCTTTTATCACCCCAAGTCGCTCAGGCAAGTTTTCTACTCGTTATAACTGTTGTTGTGATGTATATATGTATATGCATTATCTTGCGATAGATGCATGTTGGTTAATTAGAAAATGTTGCAATATATTGAAGCATGCTGCTATGGTATATATATATATGCATGCCTGTTTCGTATTCTTTCCATATATATCTGTTGATTCAGTTGATAATACCTATGCTAGAGGATAGCGGTAATTTGCATATACCCTTAGTCTAGGGACCCAAAGGTGAAAACATATTTCTAAACCGGGAGTCGATGTTCCCGACTATATATATATATATATTTATATATATATATATATGGATATAGTTTTTTTAAAACTATTGATCGAATAAGGTTTATTCGATAGCTTTATTTTATTATTTCGAATATTATTCGAGGGCTTATGACTCTTTATATTATTTATTAAATATTATTTGAATATTCATTCGAGGGCTTATGACTCAGTTCATTTTATTATTTGAATATTATTTGAATATTCATTCGAAGGCTTATGACTCAGTTTATATTATTATTGAATATTACTTGGATATTCATTTGAGGATGTATGACTCCTTTATTTTATGTATATTATTTATAGTATTCATTCGAGGTATTATGACTCCGCTTATTACTTAATAATATTCTTTATTGTATTAAAGAATAAGGTGTCGATAATCAAACTTATTTTTGATTATTCAAATAAAGATATTACTTTCGTATAAGTATATCTTTGATTATTTGCTATTCATTCAAGTATAAGTTTTCCAACTTCTACCTCAATTATTCTTATGGGAATATTATTTAAATAATAATATTCAGATATTCCTTTCATATCGGGACTGATTTATTTTAATAAATCAGTATTACTCCAAACACTCTTTAAAGTGTTTTCGAGTCTTCAAAATGATTTTTAAAAGTTAGAGCGGATCCCAAAACTCATTTTTATATTTAAGATCTTCCTTTTTAAGGGGATTTAAATACTCGCTCAAAACCTGAGGGATCCGGCTCTGTGGTGTATTTTATATTCGCAACAAGGTTGCAGTTTTGGTAAATGAATTGATTACTTACCCAACGTTCGGGAAGTAAGTCCATCTATTGAGTCGGCATAAGCAACATGGGCTCAGTGGGCGTCCATGATAGTGTAAGTGGCTCAGTGGGAGTCCATCAAATGCATAATTGGTTGAGTGGCAGTCCAGCATAAGGTCCTATTACGACCAGGGTGATGACCAGTGGGGAATTCGTCCATCTACTAGTAGAAAAGGTTACTTATGGGTATCTTTGCCTGATCAGCAAGATATCTGGTTTATGCCAAAATTCTTTTCCTTTCCAAATTTATTGGATATTGCAATTCTGTTCATACTTTACATGGCAGAGGTTTTCAGGAAATGTATAAAGGAAGATGTATATGTGGATATATATATATATATATATATATATATATATATATATATATATATATCAGAACTTAATGAAGTATGTCATAACTTCATTTCCTTTAATAATATTTTAAAGATTTAATCTATTCAAATCTTGTCTTGTAGTCTCATCTATGTGATGAACTGTTGAAAGCTCATTATACTTTGAACAATGGTAGTTCAAGTAGCTTTATAAATGATATAAGTGTAGTGAAGTATTTGGTAACTTTATCTTTTAAACTTATATCTAGTTAATAATTGTCTTATGCATGACAAAGATTTTCAGAAAAACGTTGAGACAAGGTTAGATATATGAGATCACCTTGCAACGATATTTTTTTTTATACAGTTATACACTGGGACTTTGTGTATATTATGCATGGAAGAGGACTTCCAATATTTTGAAAAGTATATATGTATATATATATATACTGAATATTTTGCGACTTCGTCGCATTAAGATATCAACTTGGTTCATTTCTTTTGACCAAGACTTTCATGAGTACTATGAGAAGGCTCATATTGTTAATCATTATACATATTATTTTGGTGGGCTTGCTGCTCACCCTTGCTTTCTTCTTTCATCACACAACAACAGATAGAAAAGATGAACAGGACTAAGCTCCCAATTCGCAAGCAGATAGGAAACATTCCGCAGTTTCCTGTAGGTGTGGATGTCGCTGTAGCTGAGGTAGGAACTACCAATAGGCTAGGTTTTCAACTTATGATGTACCAGACTTATGTATAATTATGAATTGTAATAATGGCAAAGAAATGTAAATTTATTCAGAAACCTTTTTAGGGTGTATTGACATATAATTGTGGAATAAAATGACTTGTGGTTATTTTTGGATGTTCATCTCTGAGACTATAACGTGTGGTGTGTGTGTTTATTGTGGGGTCACAGTACAGAGTAGTTGAGTAATTATTAAGATTGGGTGTTATTAAGGGAAATGGAACTCGTGACAACCCGGATCCCCGAACCCGGATTTGGGGGTGTTACAGTAATTGTAGATGATTTCTCAAAGTTCTCTTGGACATATTTCCTAAAGTCTAAAGATGAGGCTAGTGAAATCATCATCAATCACATAAGGCAAGTCAATAATCATCCTGATTTCAAAGTTAGAAGAATCAGGAGTGACAATGGAACTGAGTTCAAGAATTCTGTCATGAGAGCATTTTGTGAAGAAAATGGGATTTTGCATGAGTTTTCAGCAGCAAGAACTCCACAACAAAATGGAGTAGTAGAAAGGAAGAACATATCACTTATTGAAGTTGCAAGGACAATGCTTGAAGAGTCTAAGTTACCAACATATTTCTGGGCTGAAGCTGTCAATACTGCATGCTACACTCAGAATATTTCTCTGGTTAATCAAGCAAAATACATGACTCCCTATCAATTGTTCAAGAACAAGAAGCCAACTCTAAATTTTCTTCAAGTCTTTGGCTGCAAATGTTATATCTTGAGAAATCAAACTGATCAGAATGGGAATTTTGATGCTAAAGCAGATGAAGGAATTTTTGTTGGATATGCTGTTGGTAAAGCATATAGAGTCTACAATCTAAGAACCAACATTGTTGTGGAATCAATACATGTTGTGTTTGATGATAAAAAGATTGAAGGACTACAAGATGGAGATTACCATGAGAGCCTCAAATTTGACAATGTGGAGATGGTTAGTGATGACAGTGATGATGAAAGTGATCAAGAAATAGTATCAAAGGATAATGCAGAAAAATTCACTACCAATGAAGCACAAAATTCAACATATGTCGAGTTGCATAATGCTTCATCCGTCGGGAGACAATCTGCTTTATCCGTCGGGAGACAACCAGCTTCATCCGTTGGTACTCAAAATTCACCATCTGTCGGGTCATCAAAAGAAGCTGGAGGTTAGAATAGATCATTTACAGAAAGTTTTCCATTCTCAAATCAAAGATCCATTAACTCAGGGGGGTTTCTAATAATCTAAACTTAATAACACATCAAGACAACAATGAGACCTCTTCATCTAGAGCTAATCCACCTCAACAAAGAAAATGGACAGAGGATCATCCCTTTGAGCTCATCGTTGGTGATGTATCTTCTAGAGTTCAAACAAGGAGAGCAACTCAAGAAGAATGCCTATACATCAGCTTTCTTTCTAAGGAAGAACCAAAGAAGGTAGAAGAAGCTTTGTTGGATCCTGATTGGATTTTAGCTATGCAGGAGGAGCTAAACCAATTTGAGAGGAATAAGGTATGAAAGCTGGTGCCCAAGCCTAAAGGAAAGAATCCAATAGACACCAAATGGGTATTCAGAAACAAGATGGATGAAAATGGCATAGTAGTCAGGAACAAAGCTAGATTGGTTGCTAAGGGTTATTGTCAACAAGAAGGAATAGATTTTGATGAAACATTTGCTCCTGTTGCAAGACTTGAAGCCATCAGAATCTTCTTAGCCTATGCAGCCCATGCCAATTTCAAAGTCTATCAAATTGATGTCAAAAGTGCCTTTCTGAATGAAGATTTGGAGGAGGAAGTCTATGTTAGTCAGCCTCCTGGTTTTGAAGATCCAAACTTTCCAGAATATGTTTACTATCTTTTGAAAGCACTTTATGGATTGAAGCAAGCACCTAGAGCCTGGTATGACACTTTGTCAAAGTTTCTTTTAGAGAATCACTTCACTAGAGGTACTGTAGAAAAAACTCTTTTATTTAGAAATGTTAATGGCTCTAGTATACTTGTTCAAATTTATGTAGATGACATTATTTTTGGCTCTACAGATGAAAAACTTTGTAAAAAGTTTTCCAAATTGATGCAAAGTAAGTATGAAATGAGTATGATGGGAGAACTAACTTACTTTCTTGGTTTGCAAGTTAAGCAAGTTAGTGATGGAATATTCATTAGTCAAACTAAATAAATTTATGATCTTTTAAAGAAGTTTGATCTAATGGATTGCACATCTGCAAAAACTCACATGACCACTGCAACTAAGCTTGAATTAAACACTATTGAAAAGTCTGTGGATATTTCAAGTTATAGGGGCATGGTTGGCTCACTTCTGTACTTAACAGCTAGTAGGCCAGATATAATGTTTGTTACATGTTTGTGTGCTAGATTTCAGGCTGATCCTAGAGAATCTCACTTAGTAGCTATTAAGAGAATTTTCAGATATCTCAAGGGAACACCAAAACTTGGCATTTGGTACCTTAGAGATTCTGGTTTTGATCTAACTGGTTATTCTGATGCAGATTATGCAGGTTGTAGAATTGATAGAAAAAGTACAACAGGAATCTGTCAATTTCTAGGAAACAAGCTTGTGTACTGGTTCAGTAAAAAGCAAAATTCAGTTTCTACTTCTACAACTGAAGCTGAATATATTGCTGCCGGCAGTTGCTGTGCACATATTTTGTGGATGAAAAACCAATTGCTAGACTATAGTTTGCAAGTTGAAAAGATTCCCATTTTCTGTGATAACACAAGTGCAATTACCATCACTGAAAATCCAGTACAACATTCAAGGACAAAGCACATAAACATCAAGTACCACTTCATAAGGGAACATGTAATGAATGGTACTGTGAAACTATATTTTGTTCCAAGTGAAAAGCAGCTTATAGATATATTTACCAAGCCACTGGATGAATCCACCTTTTCAAGGTTGGTAAGTGAGTTAGGTATGCTAAATTAGTCTTGAATCTTTATATATTGTTTGCAAGTTCTAATGCAACCAGAAATTTAATTGATTTTTCAGTCATGGATGAAATTTTGGCTAAGTCAAAATTTACATCTCGACGGATGATCACTATCCATCGAGTTTGATAATCCGTCGGTATACTATTTGCTAATAAAATCAATTACTTTTCTGGAATATTTTATGACTCGAGGGATAACTGATTTATCCTCATCCGTCGAATTGTCTTATTCTTAGCCGTTGATTCTTTGAACATTATCCATCGAGTATACTTATAGTTTATAAGCATAACACGACGGATAATTGATGGATTTTTTACAGTTTATTTTTTTAATGGCTACTTTGGGCAATTCTTATTGGTTACTTTATTTTACTTTATTATTTTTGACAGTTATTTTTGAGATAGTATAAAAGCTTGATTCATTTTCATTATTTTTCTTTTATCATTCTCAAATCATCTGCTCTAATTTCTTTCTTTCTCAAAAGCACTTACTCTCTCTGCAAGTTTTTACTCTCTAACAATGGCACATGTCGTCAAGATAATGTCTCAAACTGGATTTATTTATGAGAAGAACAGCTTTACTGCTCTTGTGAACAAGGGGATTCAACAGTCTGGTGACTACCACAAGATGATGGATTTTGTGAAGAACTGCAAACTTAACTATGTCATGCTGGAATCACCCACCATATACTGTGAGGTTGTTAAAGAGATGTGGACAACTGCTACATACAACTCAGCTTATAAGACTATCACTTTCACTATTAAAGGTAAGGAATTATGTGTTAATAGTGACATTGTTAAAGCATGTTTCAAGATTCCTGATAATACTGTAACTTCACCACACACAGACACTGACATTATTAACATGCTTAACCTCATGAACTATGCACTATCTACTTCTAAATTAAGTGAAATTAGGAGGTTGGGTCTTAGAAAGGAATGGAGTTATCTGTGTGATGTAGTTACCAAGGTCTTTTCTGGTAAAATCAGTAATTTTGATTCTGTCAATATCTCTATGCTTAACATGCTTTACATGTTTGTAACTGATAAATTTTTCAACTTTAGTGATCTTATCATAATTGAGTTGGGGTTTAAGTTAGGGGAGTTAAATAAGAGGGGTAAAAATGTTTATTATGCTAGATTTTTAATGATGATTGCTAACCACCGCTCTGAGGATATTGTGCTTGAGAACCCAACCAACAAATTAGATTGTTGGGTTCAAGAGAGAAGGATTATTGCAGATTTGAACAGGGCAAACCATCACAAAGAGGTGCCACTCTTTTATTTCCTGTTATGGAGGCACCTCAGGTAAGTGAGGTAAGTTCAGCTGTCCGTACTCTTCTAGCCTCACAAATTTCTTTGCCTTATAGTATAGCTCTGGAAACTGTGTCAATGACCCAACAGTTGCCTACCCAAGCTACCAGACCATCAAAAATTTCTAAATCCAAGTCAAAGAAAGCCCCCTCCGGTATCTCTCAAAAGATGCCAGTTGTAAAATCCACCAAACCAAAAGAGGGGTGTGTGAAGGTGGGTAAGAAAGGTGAGGGACAGGGTGAACATCAAAGAAACCCTAAGGATAAGGTTGGAAAGGTGAGTGTTTCCCAACCTAGCCACACTGCAGTTTCCCAACAAACTGTAGTGCTTAATAAGGACATAAGCTCACTGCTAGTTGCATCCTCCCAAAAGGATGTGACTATTGAACAAAGCTCTCAGCCAAGAGCACAGGCCAAAAGGGTAAGGGGCACAAGCTCACCCCAAACCTATACTAGAAAGAAGAAACCAAAAACCCTTGGGGATGCACATGGTTCACACACTGTGCAAACTGGTGCTGAAGATACAGTCACTGCACCTTTTCAAAGTCACTTTGATGTGGCTCCAATAAATGTGGATTCACAGCCAAAATCTTTAGTTATAGAAGCACCTCAAATACCAAATTCTCCCACAAACTCTCTGGATGTGGATATGATCAACACATCAATTCCTGATTCCCCTTCTTTAACTCTATTGGGGAAGCCAAAATCTAGTACAAGTGAGCATCATCTTTTGGATGATTTGTTGGCTCACTTGCCAATTCTTTCAAGAACTGTTGAGAAATCTATGCCAAAATTCTCATCAATCTGCACAGAGTCCACAATAGTTTCCACTCCAAATACATTCATTTCTACTCACTCGATGGATACTGCTCATCCGTCAAGTAGTGATTGTATCCCGACGGATAAGCTTAACAGCAGTTATCTGTCGGATAGTCAAACTGCTAACCCGACGTATATCCCTTATCTGTCGAGTGTCTCTGCACAGCTTCAAATTTCATCAATTATCTCAAGTGTAGATAACTTAGTGGTAGTACAATCACTCCTAGGATTGAGGGAAGGGAGTGAACTGAGTGAGAGTCTGGGTTGCTCCCAGGAAAAAGGAGAGGAAAAGAGTGAAAATATGCAATCCAGTTCTTCTGGATTGGCAAAGGAGAGTGTGAGGAGTCCAACCTTAGATGGTGAAGTTGAGGGTATGAGGGTGGTGAGCCAAGGTGAGACCTTGATGCAAGAAAAGAGAGAAAATGAGAGAAAAGCATGTACTGAAGATATAAGGGTGGATGCTATTGTAAGTGAGTTAATGAATGTCCAGGATGCAGACAGGGAGGGACTATCTCAGCAAACTCAAGCTCTTATAGATTCCACCTCCTTAGATACTGAGACATTTACTCGCCCTATTCCAGCCTACCAACTTCTAGCTGGACAGGGCAATGACAATGCAGAAAGGATGCTAAACTTAGTGCACACCACACAGTCCATGCAAAGAGCTAAGGATGCCATCACAGCTTTGCCTTCTACAGCTGGTGATGTTGATTATGAGACTGGTGGTTTAGAAGAATTCTTTGGAGGTGAAGGTGGAGATAGTGAAGAAGAGCCATTGAACATAGGGGGAGAACTAGGCTCTAGTTCAAGATCAGGCATGCCATCTTGGGCATTTTCAAAGCAATGTTATGAACACTACTTCAAGACAACCCTGATTCAACTCATAAATCAGACAAATTCTGCTCTTCAAACCACCACAAATGCCAACACCAAGAAGCTCCTTCAAGCACATCTTGCTTCTCTGCAACTACAATAAATCCAAGGTTTTCAACATGCTCAAGAAGTCAACACTATCAAAGGTGATATTGATGAGATGAAAAAGGCCATTTCTGACAAGATGGACTCTAAACTTCCAGAAGTTACAATGCTTGACATTAAGAGATAACTCAGGAAAATTTTTGATCTTGTCACAAAGATAGATGCCTTGGATACAAGAATGACAGCAATGGAAGCATCTCTTACACCAATTCATCTACACCAATCTCAACAAACAGACTTGCTTCAGAAACTGGTGGCTGCACAAACCTCCTCCTCTACTCAGATTGATTGTAATAACCCCAAAATTTTAAACTTTTTGTAACCCTTATGAATAGTGTTTTTGCTGATATTGCTGAATAAGAAAACTGTTCATGCCACACTATGTAGGGTTTCTTTTATGGATATTCTAAGATTTTATTGGTACTATATATGATACATAAGTGTATGTAAAGATCGTCAGAATCCAAATTTGAACCTTTTGATTTTTCCCGAAAATCCACCAGATATCGAAAGAATTGAGTATAAGGTAACAGGATGAAAAGGATTTAAATTCAAGGATTTTAATAGAGGATCATAAAAAGGAATATAATATATTGAGAAAGGTTAAGGGAACCTAAGTAATAAGATCCCGGCTATGATCCCTCAAACGATAAACGAAAATGAAAGTTAAGCGAACCGTAAAACAGATCAGCGGTCATTAGCCAAATAATTAAAAGCTAATCAAAGAGATTAGTGGGGATGATGTCATCAAACCAATGAGAAGAGGACAAAGGAGGGAGGGTGACATCACATGGTGACATAAGCATGACCAAGCAAGTGTGTTGTTGGTTGAATTAGAACCACACAAAAATTACCATGGTAAAAAGGTAACAAAACAAAACAAATCAAAAAAAATCAACCAACCAAAACAAATCAAAGAAAAACACAAAATCATTTCATTTCTTCATCCAAGGAGCTCTCAGCTTTTCCTTTTTCTTCAAAGCAAGAAAATCAAAAATCAAGTTCCAAGCATTGTTAAATCACAAGGTAATTATCTAAGACTCCTTATGCATAATTATGGATATCCTATAAGTTTGAGCTCTTAAATCATTCACAATCTCTTCCTAAAAATCATGTAAGAAGATGGTGAATAGTATTTTTCAAGAACTAAAAATTTTGTTCTTGAAGTTTTGTTTAGTTTAAGCTTGGATAAGGACTTTAAGGGTGATTCCAAGCCATTCTCTTGATTCTCCACTCTCCAAGGAAGGTATAACCCCTCCAAAACCTAACTTTATTTGAGTAATTAGGTTTAGTTTTGTTGATTTTAATTCATGGGAGGCTTGCTTGTTGTGAATGTGGAGATTAGTTAGTTTTTTGAAGTTTTGGAGTGGTAATTCTTGGATTGTTGATTAATGAACTTAAGTGTAGTTAAATTCAAGTTTAAGAATAAGTATAAATTGTTAATGTTGAGTTTTTGGGGCTGTTATGATGTAGTATGGATGGAGTTTTGATTGGGCTGTGATTGTGGATTGATTGTGGGTTGAATTGGAGTGTTTTAAATTTGGGTAATCGCGTAAACATAGCCGTCGTAATGTCCGATTTACTTTAGGCTGTTTTTGTTCTTAACATTAGGACCCGTGAACTCACTGCTAGGTTTTGACCATTGCCATGATTAGATAGTTCATGTTACGAGCTTCGTTTTGATATGTAGTTCGTTTGATTCCGATGTACGGTTTAGGAGAAACGGCCGTTTTAAGTAACGACGTTTCACAAACGAATCATTACCCCTCGCCTTACTTTGAAACATAGGTTAAACACCTAAAAGGACTAATTGGAGTATGAAACATTTATTTAAAGTGTGTTAGGCAGTTGGTAAGACACTCGCGAAAGAATCGCCTTAAAACTTGTAATGGTTAATTTATTAAAAATGGTGGAGCCGAGGGTACTCGAGCGACTTAAGAGAATCATTAAGCGCAAAGCGAGCGTTAGAGTCTAAATTGGTTAAAGTATAGATTTATGAGTGACTTTGGTTTAATTCCAACTTATATGTTATTTATAGGTTACCAGACTCGTCCCAAGCCATTTATAACCCCCAGTCGCTCAGGCAAGTTTTCTACCCGTTATACTATTGTTGTGATGTATACATTTGTACATGCATTATCTTGTGATAGATGCATAATGGTTATTTAGCAAATTCTTGCGATATATTGTAGCATGTGATATGGTATATATACATGCCTATTTTGTATTCTTGATACATATATCTGTTGATTCAGTTGATAATACCTATGCTAGGGATAAGCGGTAATTTGCATATACCCTTAGTATAAGGGATCCAAAGGTGAACTTTTTCAAAAAACCGGGAGTAGAGGCTCCCGAGTATAATATATATATATATTTATATATATATATATGAATAGTTTTCAAAACTATGAATCGAATAAGGTTTATTCGATAACTTTATTTTATTAATGAATATTATTTTGAATATTCATTCGAGGGCATATGACCCCGTTTATTTTATTATTGAATATTATTTTGAATATTCATTCGAGGGCTTATGACTCCGTTTATTTTATTAATGAATATTATTTTGAATATTTCTTCGAGGACTTATGACTCCGATTATTTACTAAATAATATTCTTTATTTTATTAAAGAATAATGTGTCGATAATCAAACTTACTTTTGATTATTCAAATAAATATATTACTTTCGTATGACTACATCTTTGGTTATTTAAGATTCTTTTCAAGTATAAGTTTTACAACTTCTACTTCAATTATTTTTATAAAGATTATTCTTTATGGGAATATTATTTAAATAATAATATTCATATATTTTCTAATATATTGGGACTGATTTATTTTATTAAATCAGCATTACTCCAAACATCCTTAAAAATATTTGTGAGCCTTCAAAATGATTTTTAAAAGTTAGAGCGGATCCCAAAAACTCATTTTTATTTATTTAAGATCTTCTTTTCAAAGGGGATTTAAATACTCGCTCAAAACCTGAGGGATCCGGCTCTGTGGTGTATTTCATATTTGCAACAAGGTTGCTATTTTGATAAAAGAGTTTTGATTACTTACCATATACTCGGGAAGTAAAATTCTTGGAACAAGTTAATCCATTAACAGGCATCGCCTGGGAAATATCGGTGAGTTTTCCTTTCCAACTAGATACGACTTCTTGGTGGAGCCGTATCAACAAGTTTCTACTTGGGGAAGGTGAGGACGAGCTTTACGTTTCAGAGTCATGGATTTCATCTGAACTAGGAGTGGCGTAAGTGGTCGAGTGGCGCCGGCCCAGCCTAATTATATTGGCCCAAATGGCCTAGAAGTTCCGCAAGACGGTACATTCCTTAGGAGTCCAGTATTCGGTTGACAAGTAAATCCGACAGGTTCTCCTCTACATGTTGAAAATGGTGGGGTTGTACTACTGCGACTGATCATCGTAAGTGGTCTTCCTGGCATGACAAACTCCCGTAATGAGTTCATCATCCAGTTGGACAATTCTGCAACACTACCCAGAGCATTTCGATCGAAAGGCTACGAATGGGTGGTTGTCGAAGCTTTGACAAAGTCAAATAGTTTTAATGGTGTTCCCATTGAATGAAGTATCTCGTAACTTCATTTCCTTTAAAAATATTTCAAAGATTGAATCTATTCAAGTCTTAACTTGTGGTCTCATCTAGGGGATGACCTTTTGAAACTTATTATACTTTGAACAGTAGTAGTTCAAGTAGATTTCTAAAAATGATATAAGTATAGTAAAGTATTTGGTAACTTCATCCCTTGTTTTTGCTTATATCCAGTAAGTAATTACCTTACACTTGATAAAGGATTCTAGTAAGTTATCCCTTGAGATACTTGCATTGTTGTTACACTATATATTATCTTGCGAGCTGTAATGCTCACTCTTGCTTCATTTGTTCATCACACAACAACAGTTAGGAAAGATGGCCAGACTCAAGCAGACCCAGCGCAAGCGCGTGGGAAGCGTCCCGCGTCTTCCCGTTGATGTTGTAGCTGCTATAGCTGCAGAGGTAGATCTATTGGTAGATCAGGCATTCTACTTTTGGGAACCAAATATTGTATAATTATAACTTGTGGCAGATAATGGCAATTAACTGTAAATTTATCAAGTAATCATTTTGGGTTGTAATAACTTTTAAATTGTGGATTCAAGGACTTGTACTTATTTCAATTTCATCTCTGAGACTATAACGGGTTGTGGTGTGTGTTAGTGTGGGGTCATAGCATAAGGTTATTTATTATTAATTAAGTGAAGTGATATTGTGGAAAGAAAGACCGTGACGACCCGGATTCCCGACCCCGGATCTGGGGGTGTCACAGAAATGGTATCAGAGCTAAGCGACGATGTAATAATAAACTCACAAAGATAATAAGAACTCTTGCCAAGTTCAAGGTCGGACTACTTAAAGTAGCGCTGACAGTTAAAACCCTTACGGGAACCCTTATAAGTATCATGATAGTAACTTAGCTCGTTTAATATGTAGGCGCATGAGATAGAGGACCCTGAGATGTTCGAGCGTGAGCATGATGAGGCACTGCTAGATGCCGAGGATCAGGAGGAGCCTGAGATGGAGGAGGATGAGGAGGACCCCTCAGAGGAGTCAGAGACAGAGGTTGTTGCTATTTCAGATAAGGAGGACCTGGATGAGGTCCCACTCGCTGAGGAGCGTGTCGGAGCTATGGTAGTGTACACTGGTACCCCTTTACCCACACTCCCGGTGGTCAGAGCTCCTACCCCTCCACCACTATCCTGGAGCCCATATGATGACAGCTCAGAGACCCATACTTCCGAGCCTAGGCAGACCGAGGAGGCACCCCCAGCGGCTCCGGATTCACCCCCTCTCGACCCTGCCCATAGGCAGTCTTTGTTAGCCCACGGCTATGTTCAGGATGTATTGAGGACCCGAGTGGCTGTTGCTGAGGCACGGATGGATGAGGCCAGGAGGGAGTTGGATGCAGAGAGGGCGGGTAGGCGTACCCGAGCTTATGAGACTAGGGCTGCTATACCCCGATCCTTGAGGAGGGAGCTGACGGGGATAGAGCTCACGTCCCGAGCGAGACTCAGATCGCTCCAGGGGGACAGGCATGGTAGGATCTCCAGGCGGCAGGCCGACTATATCTTCCATCATGCGATGGAAAGGGTATGGGAGCTGACCCGCTCCGGTGTGTGATTCAGGACTGACGATGGGATAGTCTAGTTGTCTAGTTAGTTGAGGCCTTAGTAAGAGCCAATTTTTCGGGATAGTTGACTTGTATATAGCATCCATTTTTCTGACTAGACAGATAGACTCTTGTGTATCACTTTTGGGACAAATGGCTGTAGCACTGTTGTACTTTTGACCAGATCAAACTATGTATTTCTCACATTATGTATATATTTGTTTCCTTTCAATTCAGTTCCTTAGTGACGAGATCACTGTTTTTATCATTATTATTACTGCACTTCTTATTAGAACTATCATAAAATAATAGAATTGCGAGATACATTATCCCCATAATAGAGCTGTGCAAGGCACAATGTTGAGTATGATTTTGACCTAACGTTGATTTTTCCCAATAAATTTTTTTATTATCAGTATCATACCGCCAAGAAAGATTGGAACTAGGGCAAACCCTGGATCTGAGGACCAGGGAAGCCATAACCAGGACGATAGGAACCAGGAATACAGTGAAGAGGAAGACGATGATTATGTTGAACAGGATGACTCCCTGTATGAAGAGGAGGAGGAAACATATGATGTTGAGGGATTTGAGATAGAGGCTGAGGAAGGAGAAACTGAGGTTGAGCAACCAATACCAAACCCAGGCATGGATCCCATGGGCCAGTTCATGCAACTACTAAGGCAGAACTTGGAACGTCAACCCAACCCACCCCCTCAAGGAAATAACAATGCTGTGGCAAACTCTTTCAGGGCTTTTAAGTCCCTTAAGCCCCCTGAATTCCACGGATCAGCCGACCCAGTTGAGGCAAGGGCATGGTTAAAGGAAATGGAGAAATCCTTTGAGATTCTGAGTATCAATGAGGCACAGAAGACTGTATTTGCTACCTACCTTCTGAAAGGAGAGGCTAACTACTGATGGGAGGCCAAGAAAAACATGGAGACATATGCTATTATAACCTGGGAGAGATTCAGTTAGTTGTTTCTGGGAAAATATTTCCCGAGGTTTATGGAAAACCAGATGGAGCTCAAGTTCTTGGAGCTAAAGCAGAATAACTTATCTGTAGCAGAGTACGAAGCGAAATTTACTGAGTTATCAAGGTTTGTGCCGGAATTTGTGAGCACCGAGGAAAAGAAAGCTAGGAGGTTTCAGCAGGGACTGAAACCGTGGATTCAGAATAGGGTGGCAATCCTTGAGCTTACGGATTATGCCACTCTGGTGCAAAAGGCAACAATTGTAGAAGCCGGAAGTGAACAGATGCAGAAGGAAAGAGAGAAGAAGGGAATAAAGAGGAAAAGCATGAGCATGGGTGGAGGTTCCGCAGGAAGGAGCTTCCCAACTAGATTTAATCGAGGAGCAGTGTCCCTACCGGGAAAGAACACTGGGTTTAAGCGGCCAATGAGTGTGAATGTGAGCCAGAGCGGCCAGAAGTCAAGAATGTCCTATTCCAACCAGTCTCGACCCCCATTGCCAGCCTGTAACACTTGTGGAAGGATGCATTCTGGGGAATGTAGGGGAAAGCCAGTAACCTGCTTTAAGTGTGGGCAAGTGGGCCACTATTCCCACAAATGCCCTTCGTCAGCCCCTGCCGTCATTCCAACCACCACTTGTCATCAGTGTGGACGCCCGGGTCATTGGAAGAAGGAATGCCCAATGAACAAACCAGCAGCTTCAGGAGCCAGCAGGGCTGCCTCCAATAAGCCACCTACTGCGAGGACTTTCAACATGACAGTCCAGGATGCTATGAAAGACTCAGATGTGATAGCAGGAACCCTTTCTCTAAATTCAG
Source organism: Apium graveolens (assembly GCF_009905375.1). Lineage (NCBI taxonomy): Eukaryota > Viridiplantae > Streptophyta > Magnoliopsida > Apiales > Apiaceae > Apium > Apium graveolens. The sequence continues at coordinate 199,819,204 of NC_133650.1, forward strand.
TCAGTGCAAACGTTTTATTTGATTCGGGAGCAACTAAATCTTTTATATCAAAGGACCTTGCGCGTAAATTAAGACTTAAGGCTGAACCCTTGATAGAACCCTTACAAGTAGAAATAGCCAATCATGAAATTATTCCTGTTAACCAGATTCACCCCGCCTATGAGTTAGGCATAGGGGAGCAATCTTTTAGTGTTGATCTGATTCCTTTTAAATTAGGGGAGTTTGATGTAATTTTGGGAATGGACTGGCTATCTAGCAATGATGCTCAGATAGACTGTAAGGGGAAGAAAGTTAAGTTAAATATCCCAGGAAAGAAAGAAGTCATATTTAGAGGAAAGAGGCAGACGCAGAAATTTTTGACTATGGCCCAGGCCAGAAGGATGCTACGAAAAGAAAATGAGGCTTACCTAGCCTATATGGTGGACACGCAGAAGGAGGTGCCCAACTTACAAGATTTTCCGGTAGTCAACGAATTTGAAGACGTATTCCCACAAGACCTTTCGGGATTACCACCCGATAGAGTGATTGAATTTGCTATTGAGTTGGCCCCAGGGACGGCGCTAGTTTCAAAAGCACCTTACCGGTTAGCCCCATTAGAAATGAAGGAATTAGCTACCCAATTGCAGGAACTTTTGGATAAGGGTATGATAAGACCCAGTGTGTCTCCGTGGGGAGCACCAGTGTTATTTGTTAAGAAGAAGGATGGGAGCATAAGGCTGTGCATCGACTATCGAGAGTTGAACAAGCTAACCATAAAGAACAGGTACCCGTTACCTAGAATAGATGATCTATTCGACTAGCTAAAGGATGCTGTTTATTTTTCCAAGATTGACCTGAGAACTGGATATCACCAACTAAAGATTAAACCCGAAGATATTCCCAAGACAGCGTTCCGTACCAGGTATGGGCACTATGAGTTCTTGGTAATGTCCTTTGGATTAACCAACGCCCCAGCGGCTTTCATGGACTTAATGAATAGAGTATTCAAGAAGTACTTGGACAAGTGTGTGATAGTTTTTATCGATGATATTTTAATCTACTCAAGGACTGAGGCAGAGCATGCAGAGCATTTGAGGATAGCTCTAGGAATACTCAGAGAGGAACAATTATATGCCAAATTCTCGAAGTGTGAATTCTGGCGGAATAAAGTACAGTTTTTAGGACATGTGATCAATAAAGAAGGAGTATTGGTCGACCCCTCCAAGATAGAGGCGGTCTCAAATTGGGAAAGGCCAACCATATCCACAGAGGTAAGGAGTTTCATAGGATTGGCCGGCTACTATCGTAGATTTATACAGGACTTTGCGAAGATCGCAGCCCCTTTGACACGACTTACTCGTAAGACAGAGAAGTTTGAATGGACGGAGAAATGCGAGAACAGTTTTCAGGAATTAAAGAAAAGGTTGGTAACGGCCCCGGTGTTGGAATTGCCAGACGGAAAAGGAGATTTTGTGATATATAGTGACACGTCGCACAAAGGATTAGGGTGTGTGCTTATGCAGCACGGTAAAGTGATTGCATATGCGTCGAGACAACTGAAGGAATACGAGATTAGATATCCTACTCATGACCTTGAGCTCGCAGCAATAGTTTTTGCCCTAAAAATTTGGAGGCACTACTTGTATGGAGAGAAGTGCGAGATTTTCACAGACCATAAGAGCCTCAAGTACATATTTACGCAGAAAGAGCTTAACATGCGCCAGAGGAGATGGTTAGAGCTAATCAAGGACTATGATTGCGAGATTCTATATCATCCGGGGAAAGCCAATGTGGTGGCTGATGCCCTTAGTAGAAAGGAAATACTCAGAATGATAATGACTTCAGAAGAATTGATAAAGGATTTCGAGAGGATGGAAATAGAAGTAAAGGTAACTGGAACCGGAACTGAAAAGCTGTTTGAGATCTCAATGCAGCCAGAGTTATTGGAAAAGATCAGATTGTGCCAAGAGAAAATAATGAATGAAGGCAGAGAGTCAATGACTGGAGAAGAGATCCATACTGAGAAAGATGATAAAGGGATAATGAGGTACTCCTACCGGATTTGGGTTCCGAACGTTCAAGAGCTTAAAGATGAGATTTTGGATGAAAGCCATAGTCCAAGGTATTCCATTCACCCGGGAAGCACCAAGATGTATAGGGATTTGAAGGAATATTACTGGTGGCCCAACATGAAGAGGGACGTAGCAGAATGGGTAAGCAAATGTTTGACTTGCCAAAGAGTAAAGGCAGAGCACCAGAGACCCAGTGGACTTTTACGACCCCTGGAGATTCCCGAATGGAAATGGGAACAGATACCCATGGATTTTGTTGTCGGCTTACCAAGGACGAAAGCCAACCATGATGCCATATGGGTGATTATAGACCGACTGACAAAGTCAGCTCATTTCATTTCTATCAATGAGAGATACACAGTCGATAGACTGGTGGACATTTACCTTAAGGAAATAGTGACGCGACATGGAGTCCCAGCGTCCATTGTCTCAGACCGAGACCCCAGGTTCAACTCCAGATTTTGGAGGAGCTTTCAAGAATGTGCGGGGACCAAGTTAAATATGAGTACCGCTTACCATCCCTAGACGGATGGGCAGAGTGAAAGGACCATCCAAACACTAGAGGATATGTTGAGAGTCTGTGCAATAGACTTTAAAGGAAGTTGGGATGATCACTTACCGTTGATCGAATTTTCTTATAACAATAGCTTTCATGCTAGCATTGGAATGTCGCCTTATGAGGCCCTGTACGGAAGAAGGTGTCGATCTCCCTTATACTGGGATGAAGTAGGAGAGCGGAAGATGCTCGGACCCGAAGTGGTCCAAAGGACCAAAGACATAGTGGATCTCATCAGAGGACGGCTGGTAGCAGCCCAAGACAGACAGAAGAAATATGCAGACCTAGCCCGAAAGGACAAGGAGTATGGAGTAGGGGACTTAGTACTACTAAAAGTATCCCCTTGGAAGGGGTTAATGAGATTTGGAAAGAAAGGAAAACTAAGCCCAAGATACATTGGACCTTTTGAGATACTAAGACGGATTTGGAAGTTGGCTTACGAGCTAGCCTTACCCCCGAATCTACAACAAGTTCATAATGTGTTCCATGTGTCAATGCTAAGGAAGTATCATCGGGATGCCAGACACATAGTGGAGTATGAGCATGTGGATATGCAACCAGATCTGACTTACGTGGAGAAACCAGTAAAGATTGTGGATAAGAAGGAGCAGATGCTTCGGAACAAAGTGATCAAGCTAGTCAGAGTGCTATGGCAGAATCATAATGTGGAAGAATCAACTTGGGAATTAGAGAGCGCAATGCTAGAAAAGTACCCCCATTTGTTTTCTATTTGATTCCGGGACGGAATCCTTTTAAGGAGGGGAGACTGTAATAACCCCAAAATTTTGAACTTTTTGTAACCCTTATGAATAGTGTTTTTGCTGATATTGCTGAATAAGAAAACTGTTCATGCCACACTATGTAGGGGTTCTTTTATGGATATTCTGAGATTTTATTGGTACTCTATATGATACATAAGTGTATATAAAGATCGTCAGAATCCAAATTTGAACCTTTTGATTTTTCCCGAAAATCCACCAGATATCGAAAGAATTGAGTATAAGGTAACAGGATAAAAAGGATTTAAATTCAAGGATTTTAATAGAGAATCATAAAAAGGAATATAATGTATTGAGAAAGGTTAAGGGAACCTAAGTAATAAGATCCCGGGTATGATCCCTCAAACGATAAACGAAAACGAAAGTTAAGCGAACCGTATAACAGATCAGCGGTCATTAGCCAAATAATTAAAAGCTAATCAAAGAGATTAGTGGGGATGATGTCATCAAACCAATGAGAAGAGGACAAAGGAGGGAGGGTGACATCACATGGTGACATAAGCATGACCAAGCAAGTGTGTTGTTGGTTGAATTAGAACCACACAAAAATTACCATGGTAAAAAGGTAACAAAACAAAACAAATCAAAAAAAATTAACCAACCAAAACAAATCAAAGCAAAACACAAAATCATTTCATTTCTTCATCCAAGGAGCTCTCGGCTTTTCCGTTTTCTTCAAAGCAAGAAAATCAAAAATCAAGTTCCAAGCATTGTTAAATCACAAGGTAATTATCTAAGACTCCTTATGCATAGTTATGGATATCCTATAAGTTTGAGCTCCTAAATCATTCACAATCTCTTCCTAAAAATCATGGAAGAAGATGGTGAATAGTGTTTTTCAAGAACTAAAATTTTTGTTCTTGAAGTTTTGTTTAGTTTAAGCTTGGATAAGGACTTTAAGGGTGATTCCAAGCCATTCTCTTGATTCTCCACTCTCCAAGGAAGGTTCCAAGGAAGGTATAACCCCTCCAAACCCTAACTTTATTTGAGTAATTAGGTTTAGTTTTGTTGATTTTAATTCATTGGAGTCTTGCTTGTTGTGAATGTGGAGATTAGTTAGTTTTGTGAAGTTTTGGAGTGGTAATTCTTGGATTGTTGATTAATGAACTTAAGTGTAGTTAAATTCAAGTTTAAGAATAAGTATAAATTGTTAATGTTGAGTTGTTGGGGCTTTTATGATGTAGTATGGATGGAGTTTTGATTGGGTTGTGATTGTGGATTGATTGTGGGTTGAATTGGAGTGTTTTAAATTTGGGTAATCGCGTAAACATAGCCGTCGTAATGTCCGATTTACTTTAGGCTGTTTTTGTTCTTAACATTAGGACCCGTGAACTCACTGATAGGTTTTGACTATTGCCATTATTAGATAGTTCATGTTACGAGCTTCGTTTTGATATGTAGTTCGTTTGATTCCGATGTACGGTTTAGGAGAAACGGCCGTTTTAAGTAACGACGTTTCGCGAACGAATCATTACCCCTCGCCTTACTTTGAAACATTGGTTAAAGACCTAAAAGGATTAATTGGAGTATGAAACATTTATTTAAAGTGTGTTAGGCAGTTGGTAAGACACTCGTGAAAGAATCGCCTTAAAACTTATAATGGTTAATTTATTAAAAATGATGGAGCCGAGGGTACTCGAGCGTCTTAAGAGAATCATTAAGCGCAAAGCGAGCGTTAGAGTCTAAATTGGTTAAAGTATAGATTTATGAGTGACTTTGGTTTAATTCCAACTTATATGTTGTTTTTAGGTTACCAGACTCGTCCCAAGCCATTTATAACCCCCAGTCGCTCAGGCAAGTTTCTACCCGTTATACTATTGTTGTGATGTATACATTTGTACATGCATTATCTTGTGATAGATGCATAATGGTTATTTAGCAAATTCTTGCGATATATTGTAGCATGTGATATGGTATATATGCATGCCTGTTTTGTATTCTTGATACATATATCTGTTGATTCAGTTGATAATACCTATGCTAGAGATAAGCGGTAATTTGCATATACCCTTAGTATAGGGGACCCAAAGGTGAACTTTTTCAAAAAACCGGGAGTAGAGGCTCCCGAGTATAATATATATATTTATATATATATATATATGAATAGTTTTCAAAACTATGAATCGAATAAGGTTTATTCGATAACTTTATTTTATTAATGAATATTATTTTGAATATTCATTCGAGGGCTTATGACACCGTTTATTTTATTATTGAATATTATTTTGAATATTCATTCGAGGGCTTATGACTCCGTTTATTTTATTAATGAATATTATTTTGAATATTTCTTCGAGGACTTATGACTCCGATTATTTACTAAATAATATTCTTTATTTTATTAAAGAATAATGTGTCGATAATCAAACTTACTTTTGATTATTCAAATAAAGATATTACTTTCGTATGACTACATCTTTGGTTATTTAAGATTCTTTTCAAGTATAAGTTTTACAACTTCTACTTCAATTATTTTTATAAAGATTATTCTTTATGGGAATATTATTTAAATAATAATATTCAGATATTTTCTAATATATTGGGACTGATTTATTTTATTAAATCAGCATTACTCCAAACATCCTTAAAAATGTTTGTGAGCCTTCAAAATGATTTTTAAAAGTTAGAGCGGATCCCAAAAACTCATTTTTATTTATTTAAGATCTTCCTTTCAAAGGGAATTTAAATACTCGCTCAAAACCTGAGGGATCCGGCTATGTGGTGTATTTTATAATCGCAACAAGGTTGCTATTTTGATAAAAGAGTTTTGATTACTTACCCAATACTCGGGAAGTAAAATTCTTGGAACAAGTTAATCCATTAACAGGCATCGCCTGGGAAATATCGGTGAGTTTTCCTTTCCAACTAGATACGACTTCTTGGTGGAGCCGTATCAACAAGTTTCTACTTGGGGAAGGTGAGGACAAGCTTTACGTTTCAGAGTCATGGATTTCATCTGAACTAGGAGTGGCGTAAGTGGTCGAGTGGCGCCGGCCCAGCCTAATTATATTGACCCAAATGGCCTGGAAGTTCCGCAAGACGGTACATTCCTTAGGAGTCGAGTGTTCGGTTGACAAGTAAATCCGATAGGTTCTCCTCTACATGTAGAAAATGGTGGGATTGTACTACTACGACTGATCATCGTAAGTGGTCTTCCTGGCGTGACAAACTCCCGTAATGAGTTCATCATCCAGTTGGACAATTCTGCAACACTACCCAGAGCATTTCGATCGAAAGGCTACGAATGGGTGGTTGCCGAAGCTTTGACAAAGTCAAATAGTTTTAATGGTGTTCCCATTGAATGAAGTATCTCGTAACTTCATTTCCTTTAAAAATATTTCAAAGATTGAATCTATTCAAGTCTTAACTTGTGGTCTCATCTAGGGGATGACCTTTTGAAACTTATTATACTTTGAACAGTAGTAGTTCAAGTAGATTTCTAGAAATGATATAAGTATAGTGAAGTATTTGGTAACTTCATCCCTTATTTTTGCTTATATCCAGTAAGTAATTACCTTACACTTGATAAAGGATTCTAGTAAGTTATCCCTTGAGATACTTGCATTGTTGTTACACTATATATTATCTTGCGAGCTGTAATGCTCGCTCTTGCTTCATTTCTTCATCACACAACAACAATTAGGAAAGATGGCCAGACTCAAGCAGACCCAGCGCAAGCGCGTGGGAAGCGTCCCGCGTCTTCTCGTTGATGTTGTAGCTGCTATAGCTGCAGAGGTAGATCTATTGATAGATCAGGCATTCTACTTTTGGGAACCAAATATTGTATAATTATAACTTGTGGCAGATAATGGCAATTAACTGTAAATTTATCAAGTAATCATTTTGGGTTGTAATAACTTTTAAATTGTGGATTCAAGGACTTGTACTTATTTCAATTTCATCTCTGAGACTATAACGGGTTGTGGTGTGTGTTAGTGTGGGGTCATAGCATAAGGTTATTTATTATTAATTAAGTGAAGTGATATTGTGGAAAGAAAGACCGTGACGATCCGGATTCCCGACCCCGGATCTGGGGGTGTCACATTGATGATAACAAAAAGGGGGAGAAAGAGAGTTCTAGGAGTGAGGGGGAGCAAAAAGTGCTCAATATTCAAGTTAGCAAAGTAATTGTGCCTACAATTACTATCTCAAAGCCACCAACTAAGGACAGTATTGATCTGATAAAGGAAGCAGCAACTACTTTGAAAGCAGCTGAAAAGGAGCAGTTGAATCCAATCAACTGGGAGAAAATTGATGAGGATATTCAAAAGAAGTTTGGGCTAGCAAAGAAGCCAGAAAAGTCAGTCATTCATCACTCTCAAGTCAGGCAAATCTCTGTGAATGAAATGAGCATGAACTATCTGGAAAGAGGACAGCCATCCTGTATCAAATCTCCAAAGGCTGAAGTACTCTTGAAGCCAAGGGTGAACTATCCAAAATCATCACTAAAGAACCCTTTGGATACAGTGTATCAGACACCAAAGCCTTATGAGAAGAAACTGTTGTCAAGATCCATTACCTTCTACAAGGATCCAACTGATTCAGCTTTGAAAAGGAGAATTGCTAAAGTTTTCAGGAATGGTAAAGAAATTTGTGTGGTGGCTGGACATCCTCAATTTGCTGAAGCAAAGAGAGAAGAAAAGGCAAGATTGAAGCAAGAAAAGAAGCAAACTGCTCTAGATGCTAAAAAGGTTAAACAAAAGAAAGAGCAAACTGATATCTTGGCCAAGCTACAAGCTGTGAAACCAACACAACAAATTCCTGCTCAGCCATCTGAAATCACTGAATCTCAAGATCCAAAGAAGCAAGTTGAACCACAACAGAAGAAATCTTACAGATACAAGGAATTGGCCAAAAGAACCAAAAGGAAATTGAACTTTGTTGGTAAGGAATTGGAGGATCAGTTTCCCAAGGAATCTATTTCAACTATAACTCAAGCATCAAACCCTCAGTGGTATTTGAAGACATTAAGGTGGTGGATCCTTACAAGAACATTCATGGTGAACCTATTGTGCCTAAGGATGAACCAATAGACTGAGAAAGTCTACCAATTCCTGACTTCAATTTGCCAATCCTTAACAAGCCAAAGAGAACAAAGTCATGAGCAGTCAAGAAAGTGAAGCTGTCACCTCTCAAATCCAAATCTCTAACCAAAGCTCAATCCAAAGTCAACAAGGGAGATTACAGTACTTATGTGACATCAAGGAATTCTCTGATCTAAACCTCTATCTAGATAAACTGGAAGAAGTTAGAGGGATTGATGCCTACGGGAATCTACCTGAAAGGTTAGTTTTCAAGTACAAGGGAGGAAAGAAGATTCAATGGCCACTTCACAGGATCCTTCAAGAAAGCCAATCTCTGCTGATAAAGGTTTATTCATCATTTAAGAAGAACTATGGATTCAATGTAACTGCAAGAAGACTTGTTCTAAAGAAGATTGAAGAACTGAGGAGTATTAGAGCTAAAGATGCACTCCCAAAGACTCTAACTATTCCTTACACAGGGAGTAGAGTACATCTAAGGCCCTACTGGCTGATGGAGTTCATGGATGACAAAGGATTTAGAAGATTTTTTATATTAGAAGACCAATTGAGCATCTCTAGCAATGAGACTCTTTTGGAAATGCAAGAAAAGCTAAATCTCTCAGAATCTGATGGACTGGAATTCCACAGACAGCTCCAAAATCAGATAGAAGAAAATAACAGAAAGCTTGGAAAGAGATCTAGATCTTCAAGGAATTAGATTAATCTGCTCAGGCTAGAGGAGCACCTTGAAAATGACATTGAGCTCATCTTTGTGCATTTTTTTATTTGAAGCACTTTAGAGTTTTATCTACTTACTTTTAAAGTTGTATTTTTAGGGTGTTTTGTTATCATCAAGTTTCTCTTAATTTATGGCTACAATTTCAGTAGACATAAATTGGGGGAGATTGTTGTGGATATGTTATGAACTTGATGATTTCTTTAACAAAACACCTTAATAGATTTTATTAAGTGAACAATGTAGCACTCGACGGATAAGGAATATAGTCCCGACGGATGACTCAATATAGTCCCGACGGATGATGATTAATTATCCATCGAGTGAGTCGCTTGTGTAATAATGAGTCTGTAGCACATTTCTGCATACACCTTGTTTAGATTCTGTAGTAGCACTCAAGTCATGTTGACTTTAATTATATATGCAAAATAGGTTGATTAATTGTGCATAGATGATGTCTTGTAATTCTGCATAAATGAAATGAAGTCAAGTGCCAGATAGCTAGCCGACGGATAAACAACAATGCCACTCGACGGATGATCAACAAGACAACCCGACGGATGATCATGTACCCGACGGATAATCAATTTAAACATCTGTTGACAGTGACAACACAGTCACATGCATCGAGTGTATGCAAAAGGAATGTGAAAGCCTATTCAACTGGATTTTAGAGAACAAAGAAGCATTGCCATTTTCATGCTATTATGAAGATATTCAAAGATGCTGGAATAGAGTAATGAAGTAGCATAGTATTAGACTTGATAGGTTTTGTTTTATTATCTTGTCTTATTACTTTGTAATCTTGGTGATATATAAATCAAGAAGTAGCAAATAAAACAAGACCAAGAACATTATCTCAGAGAAACAATTGTAAGTTGCATCCTTAGCATTTCTATGTAAACTTAGTTGTTCATATTTGTAAGCAGCTGTGAGCTAATCTTGCTACACAGAGTTTTCTTGATATAATATATATGTCTGGTGGATACATTCAAATCCACCAGAAAATTTTTAAAGACTTGTGTTTTTAATTACTTGTATTTGATTTTACTAACTTCTTATTCCGCACACAAATCAAACAATTATATATTATTAAGATAGAACATTTTATATTTTCTTGAAAAAGGTTCAAGAATTCCATTCAACCCCCTTCTGTAATTCTTGTTGCATTGTTAGGGACTAACATAACGCGCTAAAACCAAAATTTACTATGACATGATAAAATAAAATAATAAATATTACCGATGAAGCTAAAAGAATATTTACTGAACCGGGCTAAAACAAAAATAAAATTTGAAATATAATAAGTTTGTCAATATAATGTCATCACGCTAAAACAAAATATATTATCTATTCGATTTAAAACAAAATAATATTCACCCGGTGCTAAAATATAATTAGATGGTTGATATAACGGGTCTGAGACTAAAACAAAATAATGTATAGTATTGTTCTACGCTAAAATTAAATAAATTAAAATTAAAATAAATCTGAATATAATTAGTTGGATGTGGTAGATATAAGATAATTCGTATATTATTGATGTGAGTTAAAATATATTTTTTAATTAAAATATTATTATATTTCATAAACACATCAATAAATATCATTAAAATTATATCTTTCAATTACTCCTGTTTTTCTAAAACTATAATATCACTAAATTATACACGTGTATATTAAAATTATTATCAAATCATATTATTTAAAATTTCTAAAATAAATCAAAGCTTAAAATTTTCCCTTAAAATTAAAATAAAAAATAAAAAATATTAAAAAAAAATTGCGCATCACACGAGTTTTATGCTAATATATATAATAAACGAAATATTAAAATTTAGTTTGTATGGTCCTTTGTTAAATTACTTAATTATCTTTCCTTAATGTTTTTAATATTTTAGTTAATCCTCTTATGTTTTATATTTATTTAACTACACTTATATTTTAAACTCTCCCAACTTTATTCTAATTCATATTATTCAAATAACTTTTTAATTGAAGTCAATTAAGATGAAAAGAAGATCAAATAATCAAGTCAGTAATGAACACGCACAATTCTATGGCACCTATCTATAATATAATAACCGGGACATTAAAGATTTGGCCGGTATAAAGATTTCGTGCAACGATGTAATATATAAAAATTTGGTCAATATAAAGATTTCGAGCAACAAAATAATATATATTAGTCGTCTGGGCAAAAAAATAATACAATTTAAACAGGCGAAAATATAATTCGTTATTCGGTATAATGGTGTCACGATTAAGCAAAATAATATACATTATTCATCTCGGATAAAATAAAATTATGATACGGATCTTGACTAAATAAATTTGAAAAAATAAATAAATATAATTTGTGGGATTTTGCGGGAATAGGATAATAAATCTCGGGATAAAATAAAACAATAAATACAATTAATCCGACTAAAAAAATTACAATTAAATTGATCTATAAGAAAATTAAAATCAAAATATAAATCGTATTCAATATAATGATATCAGATTAAAATAAAATAATATATCATATTTATCCGGATTAAATTAATATAGTATTCAATCAAGTTAAAATAAAATTAAAAACAATTAATTTATAAATACACTGGAATAAATTAGTATTTATAACTCATAACCATGTATAACTATAACCATATATAAACAAATTTATAAAAAGACCTATATAATTTTACTAGATTTAATTAAGCTTAATAATTAAATAACAAGATAGTTCTATAGGAGGCAAGTGGTCATACTGAAACATTTTTGTTGCACTTTGTGTTGCGTTTAAAAAAGTGCAATACTGATAATAATGTAGTAACATATAAGTTACGAGTCATGAACAGCAAAACAAGGTAGGGAGAATGTTAATAAACAAGGAAGCAATGTGAGGGGGTGGAATGCACAACAAAATCATGTCCCGAAACGAGCACCACAAGCCTTCGATCAATTTTCACATCTCATACTAACATAATTACTAGTCAAAATTAATAATTACATACAATGAAACTCCAAAATATCCACCTGTTTAGGCATTGTTGCTTCACGTTAATCTACTCATGGCTCGTGAGATTATGCCAACTCATACATGAGCAAATTTTCTACTGCGGGGAAAAGAAAATATGAGTAGGAAAATGTACAGTTAGATTTAGCTATTATAACCAGCTGAGTAAGTTGTTTTGACCGCCAATGAGTGATCAAAATACCACACAAATACATAGTTCGAATTTGAATCATGTAAAATTAAAATATGCATGTATCTAAATATATAAGATAAATTTATGGCCAAAACTGCATGTTATGGTAATTTTAACCAAATAGTATGAATTTGAGGTAATAACTAACATGGGCTTTCTCATGAGAGTAGGAAGGCTAATTATGACAAAAAACAAAATATAATCATCACGGTGTAAAGGTAAATTTGTTATGAGATTTTTTTACTAGCAGAAAGAACAACTTACTCAGCCATACATAGTAAAGAAATTGAACCAAAAGGCCCTACAGTAGTGATGACTTGTACATTTATGGTTTCATATTGAATTTTTGTGAATTTATGCCTAAATAGTTAAAAGAAAAAAGGGTCTTAAAAATCATAATTCATAGCCACTACAAAGCCGGCTTCCATGCTTACACAAGCATGATTGTTGTGCCAGTTGCAGTGTGAGAAGTGCATGCCCCTTCTTTTCCCTTTCATGTAAGCTTTTATTATTTCACTATAAATAGAGATTCTCTCCTTTAGTTCTCTTCTAACAATAAACAATCACAGCTTCTTCATCTTATTCTACTTCTTTAACAGCCACTGAAAGGTAAACAGAGGCCCCCCAACGGCTCCTCTTCTTTCCTTGAATGTTTTGCTCCCTTCTCTACATTCACTTGTTTTTTCAGTCAACTAGGAGTTGTGTCAAGTTATTCTCTGCAAACAAGCCAAGAATCACAAATACCCAACACAATCTTTGTTGAACTATTTGTTTAGCCCCCCTCCCTCCCCTGCATTTACTTAAGGAGTCTCTATTTCCACCGATATTCTGATTTAACTCCTTTCTTCCAGTTTCTATCTTCTTTCGTAATGAGATGGGAATATATGTTAGTCTCGGTGATGCATGCCAAGAAAATTTATGTTTCTTACCACATACCATGTAGCAACATAACTTAACCACTTATTCGTGTGTGTTTAACACGCGATCGCACACATTGTTCCTAGGCAAAGTGTGTAGTGGCTGTATGTGTGTATCTCTGTGTGTGCGTGGCGTGTTTGTGTCTGCACGCAAACATTTACAGCGCAAACATTTACAGTATTAGAAAATGTGATGCCATTGTTATACTTACTGTTTTGTCATTTGGTTTGGTTTCAGGAAGAGAAAAATGGAAAGGCTTAACTCTGAACTTTACATTGAGAACTGCTACATAATGCAGGAGAATGAAAAGCTAAGAAAGAAAGCACAGCTCCTCAACCAAGAGAACCAAGCACTTCTTTCCAAGCTTAAACAGAAACTCAGCAGGACAAACAACACCGCAAATCCCAATAAAGCCCCCGAACCCAATGATCCCGACCTCAACCTCTGCAAGAATGCATCCAACAAACCAACTTCCAGCAAGCCCCAAGGAGCTAAGTAAACATGGCAACATCTCATATAATCACATCTACAAACTTTGCTCTCTGTAGTCATTTCATGTGTTATCAATAAAAGTCGGGAACTTATATATTACTAGTAGCTATTATGCAGTTTCAATTTGCTGGGAAAGTATTGACATGGACGTAGTACTGTAAAAAAATTTAAGATAGACAAAATGATATTTATGCGAGTTGCAAACTCTTAACGTGTATCCACTAAAATGCATACTTGCACGAACCAACTGCAACATCATCACTAACTATTTTTCTCAAGATATAACCATTCTTTCACCTTAATCAAAAAGTAGAGAATATTAGAGCTGACATCCTAATTTGGCTTCCTAAGTTAGCAAAATGTCTGATTATGCTGATTTTAAAAGGTAATCACTGACAAGGGAAGATTTAAACGACACACATATCTATGCCAGCTGGTCTTAACGCAGACAACTGATATTGCTACTGAATAAAACAAGCATCTCACATGGAGATAGTAACTCTAAATAACTATTTGCTGTAGCAAAGTCTCCCTCATCTCCCTTCATTTCGTTTATATATAACTAGAACTGCCACTACAACAGGTCTCATCTTAGACTTGAACCTACATATTCCTTCAAAGAATTACTAAATTTGTTCTCCTAACCGCATTTCTAATCGCACCAGTCACCACATTCAATATCAATTCTTTAAATCAGGATCTGACCTAACAGAGCTATCTCATCTAGACATCAATCCAAAATATTCTCATTCCTATAGCAATAATCAGACAAATATATGCATACTCCCTTCAAGTTAAATCTTAGATCTGCCAAAATATATGGTACTTTTGAATTATAGCTGAGACTTGAGAGGTAAATCAGACAAGAATTGGGTCCTTTCAGCTTAACAATTTAAAACTTCCAATAAATGCACTAGTATTCTGAAAAAAATTCAAGAGACACGAGCATGATCCTATTTAAGCCATTAACAATATTAACCATAATTTCTGTGTTGATCCCTGTTCCATTTGGGGTACTGAAATATAATATGAATGTTATTCACTAGTCCAATACTATATTATTGCCCAAATACATTCGCCATGATGAATAACTACTTATTCTGAAACTTGGCATTCCCATACAAGTATTTTTTTAATTTTCTAAGATGATTATATATCCACAATATTGCTTATTCAGCCAATCAAAATGCACTTACAATTTTTATGAATATCTTTCAAATATTCCAGAATCAACTGAAAATAAAATTTAAGTTTTACACTTTCTTTCGTTGAGGGAAAATTTAAAGCAGATAACTATTTTCTGTGAATTCTCAGAAAATGAAAGCCCAATTGAAGTAGGAAACAAGCTGACTATGGGAAAAAGGGAATGCATGATTCAGTATTCTTTATTCGGTAAATTACTCATAAAATAAAAACAATGTAAACAATATTAAAAGCACATGACTTTTGAAGCTCAACATCAAGAATTTCGAATAATATATTTGGTTAGTAGAAGAACAATTTCCAAATAATCTGAAGCCTATTTCCAAGTACAGTACCGATGCCAACACGCACAGTTATCAATTCTATAATTATACAAATTAGGGTAAGTTAGTGGAAAAAGAAGCCAAACAAAACCCAGCAACCCAGCTATAGAAGTGACAGTTATCATACCTGACAAAACAATCCAAAGAACAACTTTCTATTACTCATGTACATCCCAGGTATAAATCGTCGTAGGTCAAGAAAAGTTACATACCTGTCCTCTGCGAATAGACTACAGGCAAGCCCATGAAATTGCAGAACATATGAGCAATAATAGGAGCAGTAAGATGCCCTGAATTTAACATATATTAATGTGTTACAAAACCAAAAAGGTGCAAAAGAAATAAGGATTATACAAAACTAACTAAAGGCACCCAAGTAGATAAAAGGAATGATATTATTAATACAATAATAAGGAACATCAACAATATGATCATAAGCTTTACTAGTTTTGTAGGAGCCTTGGCATTCAAAGTGGATGGTCATATTACAACCACCAATAAAACAATTGGAGAAGAGAGATGAGGAAGGGATGACATAGTCACATTATGACATGTACCCAATGACAAAAACCTAGCTTAAAAAGAACAAATGGAACAACAAAATTGTACAAATTCCAAAATTCATCACTACTATTGTTTCTACTTACATAAATTACAAAGACAGTAGCTTAAGCCTTAATCTATTTTCGAATGAGAAGAGCAATAGCAGTTTGGACTCTTATATATACATATTTGTAACTCCTTATAGTCCATAACATTAATCACTTGAGAACTTTAAGTGAGACAACAATATTTAAAAAATTCTTAAACGTTTATAGAGTAATGCATCGTCTACCTGTTCGAATGAAGAGAAAGGAGGCATACCACCCAAAAATGATTGTGTAGCCAAGCTGGAAACCTGCATTGTAAAAAAAAAAAATAGAAAATAAGGAGGTGTTGATGAATTCAAGTCGTAACTGAACTACTTGAAAGATCAAGTTACATACCTACGACGATCGAAGCTTGGAGCAAGCTACGATTTTGCAGGGTATCCCGTAAATGGTTTAAATGAGCTACAGAAAATTGACGACCATCATTATTAGCCATTTATATGCCAAGAGATATTATAAAAAATGAGCAAAGTTTTGAACAATTATCAAGGTTATGCTCCATTCCTGAAAACCACATGACCATGCATAGTTTATCCTGGCTAACCCAAGCCCAAGTACTACACATACACAACTAATGTTGATAATAGTAGATACGAATTCTCTAAAATGAATGTCACGCGACTTACCTAAGCTGAAGAAAACAGGACAAAGAAACACAGCATTGTATGTTGCAAGTCCTCCACAGAGAAGCAAAGGTATCATACAAGCTCTGAATACCAACTCCTCTGTCACTGGTGCCTGTTTCATGGATGACCATTATTTACTAAAGAAAAACGTAAATTCTGATACTTCTCATTGTTTACGGGATAGAACTCTAACTAAACAAAATACCCGTAATCTAATGATTGAATTTCAGGTGAATACATCTAATAATAAAGCATAGAAAAGTTTTCATCATTCGCTTTACCATATATTTCTCAGTGCCAATTTTTTATATCAGAAATCTGGTCAGCTACAATGCTTATGGTATATGCATTTATATTTCAAGAAAGACCCTCTTTAAGAGTTAGACATGATAACATCACGAAACATTACCGGTGATTTTCTTTTTACAAAAATTTAAACGTGCATACTGCATACACATATACTGTAAAGAGGTAGTTTGTTTAGTCTCCCCAGCCTTTAAGAACTTCAGATAACGTTGAAAAAGCAAATAATAAAATTCATGGCACAGAGAACAACAAAATGGAATGTTCATTTGTAGTACTACTTATGTTTAAGAAATTACTACCGAGACGTGTGCATGTTAATATCTGGTAAAGTAGCTGTAAATAGTTTTTGCAAGGTAACCTAGCTGGCACAGTTCATAGTCCAGAAGGGGTAGTCATTATCAAAGAAAATTACAACATAAGAAAGCACTATCCCAACAGATTCAATCATGCTATATTAAATTCGCCAATTGAAAATCCTTATAAGCCAAAAATAAATTGGTCATTTTAGATTAACATGATAACAAGGTTAAATACTGACCACAATGAAATTGCGCCACACCATGATATTGGAAGAAACTGTTTGCATCCAGTTGATTGATTTTTCTGCAATGTCTTTTACGCTGCCACATGATATGCGATCACCATGATTCCACTGATCCTTCCACAAGTCCAGCAGCAACAAACACTTAAGGACTAGAGATCCACCATACATTAAAGATGTTAAGGAAAGAGGAATGATGACAGCTTGCCACTGTTTCATACACAAAATTGCAATTCAGCATGAAATCAGCAATAGTCACCCTTTTTGAATCTGCAAACAATGCCAGGTATGAATAGAACACCAAATAAACATTACAGCAAAAATCATTCTTTATATTCATATAATCTAGCCTAGGGCTATTTCAGCTGACAAACTTACGATGTGATCCAATCGAATGCCATATACACCCAATAAGTTTGCTGAGTCCCATATTCTGACCTGATAATTTTAGCAGATAAAGAGTTAAGACAAACTGTCCATTAAAGATTTGCAAATATAATTAAAGAAGGTTCAAATGGTCTGGATGCTGCAAAGTACTAACTAAACCATATATGAAATAACAACACTAATGGAAAAACACAAAAGAAACTGATATAGATTGAACATTTAAAGAATGAAAGCTCCTATAAGCGACCTTAATATTCAAACATATCAGGGTATAATAACTGCTAGTCCGCCTTAACCATACAGAATACAGTGAACAAGGAACCTCTCATTATTGAACAGTTCAATATAAAAGAGAGAACCAATACCATTTGCATATATGAAGAGAAACACACTATTATTGCACAAATGCACAGTTCATTGAACCTAGAGATTGCTCGGTTTAATATACAAGAGACTACCTATACCACTTCATATATAAAACTATCCTTAAACTGAAGCTCGAAAATCAAATTGATGGATGAAGAAAACAGCTCACTTTCACACCAACTCAGAAAATTTAATGCTAGCAATAGGCCTCTACTCCTCGTGTATAACCAAAGTCTGTATACATCAAACTAAACAAATGTCTAAGTTTATCTTCTTAATCACCCAACAATATGTTGAGCATATGAGAAATGAGATTTAGTTAAATGCAAATATGTGAACAGTTTGTTGTAGCTATCTTAGACCAGAAGATAGTTATATGAATATGCAGACGTGGTTCTGCAAAACCTATAATCCTTCGAATAATATTCTACAAAACGTGGTTCTCATTTGAACCCTGGATTGTGTATACATAATATTTGTAGCATATAATTATATAATAATTGTAAGAGCACAATTTATACATATTAGATATTATATTAGGATGACTGTAAACTTTTCAATAGTACCCATATATATTTTCAAAATTACTATAAATTAGATAACAATGGAGCTATATAACATGTTTCTAAAATTTATGCAATTATACTATAAAAATTAAATCTAAATGCATGTGTATACATATGTTAAGAATTATATATGGTGAATAACATATGGTATGGCATTATGAACTATGTGCGCCACGGCCCCTTAACAACATTAGCCTGAAAATGGTAAGTATCCTACAACTTGTGTCCCTGTACCCGAGTCCTGTGTAGCCGTATCCAAGTCCGTGCTTCTTAGGCTACAAGAAATTGGTCTACCTGGGTCATACCGAGTTCTAATGTACTGCAGCATCATATAGTACACAACAGTTGGGACATCTTATCTATCTCTCTCACCATAACTCAGCCTGATTTGTCCCATTAAGACCATATTCTTTACCAATTTATAGCTGTCCCCCTGGTACATGGTAATGCTTGCTTCAAATAGTCTGGTATATTAAGAATGCTCCAGGTCAAGGTGTTCTCCTACCTGCTTCTAGTTCCCTTACATAACAGGGGTTAAGAGATGCTGATTTATTTATTGTTAAAAATACTGAAAGCCAGGTGCTCCACGAAAGCACTAAGCCTACTATGATCAAAAAACATTTTGAGTATGAGAAGGTATCTAAAGAATTAGTTATACCCTGACACATTTTTACTAAAAACCAACCTGCCACTCCTTCAAAAACCTATCTAGCTGCACACTTCTTTTCTGCAATATGCAAAACATCTCCCACCCCAATGCCCCTCCAACTGACCAAGAAATACAAAGGAGAACAAACCTAGATCAGCTCGTAAAATTAGTAGCTACTACCCTGATCCAATCTCGATACACATTCAACTATAACTTGCGGTAATTCAAAATAAGCAATCCAATCTTATTATCTATATCAAACTACAAGACGATATAATCAAATGCATATTCATATCACATCACTAATGTAAACAATTCCATTTTCCCAAAATATCAACATCAACTACACTAACAAATCTCCAATCTAATTTGTGCTTTACTAAAAAAGATATTAACTTTACCAACCCCATTTCGATATTCATAACAAACAAACCAATTTACTCGACTACACACATTACATTACAAAAGCTAATAAAACATCAGCATAAAAAATAAGCAAAAGAAAACACAGAAAAACACTTACAGGGAGAATAAAAGCACAAAGAATGAGAGAAACAACGGAAGAAACAGCGGCGCATATGAACCGTCGGATCATGAAAGACTTGAAAGAATCGGGCGGTGGGAGACGAAGGAGAAAAGTGGGTGTGTATAAAATGGCAACGTACAACAAAGTCATGGATGTACATGCTACTATTGCTGTTGTTTTTGATATTGCAGTACCATCCATCCCCATTGTTGTTTCAGTTCTCAAGATTTTTAAGCAAACAACAAGACTGACTACTGGTCTGTTTTAAGAGTTGACTTTCATGGGTTATGATGGGTGGGTGGTATTATCGGTTGATTATGTTTGGGACTATGGGTTGGGCTAAGTTGCCCAAGAGATGCTACGGCCCGTTTCTTTCCAACCTTACCAACTTTGAGTTGTTTTTTTTGTAGTTTTAATAGGAAATTATTTATTACTAACATCGGCGCGATGAGATAAGTTAAGTGATTAACGGCTTATATCTTATCATCCCAGGTTCTGAAATTTGTTAAAATAGATATTCAATTGTATGACATATAAGCTTAATTAGTTATAAAAAAGTTATTACTAATCCGTGTAATCTAAAAATTTCTAACTGACATATCATTTTTTTGTCGGAATCATATTATTTTCTTTAATAAAAATATTAACTTAATATATGTTTAGGCCATGAATCAATTTTAATGTACTATTTAATATTATTAAATCTTACAGTGATCCTTTCAACTTGAAAGTTTCGTTTACAATATGATTTTGTAACAACCTGTATTTAGATATTGATCACATACTTTAAATATCCTCAACATTTAGCTTGTGACGGAGAGAGATTCAAGATGACATGATGATGTTGATGCATGTATTAATATTTGTCGGGCACATGACATGTTTATTCCATTATAACAAACTTATTCAAGTGACAATGTCACTTTACATGGTCAAATGAATTCTACCATTTGGATTAGTGATAATACTCAATGTACTTATCTTGTATGCTTTTCTAGACATCTCAAATCTTATAAGTTTATGCAATATGCATATAAATATTAGTCATAAAATAATTTAATTTGGTAGAAGTTCAATGAAAATTGTTCAGGTAGTAAATTGAAGAAAGAAGACTTTTGAAATAATAAGTTGCAGAAATTTCTCTAAGTCAAATATCGTGAAGTCTAGAAAAGCTATATCGTGAAGTCCATCAAAGTCATATAGTGAAGTCCAGTTCAAAGCCATATCGTGAACTCCAATACTGTATTAGATCGTAAATTCTAATTATGTGCTATGTCGTGAATTCCAGAATTACACCATATCGTGAAATCCAGAATTATGCTGGATCGTGAAGTTCAAAATGAACTATATCGTGAAGTCAAGGGAAATCATAGTGCATGATATCTTCACTTAGCCATTTCATAACAAGATAAATAAAGTTGTTGTGGATAAAAAACTAAGGTTATTACTTGCTGTATTTAATACTAAGACTCGGGAGCTCAAGGCCTTTAATGGCTGCTCTCGTGTTTCGTGACTCAATCTGCCTTTACGAGATGCCTACGTATCTCTGTGAATTAGAGAATCAAGCCAAAAAACGTAGTTCTGATTGGTGGGGGTGAGACCCCTTATATAGATGTTGGGAGTCCTTGAATTGGACTTGGTATAGGAGACTTGGTGGGCAAGTCTCATAATTAGAATGGACTTTGGAGTCCTAGATAGTATGAAACTGATTCCTTATCCTTTTAGGTCCCCTTGAGGCTAATCTCCAAGGATTTATATCCTTATCGGGACTCTTTTCAACATCTGATTTGTCCCTTATTAATTAATTACGAAATTAATTAATAATCAGGGCTTTTGGGCCTTTTTTATTCCATCAGGCCTGATCTGGTCCATCAGGCTTAACCTTTCTGGTCTGAGTATCATATATCTTTTTATTGGGCCTGGCAGCCCACAGTTTGTACAATTAATGCGGTATTTAATTATACAAACATAATTTATTTATCCCTATCATTTGCCCCCCAACTTTTGGGAAACATTGATTAGGTTTCGCAGAAGTTAAGTCTATTTGTTCCCTTACAGGGTTTCGTTTTTCCGTAAAGTGTGGAGCGACCTACACATTTACAACGAATTTTTCCTTTTATTCAGGAATTATCTTAATTTCCAGGAATTTTTCCCTTATTTCCGGGATTTTTCCCTTATTTTCTGGAATTTTTCCCTAATTTTCTGGGATTTTCCCTAATTTTCTGGGATTTTTCCCTAATTTTCTGGAATTTTCTGGGATTTTTCCTTATTTTCTGGAATTTTCCCTAATTTTCTGGGATTTTTCCTTATTTTCTGGAATTTTCCCTAATTTTCTGGGATTTTTCCTTATTTTCTGGAATTTTCTGGGATTTTCAAATTTCCAGCCCTTTTTTCGACCAGGATCCAGGTCGAAATTTCGACCAGGATCCTAGTCGAAAAATGGGGCCAGCCTTGTCATCCTGGTCGAAGGAATTCGACTAGGATCCACGACCTGGAATTCGACCAGGATCCTAGTCGAAATTTCGACCTGGATCTAGGACCTGGAATTCGACCAGGATCCTAGTCGAAAATTCGACCTGGATCGAGGTCGAAAATTCAACCCCCCCCCCTTTTTTTTTTTTTTTTTTTTTTTTTATAAGCCTATCGACTAGGATTTCGACTAGGATTCTAGTCGATATTTCGACCTGAATCCTGTTCGAAAATTCTTTGGTTTTCTTGCTTCCTGGTCGAAGGATTTCGACTAGGATCCACGACCTGGAATTCGACCAGGATCCTAGTCGAACTTCGACCTGGGTTTTTAATCCCTATTTTTTGAAAGATGCTTGGTTTTATTCGACCTCATTCCTGGTCGAAACTTCGACCTCAATTCAGTTCCTTTATTCCAACTATTTTCGGGTGTCTGCTCGAAAGATTTCGGGCAGGATTCACGACCTGGAATTCGACCTGGATTCTGGTCTTTTTTACCCGCTATTTTCGGGTGTCTGCTCGGAAGATTTCGGGCAGGATTCACGACCTGGATTTCGACCTGGATTCTGGTCTTTTTTACCCGCTATTTTCGGGTGTCTGCTCGAAAGATTTCGGGCAGGATTCACGACCTGGATTTCGACCTGGATTCTGGTCTTTTTTACCCGCTATTTTCGGGTGTCTGCTCGAAAGATTTCGGGCAGGATTCACGACCTGGATTTCGACCTGGTTCCTGGTCTTCCACTAGCCTTCTTTATTTAGCTTTAATTTAGGGTATTGTATTTTCCAAATCCTAATTGGATTTGGGCCTAGCCTTTTTTGTTGGGCCTTATTAAATTTTATTGGGCCTCTTTTATTGGGCCTTTTCAAATCTTATTGGGCCTCTTTTATTGATCTGGGCTTAATACACCCTGTTAAGAATGCTCTAGAATTCCTTGGAATATTCTGGAATATTCTTTTTTCTGGGCTTTTTCTTATGGGCTTTTGTCCTCAATGGGCTTTTCGTCCCTTCAACTTCCTTTTCCTCTTATATAAAGGAATGAGGAAAGGCTATTACTCCTCACTTTCTCATTTCTTAGTTTTCTTCTTCATCTTCCTGCTAAGATTCTCAGAGGAATAACAGCAAGTCGGAGCTCAAAGCCTTTTTTCAGGAGCGCTTCTTCAGGTAAGATTCCTCCCTTTGCTTTTCATTATTTTTCCATTGTGTGCCATTTTAAGATAGCCTATTTACGTGCCTCATACTTTTTGTCAGATGGCTGACAAAAGAATGACTCGTTTGGCCAAGATGAACGTGGCTAGAAAGTCCAATGATTTTCCTATTCGATCGAGGTATACTTCCTTAATCGACATGATCAACACTCGAGGGGATGAGTATCCGTCTGATGCGCATCTGGACGCGCACGATCATATCAGTGCTTTACGGGATCCCAAGGAGCTGGAAAAGTTGAGCAGCTGCTTCAAAATCAAGGAGCCTTTTAAGCTGGTTCTTGCGGGTCCGGCCGACAGGGCCTGTCAGTGGAAGAAGGACGCGCTATGCGTCTATAGGGATACTCTGAGGGCAGGTATTAGACTCCCTTTTCATCCATTCATTCCTTTGCTACTGGCTGATGTGGGCATCAGCCCTTGCCAACTTCCCCCTAATTCCTGGAGGTTGATTCTGTGTTATCTGTCGCAATGCGCCAAGCACAACGTCCCCATATCTGTTGCTGTCTTCAGGAAGATTTTTCAATTTAAAAACAGCCCTGATAAAAGTCCGGGTTGGGTTTCTATCAACCAGCGCCCCACTATCCCCCATATCGTAAATGGGAAGTCCATCCCTGACAACAACTTGGGGTGGAAGAAAGATTTTTTGTTTGTTATTTGGGAAGGTGGAGATTGGGGCTCCTTGTTTCGATCATCCTTTGGGCTGGCCGTAGACGGGAGCCCGAATGACATAACTTTGTCTGAGGAGGAAGCTAGAGGTTTCAACCTCCTTACGCAAGACAACGGCACTTCCCATTGTTGGGACCTTATCCGGGAGACCGTCCTGGTAGAACGCGGCCTTTCGCCCGTTAATAAGAAAAGTAAGTTCCCTTTCTTATCTCCTTTATTTCCTGCACTTTTATTTCATTGATTTTCAACTGACTTTGTTTCTTGCAGTGGCTGAGAAGATTGAGGAGGCTACCAAGCCGAAGGACCTGGAGACAACCAGGATGAAGAGGGCCGGGAAGATCTTTAAGGACCCTCGACTGGGTGACCGCTTCCCGGAGTTCCTTCTTCAGGCGACGGAGCCAGATGAGGAAGGCCCCAGCCAAGTTCTGCGCACCAAGCAGAGGCCAGGTGCCTACTTTCAACCTGCTTGGGGGATCCGGGGCAAGGACTCAATTGTGGGCAGCACGGCCCTGTCCAAGGAATGGTCTAAGCATTCCATTTCCCCGGTGGATTATCAAGATTTTGTCCTTCAACAGGACTTGGAGGGGAATGAGCTGTTTGGAGCCCAAGCTCTGGCGACGGTATGTACTTTACTTATGCTTTTTACAATTCTCTTTTCTTTCTTTTCTAAACCTTTGCTGTTTTCTCCTGCAGGCTAACGCCCATTTTCAAGGGGCTATTCACCAAGCCAAGGCTTGGAAGGTTGGCCTGGAAGATGCCAACAAGAAGTTGGAGGAGGCCAATCAAAAAATTGAGGCCCTTGAAGCTCAATTGGCCTCTTCCACTTCTGACCTGGAGACGGCCCGGGCTGAAAATGTCATCTTGAAGGCGCAGAAGGAAAAAGCCTTTGATGGCTGGATGGACACTCAAGAATTCAAAGACTTGATGGTGGAGCATGACGCCCTTCTTCATCCTGTTAGCTATAAGGAAGGCTGGGACGCTGCTGTGGAGGCCATCCAGGATGAGTTTCCCGAGGTCTTTGAGCAGTTGCCCTTTCCTTGCCCAGTGCGGGTTCCAGAGCTTGGAGGTGTTACTGAAAAGCTTGCTGGTATGATCAAGGATGGAGAGGAGGAAGATTCCCCCGAGGAGGAATTCGAGCCTGTTGCTAAGAAGGCCAGGGTGGAAGAATCTCCCAAAGCAGCGCCTCAACAGCCATCATCTTCTGCCGAGGGAACTTCTACAGGGACTTCGGAGGGGACGACCGAGACGTCTGAAGAAACGACTGAAACTTCCGAAGAGACTTCGGATAGTGGTTCTGAGGAATCTCATCCTTCCAAGGCCTAGCTTTTTGTATATCTTCTTTTTGAACTTTATTTGTATCAGAACTTGTTACCCTTCGGGGTTATGTTTTATACGTTGCTTTTCTTGCCTTTTTCTGTTTTATCTTTACAATCTTAATATGCATTTGAACCTTAAACATCCTTAGATAGAAATAATTTCAAACTCTTTAATATGAAGTCTGGTTTTCCAAAACCTTACATAGCATGGGTTCGACCCTAATCAACAATAACTAGACAATGTAAATTCTACTGGAATATAAAATCCTATGCAAGCAAAGCTTCAAGGTGCTTTTAAACCTACTTGTCAATGACAAGTGAGAATCATACTTCTCCTATCTTACACATAGTAAACCTTCAGGTTTTGTGCGTGCCAGGTCCTCGGGACTTCAAAACCTTCCATAGTTTCCAGCTTGTAGGTTCCTCTACCCTGAACGCTCTTGACTCTGTACGGCCCTTCCCAATTTGGGGCAAGCTTTCCTTTCTGTCCAACACCAGAAGCCTCTATTTTTCTCAAGACTAGATCTCCTTGTTTAAAAAATCTCTCTTTAACCCTTAGGTTGTAATAGAATGAAGCCTTTTTCTGATATTCTACTATCTTTGCATGTACTTTATCTCGCACTTCATCAATTAAATCCAGGGCTAATCTCTGCCCTTCCTCATTTTCTTTCTCATCGAAGGCCTGAATCCTTGGAGAGGAATGTGATATCTCCACGGGAACTACTGCTTCCGCCCCATATGCCAACATGAAAGGAGTTGCATCTGTCGTGACTCTACAAGTAGTCCTGTAGGCCCATAATATTGGAAGTATCTCATCTACCCAATTATTTCTTGACTTCTCGATCCTCTTCTTTAGTCCATCCAGGATTATCCGATTTGCTACCTCCGCTTGCCCATTGGCTTGCGGGTGAGCCACAGAGGTGAACCGTAACTCAATTTCATTTTCTTCGCAATACTTCTTGAATTCCTCGTTGTTGAATTGTGTTCCATTGTCAGTGACGAGGATACGGGGAATTCCATATCGGCACATAATGTTTTCCCACAGGAATTGTGCAACCTGCTTAGTTGTGATTTTGGCCAAAGGTTTGGCTTCGATCCACTTGGTGAAATAATCAATGGCTACAATCAGAAACTTCCTTTGTGCTGTGGCCATAGGAAAAGCCCTAGAATATCCATCCCCCACATAGCAAAGGGAATAGGTGAGTTGATAGAGGTCAGCATCTCGGGGGGTTGTCTGGCGACTGGTGCATGCTTCTGACAACGATCACACTTCTTTACATATTCTTTGGCATCAGCCATCATTTCTGGCCAATAGAAGCCTAAACGAGTTATCTTATGAGCCAAGGCCCTGCCCCCCAAGTGTTGCCCACAAATACCTCCATGCACTTCCTCAAGAGCTAAGCGTGCCTCATCGGGCCTGAGACACCTCAAGTAAGGAACCACGAAAGATCTTTTATATAGAATCCCATCTATCAAAGAGTACCTTAGTGCTCGAACAGTTAACTTCCGTGTTTCAATTGCATCGCTTGGCAACCAACCGGTCTGAATGTGAGCCTTGATGGGATCAATCCATGACGTCCCCAAGCCTACGGGAGCCACAAGCTTAACATCTATGCTTCGTGTCTTCAAAACACGGAAGTACACACTTCCTGAACTTTCTTCAATCTCAGATGAAGCAAACTTTGATAGCGCATCTGCTTTCACATTTTCTTCCCTTGGAATGTGTTCAACATGGCATTCATTAAATTGGGTCATCACAGCCCTTACTAGGCGAACATACTTAGCCATCGTATCATCCCTTGCTTCAAATTCTCCCTTTACCTGGGATATGATCAACTTCGAGTCTCCACGGACCTTTAAGTTTTTGACTCTAAGTGTCCCAGCTAGACCAAGGCCAGCAATCAGGGCTTCATACTCTGCCTCATTGTTTGTGGTTGGGAAGTCTAGCTTCATGGCATACTCAATTAAGAATCCATCAGGGCTTTGCAAAACCAACCCTGCTCCACTGGAATTTGTTTTTGATGCTCCATCAAAATAGAGAACCCAATATTCTTTCTCCTCGTCCCCATTGTCGACTCCCTTGTCTTGAGGTATGGTATCTTCCTGCCCCCCGACTTCTTGGTTGGGTATGGTACATTCCACCACGAAGTCAGCTAGTGCCTGGGCTTTTATGGCCGTACGTGGCTTATACTTGAGATCGAACTCTCCCAACTCTATTGCCCACTTAATCAGTCTCCCACTTGCCTTGGGACTGTGAATGATATTTCTCAGTGGCTGATTTGTTAGCACTTCAATTTGGTGAGCTTGAAAATAAGGACGCAGCTTTCTTGAAGCCATTACCAAGGCTAAAGCGAATTTCTCAATGGCTGAATAATTCAACTCAGCACCATGCAAAATTTTGCTGACATAGTATACGGGTTTCTGGACTTTCAGTTCCTCCTTAACCAACACCGCGCTCAAGGCGCTTTCTGAAACAGCCAAGTACAAGAATAAAACTTCACTCAGAACTGGCTTGGCCAACAACGGGGCCTGGCCCATATACTTCTTTAACTCTTCAAATGCCTTCTGATTTTCCTCACTCCATACAAAGTCTTTAATGTTCTTTAATGACTTGAAGAATGACAAGCACTTGTCTCCTGACTTGGAGATGAATCGTCCTAACGCAGCAACCCTTCCTGTGAGTTTCTGAACATCCTTGACAGTTTTTGGGGGTTCCATGTCCAGGATTGCCTTTATTTTATCGGGGTTAGCCTCAATTCCCCTCTTTGAGACCACCAATCCCAAGAATTTTCCAGATCCTACTCCGAAAGCACACTTTGTGGGATTCAACATCATCTTGTGGTACCTCAGGACCTCAAAAGCTTCCCTCAAATGGGTTATATGATCAGTCTTTACTAGACTCTTGACTAGCATGTCATCAACATAGACTTCCATAGTCTTCCCAATAAGATCCTTAAAAATTTTATTCACCAACCTTTGATAGGTGGCTCCTGCATTCTTGAGACCAAACGCCATAACAAGATAACAATAAACACCAAAGTCAGTGATAAATGATACCTTTGGAATGTCATCCTTATGCATTTTGATCTGGTTGTATCCGCTAAACCCATCCATGAAACTCAGCATCTCATGTCCAGCGGTGGCATCAATCAAAGTATCAATTCTAGGCAGCGGAAAACAGTCTTTGGGGCATGCATCATTCAGATCGGTGAAGTCTATACACATCCTCCACTTTCCATTAGCCTTCTTCACCATTACAGGGTTTGCTAACCACTCCGGAAATTGAATCTCCTCAATGAAACCAGCCTCTAAGAGCTTTTCCACTTCCTGCTTTATAACCTCTTGTCTTTCCGGGGCAAAATTTCTTTTCTTTTGTTTCACTGTCTTCCGGCTTGGATCCACGTTTAGCTTGTGAGTAATTAACTCCGGGTCTATGCCTGGCATATCAGCTGCTGACCATGCAAACACATCACTATTTTCTTGCAAAAATTTCACTAACTTCCCTCTAAGGGGCTCCTCTAATGTGGCTCCAATGAAAGTCATCCTCTCAGGATTCTTGGGATCTAAAGGAACCGAAACCAATTCTTCTGCTGGCCTTCCTCTATTCTCATCATTTTCTCGAACATCCATATCTTCAATAGGAAGAACCTGCCCCCCGACTCCATCTGCCCTCAAAGAGGCCACATAACAGCTTCTAGCCATTTTTTGATCTCCTCTCTCTTCTCCAATCCCGTTTCGGGTGGGAAACTTCATGACTGAATGGTAGGAAGAGGGGACTGCCTTGAAGGCATGTATCCCTGTTCTCCCCATGATAGCATTATAAGTTGAACTAGCCTTTACCACCACAAAATCCAGCATCTGCGTTGCTTGCCTTGGCTCCGTACCTATGGTGGTTGGCAATTTAATTATCCCTTCCACAGGACATTCTACTCCAGCAAATCCATATATCGGCATGTCGGTTGGTGTCAACTGGGAGTCGTTATACCCCATCCTTAGAAAGGTGTCGTGGAGCAAGATATCCACAGAAGCACCATTATCCACAAGGACCCTCTTAACCGGGCTATTTCCTATTATCGGTGTTATGACCAGCGGGTCGTCATGGGGAAACTTCACACCCTCTAGGTCGGAATCATCAAAAGCCAATGTTACTTCTGTCCTGGCCCTCTTCGGGGCTTCCCCAACAATATGCATAACCTCTCTAGTATATGCCTTTCTGGAATTTTTGGACAATCCAGCAGCAGTTGGACCTCCAAAGATCGTGTTTATCACAGGCCCTCGAGGTCTCGGCCCTCCATAAATGGTGTTTATAACTGGTCCTCTAGGTTGGGGATTCCGCCCCTGATCATCTTGGTCCCTCCTACACTCATCGGTGTCATGGCCAACATCTTTGTGAAACCTGCAATACTTGCCCTTATCTAGCTTGGCGGGATCAGCCTTCAAGGGCTTAGGCCAGCGAATATCTCTGTCTTTCTCAATCTCCATCAAAATCTGACTTCTGGGAGCATTCAGCTTAGCGTATTCAGTGAACTTTTGCCCAGGTCCTCCCTTCTTGGGGGTTGAATCAGGGTTTTGTTCGGTTCTAGGATATTTATCCTTAGCGATATACTCCAAATCAGTTTTTCGTTTCTTGCCTCCAGTGGGCTCATTACTTACTACGGTCTTCCTCATACTTTCTTCAACCTTGATATACTTCCCTGCCCTCTCTTGGAGCTGCAACATGCTCTCAGGGGGTCGTTTGGCCAAAGACATCTTGAAAAACTCATCTCTAGTTCCTTGTTGCAGTGCTATCATGGCTACCTTATCATCAAGGTCTGGGACTTTTAAAGCCTCCTTTGTAAAACGATTTAGGTAATCTCTTAAGGATTCTTTAGCTCCCTGCACAAGACTCATAAGAGATGCTGAACTTTTCTCATGGACTCTTCCACTGATGAATTGCTTAATAAAAGCCTGACTTAATTCCCTGAATGATCCAATAGAATTTGGGGGTAGGCGACTGTACCATCTTTGAGCCATACCCGACAGGGTTTGAGGGAAGGCCCGACATTTTATAGCATCATTCACGGGTTGCAGCAGCAGTGCATTAGAGAATGTCCTAATATGATTAGCGGGGTCTCCCGTGCCATCATAGGCTTTGATAGTGGGCATCTTGAATTTCCTTGAGATATGGGCATTCATTATCTCTTCTGTGAAGGGTGGAGTTGGATCATCAGGATCTCCAAGGGGAAGGAGATTGCTTGGATCAGTTCTTGGGACAGCAGCCCTTCTTCTTACCGGACCATCCAGGTCTATGATAGGAGGAGGATTTCTCCCCCTAGGAGGTATGTGGGGTCTGGTGGCTTGGTGAGCCTCCAAATCACGCCTCAGCCTTTGGATTTCAGCCTCATGAGCCCTGATCTTTTCCTGCACTTCTTGGGGATTCGCCCCTGGGGTGCTTTGGGGGCGTTGCCTTCCATCGGCCATTGGCTCTTTTCCAGGACGCCTCCTTCTCGGGGCCACTTCATCATCCGAAGATTCGGAGTCTCTTTCAGTGTATGGACCAGAAAATTCCCGATCCTCAGGGATAGGATCCAAACCTCGTATATAGGGGGGCGACCGCCCTCGTGCTTCGCTTCGCCCAGCATATCCGCTTCCTCCAACCTCAGGGTGAAGGGGCATCCCATAAGGGGGGTTAGTAGTAACAATAGTTGAATATTCATACCCGACGGGTCGAGAATTCACAGGTATATGTATTTGTTGAACTTGAGGATTCGTACCTTGAATAGTCGGGGGAGTTGTCCCTTGTGGCTGAGGATGAGTTGCCCCTGTCTGGGCTTCCCCCTGAGTAGATGCATAAGTTGAATGGGGAGGAACCTCCACGGTTGATGAAATCACCTGGGTTGTCCCTGATGGTGTTCCCTCCTCCAGAGTGCTGGTTGTTCTCCGTGTTCTCGCCATGGTTGTTGTTCCGTTATTCCCTCAGACGGCGCCAAATGTTGTGGATAAAAAACTAAGGTTATTACTTGCTGTATTTAATACTAAGACTCGGGAGCTCAAGGCCTTTAATGGCTGCTCTCGTGTTTCGTGACTCAATCTGCCTTTACGAGATGCCTACGTATCTCTGTGAATTAGAGAATCAAGCCAAAAAACGTAGTTCTGATTGGTGGGGGTGAGACCCCTTATATAGATGTTGGGAGTCCTTGAATTGGACTTGGTATAGGAGACTTGGTGGGCAAGTCTCATAATTAGAATGGACTTTGGAGTCCTAGATAGTAGGAAACTGATTCCTTATCCTTTTAGGTCCCCTTGAGGCTAATCTCCAAGGATTTATATCCTTATCGGGACTCTTTTCAACATCTGATTTGTCCCTTATTAATTAATTACGAAATTAATTAATAATCAGGGCTTTTGGGCCTTTTTTATTCCATCAGGCCTGATCTGGTCCATCAGGCTTAACCTTTCTGGTCTGAGTATCATATATCTTTTTATTGGGCCTGGCAGCCCACAGTTTGTACAATTAATGCGGTATTTAATTATACAAACATAATTTATTTATCCCTATCAAAAGTGTTGCACAGTAAAGATACAATTGTTTAAAGGGGGTTGAATACAATTGTATAAATATTTCGAACAAGTATAAAAATATAACGGTTCTCTATATTTCTGATAAAAACTGTTACAAACTCTCTCAAGATGATGTTCTTAAGAGCTGCTAGGTCATACAATTCTCGAGTTAATCACTATGTGATGACCTAAACTGTGTTTATATAATACACAACTGCTACAAATCAGTCTAGGATATGCATTATCAATTACTAATAGAAAATGATACATATCTCTATCTGAATATACAAAGTCCTATCACTCAGAACGAACAGATATCCATCCCTCAAATAAGGAACAGACTTAATCTTCACAACAGACTGTCTTCAAATACTGATGTTTCTGCAGATACTGATGAGCATCAAATACTGATGGCACATCAAATCCTGATGACATTCAAAACAGCCAGATCCTGAGCTTCTCCTGATCATTGAGAATCAGCACATAACAATCTCCCCCAATTTATGCTTAATGTAATGAAGCACAAATTCCATTCTCAATGATGCCAAAAATAATTTACAAAATGTACAAGGAATAAGGTTTACTTCAGTATCCTAAGATAACTGACAGTTGTTTCCAGAAATTTGTTTAACCTTTCTTCCACCTTGTCTTGAAGGACTTTGACAAGTTTTTTCTTCAACTCTTTCTTCTCTTCAGTATCTTCCCCAAGCTGATAAATGGCTGATCTTAATTTAGAAATCGAACTTTTAGTTATTTCAAGATCACCAATTAATATAAAGCTTAAGCTGACATCTTCATGATCAGGACTGAAAGATAACTGAGGATTGTTGAGAAAAACTTTCAGAACCGCAACTCCCTTTCCATCTTCATTTCTTGACCAGTGTAAGTTCTGTACATAGGAACATAAACAGCATTTTATTTGTCTTCTTTGTTCATGACTCTTCTTCTGATACTCTCAAGTATCATAGAAGACCAGTTTCTGGTGACTTTGTCCTCAACTCTAAGAAGATAGTGAATATATTTCAACTCTATCACAGTCTTCATCAAGAGTTGCTGCAATATAAAGCTTTTTACTTTACCATCTCTCAAGAAGTACAGAATCTCTTCTCTAACATCATTATCATTTATTTTTTTATATACAATTTTCACAACTTCAACTTTCTCAAGATGTGAAGGAGTAATTCTCTCACCAAGATTGTCAGTCAGAGTATCTGTGTCAAGTAAATTAGACCTCAGAGACTCCATTCCAGAATGACCAATACCTCCTCTAGTATGAGTTTTGATAAGCTTTAGCTTTTCATCATGTTCCACCCAAGGCGGTTTCTTGATGGACTTATCAATATCCTCCTGTTCTGAAATAGAATCCCTAAGTCCTGCTGACACAAATTTAATATGCTTGAATCCTCTAGGATAACTGAATGAATAAATATCTTTCCATCTTTTATCCTTCTTGATGAGAGGAGCATACCCCGTAGATAAATCATGAATCTTCCCTTTTGATTTCTGCCATAGCTCTCTCCTTGAATTTAGAATTATTTGCACATAGATATTACATGCTTGATCAGCTCTCCTTATGTCAGTTCTTTCTTGTTCATCAGCCTCTGAATTATGAGAAACAACTGTTGTATTAAGAACTGATTCATCCAATACTTTGATCTCCTTCTCATCAGTATCAAAGTTAGCTTTCAGATTCACAGCATCAGGATCTGCCTTTTTCTCAGGATTTGTGTCTGCTTCAAGAGACACATTTGCATTAGTTACATCAACTTGAGCAATATCAGCGGTTGATTTCCTCTTTCTGGGGACAATCAATTCTTCAGTATCCTCAGCTTCTTCTTTTATATCATTTCCTTGCACAGGAAAAAAACCTTCTCTGAATAGAATATTCAGAAATGCAGAATCTGAAAGAAATATGTCCTAAGTCCAATCATGTATGAGGACTTAGGAATAACTTTTATGTAATCTGTTTTGATTTCATTGAAATTAATAAAAGACTTGTTTTGTTTTTATTGTGGGCTCTATCTATTTAAATGTTTAAATAAGATATACCACAGTTTAGAGTAAAGCAAGATGATAACTCTAAACTTAAATAGTTCCTGGTCGTAGGATTACTAACTAGTAATTAATAATCCGCAAAGATCGGTACATACTATGCTTGCTTCATTATGAAGGATGTCTGTTCTCATAGACATTTGTGTGGTGACACTATAGCTAGTATGTAGGTGCTTATTATGGAATAAGTTCACTGAACATGACTCACACAGCTGAACAACTGATGGAGTTCACTCACGTGTCAGCAGTTGTTCACATAGTGATAGTTGTACAAGTATCCATAGACTTGAGGTCATCATAGTCATCTTGTGTACACTGAACTATGCTTTGGTTTAGTTCTTAGTCTCAAGGGACAATTATAAGGGCTCTACTGGGTATAGGAATTTGTACACGAAGATAGTGTATGATCAATAAAGGATCTACCCCTTCCAGTGTATGAAGAGAATGTTCAATGCTGATCCACTTATGTTAGTTCAGGAATCTCTGGCCAGAGTGAATTAAATTAGAAAGGAGTTTCTAATTTACATTAAATAGAACTAAGCATAGTGAATGGGAAAGTAAGTGATTAAATAAGATAGGCTTGACACAAGTTCCATGCCTTGTATTTAATCGTGACATTGCAGGGTAGAAGGAATTAATTGTACGGTAACTACTCACTGAATAGGTTCTTGGTATTCTAAGCAGTGAATTTGTATTATCCGGATAGTCGCGATATGCTGAGAAGTATCCCTCACGATGTAGAATAAATATGATTAATTAATTAATCATATTTAATGAATTAGAGAATTTATATAAATAATGATAAAATAGTTTTAGTATTATTTATTTCTACTACCAGCTTAATATTGAACCTACAGGGTCACACCATAAAAGATAATGATTTAATGGTGGAGAAATTAATTAATAATGGCTGATAATTATTTATTTATAAAATAAATAATTAATTGACAAATTTAATAATTGATTAAATGAGATTTAATTGATTATAAATTAATTAAGAAAAAGTTCTTAATATTATTAATTAAGAATTTAATTTTTGGAAATTAAATCAAGTGAGAGAATTATTTCTAAAGTGTTTAGAAAAATGATTAATAATTAAAAGGTGTTTTAATTATTAGTGAGAATAATAAAGGGTTAATAATAATAATATTTTATGGGAAAATTTTCAGCTGAAAATTTTGCCTATAAATATACTATTATAGACCCTATTTTTGCCTAAACCAAAAAGATTTACAAAACCCTAATTCTCTCCATCTCCTCCTCCTTCATTACATCATTTTTTTTGGTGGATACCGGTGGAGTGTTTCACACTTGAGGAGCAGCTGCTAAGGATCTCCGTTCATCATTTTTGGATTGCCATTAAAGACCTCCATCTTTCCATTAACGTAAAGCTTCTTAAGGTAAACATACTGAACTACGAATTAAATATTATTTTTCGCATGGATCCTGCGGAGTGTTTCGGTTTTTTAAGATTTAAATTTACGTTTTCGCTGCGTTTATGTGCTAAAAACCCTTCAATGGCATCAGAAGATTGAGGAGGCTACCAAGCCGAAGGACCTGGAGACAACCAGGATGAAGAGGGCCGGGAAGATCTTTAAGGACCCTCGACTGGGTGACCGCTTCCCGGAGTTCCTTCTTCAGGCGACGGAGCCAGATGAGGAAGGCCCCAGCCAAGTTCTGCGCACCAAGCAGAGGCCAGGTGCCTACTTTCAACCTGCTTGGGGGATCCGGGGCAAGGACTCAATTGTGGGCAGCACGGCCCTGTCCAAGGAATGGTCTAAGCATTCCATTTCCCCGGTGGATTATCAAGATTTTGTCCTTCAACAGGACTTGGAGGGGAATGAGCTGTTTGGAGCCCAAGCTCTGGCGACGGTATGTACTTTACTTATGCTTTTTACAATTCTCTTTTCTTTCTTTTCTAAACCTTTGCTGTTTTCTCCTGCAGGCTAACGCCCATTTTCAAGGGGCTATTCACCAAGCCAAGGCTTGGAAGGTTGGCCTGGAAGATGCCAACAAGAAGTTGGAGGAGGCCAATCAAAAAATTGAGGCCCTTGAAGCTCAATTGGCCTCTTCCACTTCTGACCTGGAGACGGCCCGGGCTGAAAATGTCATCTTGAAGGCGCAGAAGGAAAAAGCCTTTGATGGCTGGATGGACACTCAAGAATTCAAAGACTTGATGGTGGAGCATGACGCCCTTCTTCATCCTGTTAGCTATAAGGAAGGCTGGGACGCTGCTGTGGAGGCCATCCAGGATGAGTTTCCCGAGGTCCTTGAGCAGTTGCCCTTTCCTTGCCCAGTGCGGGTTCCAGAGCTTGGAGGTGTTACTGAAAAGCTTGCTGGTATGATCAAGGATGGAGAGGAGGAAGATTCCCCCGAGGAGGAATTCGAGCCTGTTGCTAAGAAGGCCAGGGTGGAAGAATCTCCCAAAGCAGCGCCTCAACAGCCATCATCTTCTGCCGAGGGAACTTCTACAGGGACTTCGGAGGGGACGACCGAGACGTCTGAAGAAACGACTGAAACTTCCGAAGAGACTTCGGATAGTGGTTCTGAGGAATCTCATCCTTCCAAGGCCTAGCTTTTTGTATATCTTCTTTTTGAACTTTATTTGTATCAGAACTTGTTACCCTTCGGGGTTATGTTTTATACGTTGCTTTTCTTGCCTTTTTCTGTTTTATCTTTACAATCTTAATATGCATTTGAACCTTAAACATCCTTAGATAGAAATAATTTCAAACTCTTTAATATGAAGTCTGGTTTTCCAAAACCTTACATAGCATGGGTTCGACCCTAATCAACAATAACTAGACAATGTAAATTCTACTGGAATATAAAATCCTATGCAAGCAAAGCTTCAAGGTGCTTTTAAACCTACTTGTCAATGACAAGTGAGAATCATACTTCTCCTATCTTACACATAGTAAACCTTCAGGTTTTGTGCGTGCCAGGTCCTCGGGACTTCAAAACCTTCCATAGTTTCCAGCTTGTAGGTTCCTCTACCCTGAACGCTCTTGACTCTGTACGGCCCTTCCCAATTTGGGGCAAGCTTTCCTTTCTGTCCAACACCAGAAGCCTCTATTTTTCTCAAGACTAGATCTCCTTGTTTAAAAAATCTCTCTTTAACCCTTAGGTTGTAATAGAATGAAGCCTTTTTCTGATATTCTACTATCTTTGCATGTGCTTTATCTCGCACTTCATCAATTAAATCCAGGGCTAATCTCTGCCCTTCCTCATTTTCTTTCTCATCGAAGGCCTGAATCCTTGGAGAGGAATGTGATATCTCCACGGGAACTACTGCTTCCGCCCCATATGCCAACATGAAAGGAGTTGCATCTGTCGTGACTCTACAAGTAGTCCTGTAGGCCCATAATATTGGAAGTATCTCATCTACCCAATTATTTCTTGACTTCTCGATCCTCTTCTTTAGTCCATCCAGGATTATCCGATTTGCTACCTCCGCTTGCCCATTGGCTTGCGGGTGAGCCACAGAGGTGAACCGTAACTCAATTTCATTTTCTTCACAATACTTCTTGAATTCCTCGTTGTTGAATTGTGTTCCATTGTCAGTGACGAGGATACGGGGAATTCCATATCGGCACATAATGTTTTCCCACAGGAATTGTGCAACCTGCTTAGTTGTGATTTTGGCCAAAGGTTTGGCTTCGATCCACTTGGTGAAATAATCAATGGCTACAATCAGAAACTTCCTTTGTGCTGTGGCCATAGGAAAAGGCCCTAGAATATCCATCCCCCACATAGCAAAGGGAATAGGTGAGTTGATAGAGGTCAGCATCTCGGGGGGTTG
The DNA here is from genome assembly GCF_009905375.1 of Apium graveolens. NCBI lineage: Eukaryota > Viridiplantae > Streptophyta > Magnoliopsida > Apiales > Apiaceae > Apium > Apium graveolens. The sequence goes on from NC_133650.1 coordinate 199,857,142, forward strand.
TCTGGCGACTGGTGCATGCTTCTGACAACGATCACACTTCTTTACATATTCTTTGGCATCAGCCATCATTTCTGGCCAATAGAAGCCTAAACGAGTTATCTTATGAGCCAAGGCCCTGCCCCCCAAGTGTTGCCCACAAATACCTCCATGCACTTCCTCAAGAGCTAAGCGTGCCTCATCGGGCCTGAGACACCTCAAGTAAGGAACCATGAAAGATCTTTTATATAGAATCCCATCTATCAAAGAATACCTTAGTGCTCGAACAGTTAACTTCCGTGCCTCAATTGCATCGCTTGGCAACCAACCGGTCTGAATGTGAACCTTGATGGGATCAATCCATGACGTCCCCAAGCCTACGGGAGCCACAAGCTTAACATCTATGCTTCGTGTCTTCAAAACACGGAAGTACACACTTCCTGAACTTTCTTCAATCTCAGATGAAGCAAACTTTGATAGCGCATCTGCTTTCACATTTTCTTCCCTTGGAATGTGTTCAACATGGCATTCATTAAATTGGGTCATCACAGCCCTTACTAGGCGAACATACTTAGCCATCGTATCATCCCTTGCTTCAAATTCTCCCTTTACCTGGGATATGATCAACTTCGAGTCTCCACGGACCTTTAAGTTTTTGACTCTAAGTGTCCCAGCTAGACCAAGGCCAGCAATCAGGGCTTCATACTCTGCCTCATTGTTTGTGGTTGGGAAGTCTAGCTTCATGGCATACTCAATTAAGAATCCATCAGGGCTTTGCAAAACCAACCCTGCTCCACTGGAATTTGTTTTTGATGCTCCATCAAAATAGAGAACCCAATATTCTTTCTCCTCGTCCCCATTGTCGACTCCCTTGTCTTGAGGTATGGTATCTTCCTGCCCCCCGACTTCTTGGTTGGGTATGGTACATTCCACCACGAAGTCAGCTAGTGCCTGGGCTTTTATGGCCGTACGTGGCTTATACTTGAGATCGAACTCTCCCAACTTTATTGCCCACTTAATCAGTCTCCCACTTGCCTTGGGACTGTGAATGATATTTCTCAGTGGCTGATTTGTTAGCACTTCAATTTGGTGAGCTTGAAAATAAGGACGCAGCTTTCTTGAAGCCATTACCAAGGCTAAAGCGAATTTCTCAATGGCTGAATAATTCAACTCAGCACCATGCAAAATTTTGCTGACATAGTATACGGGTTTCTGGACTTTCAGTTCCTCCTTAACCAACACCGCGCTCAAGGCGCTTTCTGAAACAGCCAAGTACAAGAATAAAACTTCACTCAGAACTGGCTTGGCCAACAACGGGGCCTGGCCCATATACTTCTTTAACTCTTCAAATGCCTTCTGATTTTCCTCACTCCATACAAAGTCTTTAATGTTCTTTAATGACTTGAAGAATGACAAGCACTTGTCTCCTGACTTGGAGATGAATCGTCCTAACGCAGCAACCCTTCCTGTGAGTTTCTGAACATCCTTGACAGTTTTTGGGGGTTCCATGTCCAGGATTGCCTTTATTTTATCGGGGTTAGCCTCAATTCCCCTCTTTGAGACCACCAATCCCAAGAATTTTCCAGATCCTACTCCGAAAGCACACTTCGTGGGATTCAACATCATCTTGTGGTACCTCAGGACCTCAAAAGCTTCCCTCAAATGGGTTATATGATCAGTCTTTACTAGACTCTTGACTAGCATGTCATCAACATAGACTTCCATAGTCTTCCCAATAAGATCCTTAAAAATTTTATTCACCAACCTTTGATAGGTGGCTCCTGCATTCTTGAGACCAAACGCCATAACAAGATAACAATAAACACCAAAGTCAGTGATAAATGATACCTTTGGAATGTCATCCTTATGCATTTTGATCTGGTTGTATCCGCTAAACCCATCCATGAAACTCAGCATCTCATGTCCAGCGGTGGCATCAATCAAAGTATCAATTCTAGGCAGCGGAAAACAGTCTTTGGGGCATGCATCATTCAGATCGGTGAAGTCTATACACATCCTCCACTTTCCATTAGCCTTCTTCACCATTACAGGGTTTGCTAACCACTCCGGAAATTGAATCTCCTCAATGAAACCAGCCTCTAAGAGCTTTTCCACTTCCTGCTTTATAGCCTCTTGTCTTTCCGGGGCAAAATTTCTTTTCTTTTGTTTCACTGTCTTCCGGCTTGGATCCACGTTTAGCTTGTGAGTAATTAACTCCGGGTCTATGCCTGGCATATCAGCTGCTGACCATGCAAACACATCACTATTTTCTTGCAAAAATTTCACTAACTTCCCTCTAAGGGGCTCCTCTAATGTGGCTCCAATGAAAGTCATCCTCTCAGGATTCTTGGGATCTAAAGGAACCGAAACCAATTCTTCTGCTGGCCTTCCTCTATTCTCATCATTTTCTCGAACATCCATATCTTCAATAGGAAGAACCTGCCCCCCGACTCCATCTGCCCTCAAAGAGGCCACATAACAGCTTCTAGCCATTTTTTGATCTCCTCTCTCTTCTCCAATCCCGTTTCGGGTGGGAAGCTTCATGACTGAATGGTAGGAAGAGGGGACTGCCTTGAAGGCATGTATCCCTGTTCTCCCCATGATAGCATTATAAGTTGAACTAGCCTTTACCACCACAAAATCCAGCATCTGCGTTGCTTGCCTTGGCTCCGTACCTATGGTGGTTGGCAATTTAATTATCCCTTCCACAGGACATTCTACTCCAGCAAATCCATATATCGGCATGTCGGTTGGTGTCAACTGGGAGTCGTTATACCCCATCTTTAGAAAGGTGTCGTGGAGCAAGATATCCACAGAAGCACCATTATCCACAAGGACCCTCTTAACCGGGCTATTTCCTATTATCGGCGTTATGACCAGCGGGTCGTCATGGGGAAACTTCACACCCTCTAGGTCGGAATCATCAAAAGCCAATGTTACTTCTGTCCTGGCCCTCTTCGGGGCTTCCCCAACAATATGCATAACCTCTCTAGTATATGCCTTTCTGGAATTTTTGGACAATCCAGCAGCAGTTGGACCTCCAAAGATCGTGTTTATCACAGGCCCTCGAGGTCTCGGCCCTCCATAAATGGTGTTTATAACTGGTCCTCTAGGTTGGGGATTCCGCCCCTGATCATCTTGGTCCCTCCTACGATCTTCAAAGTTCTTCCTTCCATTATTATTTCTGTCTCCTCCATCTCCAGTATACTTGTTCAATCTTCCTTTTCGAATCAAAAACTCAATTTCATCTTTCAACTGCCTACACTCATCGGTGTCATGGCCAACATCTTTGTGAAACCTGCAATACTTGCCCTTATCTAGCTTGGCGGGATCAGCCTTCAAGGGCTTAGGCCAGCGAATATCTCTGTCTTTCTCAATCTCCATCAAAATCTGACTTCTGGGAGCATTCAGCTTAGCGTATTCAGTGAACTTTTGCCCAGGTCCTCCCTTCTTGGGGGTTGAATCAGGGTTTTGTTCGGTTCTAGGATATTTATCCTTAGCGATATACTCTAAATCAGTTTTTCATTTCTTGCCTCCAGTGGGCTCATTACTTACTACGGTCTTCCTCATACTTTCTTCAACCTTGATATACTTCCCTGCCCTCTCTTGGAGCTGCAACATGCTCTCAGGGGGTCGTTTGGCCAAAGACATCTTGAAAAACTCATCCCTAGTTCCTTGTTGCAGTGCTATCATGGCTACCTTATCATCAAGGTCTGGGACTTTTAAAGCCTCCTTTGTAAAACGATTTAGGTAATCTCTTAAGGATTCTTTAGCTCCCTGCACAAGACTCATAAGAGATGCTGAACTTTTCTCATGGACTCTTCCACTGATGAATTGCTTAATAAAAGCCTGACTTAATTCCCTGAATGATCCAATAGAATTTGGGGGTAGGCGACTGTACCATCTTTGAGCCATACCCGACAGGGTTTGAGGGAAGGCCCGACATTTTATAGCATCATTCACGGGTTGCAGCAGCAGTGCATTAGAGAATGTCCTAACATGATTAGCGGGGTCTCCCGTGCCATCATAGGCTTTGATAGTGGGCATCTTGAATTTCCTTGAGATATGGGCATTCATTATCTCTTCTGTGAAGGGTGGAGTTGGATCATCAGGATCTCCAAGGGGAAGGAGATTGCTTGGATCAGTTCTTGGGACAGCAGCCCTTCTTCTTACCGGACCATCCAGGTCTATGATAGGAGGAGGATTTCTCCCCCTAGGAGGTATGTGGGGTCTGGTGGCTTGGTGAGCCTCCAAATCACGCCTCAGCCTTTTGATTTCAGCCTCATGAGCCCTGATCTTTTCCTGCACTTCTTGGGGATTCGCCCCTGGGGTGCTTTGGGGGCGTTGCCTTCCATCGGCCATTGGCTCTTTTCCAGGACGCCTCCTTCTCGGGGCCACTTCATCATCCGAAGATTCGGAGTCTCTTTCAGTGTATGGACCAGAAAATTCCCGATCCTCAGGGATAGGATCCAAACCTCGTATATAGGGGGGCGACCGCCCTCGTGCTTCGCTTCGCCCAGCATATCCGCTTCCTCCAACCTCAGGGTGAAGGGGCATCCCATAAGGGGGGGTTAGTAGTAACAATAGTTGAATATTCATACCCGACGGGTCGAGAATTCACAGGTATATGTATTTGTTGAACTTGAGGATTCGTACCTTGAATAGTCGGGGGAGTTGTCCCTTGTGGCTGAGGATGAGTTGCCCCTGTCTGGGCTTCCCCCTGAGTAGATGCATAAGTTGAATGGGGAGGAACCTCCACGGTTGATGAAATCACCTGGGTTGTCCCTGATGGTGTTCCCTCCTCCAGAGTGCTGGTTGTTCTCCGTGTTCTCGCCATGGTTGTTGTTCCGTTATTCCCTCAGACGGTGCCAAATGTTGTGGATAAAAAACTAAGGTTATTACTTGCTGTATTTAATACTAAGACTCGGGAGCTCAAGGCCTTTAATGGCTGCTCTCGTGTTTCGTGACTCAATCTGCCTTTACGAGATGCCTACGTATCTCTGTGAATTAGAGAATCAAGCCAAAAAACGTAGTTCTGATTGGTGGGGGTGAGACCCCTTATATAGATGTTGGGAGTCCTTGAATTGGACTTGGTATAGGAGACTTGGTGGGCAAGTCTCATAATTAGAATGGACTTTGGAGTCCTAGATAGTAGGAAACTGATTCCTTATCCTTTTAGGTCCCCTTGAGGCTAATCTCCAAGGATTTATATCCTTATCGGGACTCTTTTCAACATCTGATTTGTCCCTTATTAATTAATTACGAAATTAATTAATAATCAGGGCTTTTGGGCCTTTTTTATTCCATCAGGCCTGATCTGGTCCATCAGGCTTAACCTTTCTGGTCTGAGTATCATATATCTTTTTATTGGGCCTGGCAGCCCACAGTTTGTACAATTAATGCGGTATTTAATTATACAAACATAATTTATTTATCCCTATCAAAAGTGTTGCACAGTAAAGATACAATTGTTTAAAGGGGGTTGAATACAATTGTATAAATATTTCGAACAAGTATAAAAATATAACGGTTCTCTATATTTCTGATAAAAACTGTTACAAACTCTCTCAAGATGATGTTCTTAAGAGCTGCTAGGTCATACAATTCTCGAGTTAATCACTATGTGATGACCTAAACTGTGTTTATATAATACACAACTGCTACAAATCAGTCTAGGATATGCATTATCAATTACTAACAGAAAATGATACATATCTCTATCTGAATATACAAAGTCCTATCACTCAGAACGAACAGATATCCATCCCTCAAATAAGGAACATACTTAATCTTCACAACAGACTGTCTTCAAATACTGATGTTTCTGCAGATACTGATGAGCATCAAATACTGATGGCACATCAAATCCTGATGACATTCAAAACAGCCAGATCCTGAGCTTCTCCTGATCATTGAGAATCAGCACATAACAATCTCCCCCAATTTATGCTTAATGTAATGAAGCACAAATTCCATTCTCAATGATGCCAAAAATAATTTACAAAATGTACAAGGAATAAGGTTTACTTCAGTATCCTAAGATAACTGACAGTTGTTTCCAGAAATTTGTTTAACCTTTCTTCCACCTTGTCTTGAAGGACTTTGACAAGTTTTTTCTTCAACTCTTTCTTCTCTTCAGTATCTTCCCCAAGCTGATAAATGGCTGATCTTAATTTAGAAATCGAACTTTTAGTTATTTCAAGATCACCAATTAATATAAAGCTTAAGCTGACATCTTCATGATCAGGACTGAAAGATAACTGAGGATTGTTGAGAAAAACTTTCAGAACCGCAACTCCCTTTCCATCTTCATTTCTTGACCAGTGTAAGTTCTGTACATAGGAACATAAACAGCATTTTATTTGTCTTCTTTGTTCATGACTCTTCTTCTGATACTCTCAAGTATCATAGAAGACCAGTTTCTGGTGACTTTGTCCTCAACTCTAAGAAGATAGTGAATATATTTCAACTCTATCACAGTCTTCATCAAGAGTTGCTGCAATATAAAGCTTTTTACTTTACCATCTCTCAAGAAGTACAGAATCTCTTCTCTAACATCATTATCATTTATTTTTTTATATACAATTTTCACAACTTCAACTTTCTCAAGATGTGAAGGAGTAATTCTCTCACCAAGATTGTCAGTCAGAGTATCTGTGTCAAGTAAATTAGACCTCAGAGACTCCATTCCAGAATGACCAATACCTCCTCTAGTATGAGTTTTGATAAGCTTTAGCTTTTCATCATGTTCCACCCAAGGCGGTTTCTTGATGGACTTATCAATATCCTCCTGTTCTGAAATAGAATCCCTAAGTCCTGCTGACACAAATTTAATATGCTTGAATCCTCTAGGATAACTGAATGAATAAATATCTTTCCATCTTTTATCCTTCTTGATGAGAGGAGCATACCCCGTAGATAAATCATGAATCTTCCCTTTTGATTTCTGCCATAGCTCTCTCCTTGAATTTAGAATTATTTGCACATAGATATTACATGCTTGATCAGCTCTCCTTATGTCAGTTCTTTCTTGTTCATCAGCCTCTGAATTATGAGAAACAACTGTTGTATTAAGAACTGATTCATCCAATACTTTGATCTCCTTCTCATCAGTATCAAAGTTAGCTTTCAGATTCACAGCATCAGGATCTGCCTTTTTCTCAGGATTTGTGTCTGCTTCAAGAGACACATTTGCATTAGTTACATCAACTTGAGCAATATCAGCGGTTGATTTCCTCTTTCTGGGGACAATCAATTCTTCAGTATCCTCAGCTTCTTCTTTTATATCATTTCCTTGCACAGGAAAAAAACCTTCTCTGAATAGAATATTCAGAAATGCAGAATCTGAAAGAAATATGTCCTAAGTCCAATCATGTATGAGGACTTAGGAATAACTTTTATGTAATCTGTTTTGATTTCATTGAAATTAATAAAAGACTTGTTTTGTTTTTATTGTGGGCTCTATCTATTTAAATGTTTAAATAAGATATACCACAGTTTAGAGTAAAGCAAGATGATAACTCTAAACTTAAATAGTTCCTGGTCGTAGGATTACTAACTAGTAATTAATAATCCGCAAAGATCGGTACATACTATGCTTGCTTCATTATGAAGGATGTCTGTTCTCATAGACATTTGTGTGGTGACACTATAGCTAGTATGTAGGTGCTTATTATGGAATAAGTTCACTGAACATGACTCACACAGCTGAACAACTGATGGAGTTCACTCACGTGTCAGCAGTTGTTCACATAGTGATAGTTGTACAAGTATCCATAGACTTGAGGTCATCATAGTCATCTTGTGTACACTGAACTATGCTTTGGTTTAGTTCTTAGTCTTAAGGGACAATTATAAGGGCTCTACTGGGTATAGGAATTTGTACACGAAGATAGTGTATGATCAATAAAGGATCTACCCCTTCCAGTGTATGAAGAGAATGTTCAATGCTGATCCACTTATGTTAGTTCAGGAATCTCTGGCCAGAGTGAATTAAATTAGAAAGGAGTTTCTAATTTACATTAAATAGAACTAAGCATAGTGAATGGGAAAGTAAGTGATTAAATAAGATAGGCTTGACACAAGTTCCATGCCTTGTATTTAATCGTGACATTGCAGGGTAGAAGGAATTAATTGTACGGTAACTACTCACTGAATAGGTTCTTGGTATTCTAAGCAGTGAATTTGTATTATCCGGATAGTCGCGATATGCTGAGAAGTATCCCTCACGATGTAGAATAAATATGATTAATTAATTAATCATATTTAATGAATTAGAGAATTTATATAAATAATGATAAAATAGTTTTAGTATTATTTATTTCTACTACCAGCTTAATATTGAACCTACAGGGTCACACCATAAAAGATAATGATTTAATGGTGGAGAAATTAATTAATAATGGCTGATAATTATTTATTTATAAAATAAATAATTAATTGACAAATTTAATAATTAATTAAATGAGATTTAATTGATTATAAATTAATTAAGAAAAAGTTCTTAATATTATTAATTAAGAATTTAATTTTTGGAAATTAAATCAAGTGAGAGAATTATTTCTAAAGTGTTTAGAAAAATGATTAATAATTAAAAGGTGTTTTAATTATTAGTGAGAATAATAAAGGGTTAATAATAATAATATTTTATGGGAAAATTTTCAGCTGAAAATTTTGCCTATAAATATACTATTATAGACCCTATTTTTGCCTAAACCAAAAAGATTTACAAAACCCTAATTCTCTCCATCTCCTCCTCCTTCATTACATCATTTTTTTGGTGGATACCGGTGGAGTGTTTCACACTTGAGGAGCAGCTGCTAAGGATCTCCGTTCATCATTTTTGGATTGCCATTAAAGACCTCCATCTTTCCATTAACGTAAAGCTTCTTAAGGTAAACATACTGAACTACGAATTAAATATTATTTTTCGCATGGATCCTGTGGAGTGTTTCGGTTTTTTAAGATTTAAATTTACGTTTTCGCTGCGTTTATGTGCTAAAAACCCTTCAATGGCATCAGAGCTACTTGCGAAAAGTTTTTAATTCGTTTATGTGTTTAACTATTTTCGATATATGAGCATGTACGTGATTCGCCATGATTTGATGTTGATATAATATGCTTATATATGTATGGTTTTCAATATATGATATTCATGTGAGTTGTATAATCATAAGATGATTATGTAATCTATATATATACTGATATATACATGATTTATGTTTGTTCTAATTATAAGAATCATATTAGATACGGATTCTGAATTGGCTGCTGCAGATTTGCTGAAATCTGGGTCTGGTGTCTGATTTACGCAAACGAATACCCTATTCCATAGGTAAATGAGCGTCTGAACAAAACTGATAGCTATAGCTATCAACGACTCGTCTGTAAGGCGTTTGACGTCGTTTACTGCCCGTAAACAGTGATTCTTGTTTTTCTGATTTGATTCTGATTTTTCTGATTTTTGTCATATTTTCTTTTTATGATTAGATCATGGATAATATGATATGTTAAGATCAGATTATGTGTTTTAACATGCTTTTATGTGTTGTATGAGAATGGTGGTTGATTATGGCCTTTCGACCTTAGTGTAATGGTTTTAGTTTTGGTTTTAAATACGACTTGCATGTCGTCAATCTTTGTAATCATAAATCTCGAATGTAACTCGAGTTATTCTTGTAAGTTCATTAGATTAGTTTTACTTTCAATCATGTAATGTAATTGAAGACTCAAGAAGACTATCCAATGGAGGTGATACAAAGAAGAAGACGAGGCATACAAGAAGTCTAAACAAAGAAGAAGACTTATATAATAAGTAGTTGTATTTATTTCCATCACCATATTAGATTGACCTTGATGTTTATCATGAGCTTGATAAAGATCACATAGGATGGGGCCATAACCAAACACATTTACTTTATTGCACTTTACATTTACTTGTTTATTTAATTATATATATGAGATATATGCCTACGTTTACCATGCGATGATAGATTTAGGTGAAACTTAAATCAATATAAAGCGTGCTCTAGAAAATCTAGAATAGGAATCGTTTCTTGCCTTAACAATAAATATTATGAATGCGATCATGAGATTCTTGTGTTTATGAAACACGTAATTGAATATGAATTTTCAATATTGAGAGAAAGGATGATTCTGTCAACAACAGATTTCTATCTGTAAGAAAGGGTTATTAAGTGATGCCTCTTGACAATGCTCCACCCGATCTGGGAATCATCTGATTATCGATTATTGATTTGAAATATTTAATTTAAAAGGAAGAATCTCTTTATAATATGATTATGATTGTAACGTAATATAATCCCTCTAAAATTAAATAATATCAAGTAATAATTGGCCAATGACACAACGGGCTTGTGTCGGTCATAGCCTTCCAACATGGTAAAAAGTGGTTCTTATTTTTAAATCATTGTCGTTTCGTGCTACAGCCGAGGGCTTTGATTTCGAAATAAGAAATGCTTGTCTATTACATAGAGATGTGTACGTTGAATTAGAATCTAAAGGTCGGTACGTGCTACAGCCGTGGGCCGTTGGAGACTGATTCAATTATACGAAATGTTGGGTTAGACTTGACTTAGAATATTGAGTTTGTCGTGCCACAGCCGTGACTCAATTATTCAAGAGGCTAAACTTATATTAGGGAATAACATAAGATGTAATTGACAAGAGTTGTCTGCCTATTGAACATCACATGACGTTTCGTGCCACAGCCAAGGTTGTGTGATGGAATGTAGGATCCCTATTCCCACTAGCATTATGAATGCTTAATTTTCACTTAGGGGGTTGAAAAAAAATTAGATAAACTAGTGGGAGACACTTATGAATAAAGACCCGATTCATATAGTGTTTTGAAATGAAATTGAATATTTGCTAAGTGTTGTTATGTTTTTATCATTTACAGATTTACTATATTCATCATGTCTTCTGCACTATCACTCCGGAGCATACTAGATGCTCACAAGTTGACTGGTCCTAATTTAGCTGTTTGTTTTCACTGTAACAAGTTGGGGCACTGGAAGAGGAACTGCAAGGTTTACCTTGCAGAATTGAAGAAGAAGGGTAGTGAGACTACCGCTTCTGATTCAGGCATGTTCATGATCGAAGTTAATATGTCACCAGGTCAAATTTCTACTTGGGTATTAGATACCGCCTGTGGTTCTCATATTTGCAATTCGTTGCAAGGACTAAAGGGAAGTAGGACTCTTGAAAAAGATGAGGTGATTCTACGTATGGGCAATGGAGCAAGGGTTGCGGCCATATCTGTAGGATCATTTAGTTTACATATGCCTACGGGCAAGACTATTATTTTGAATAATTGTTATTACGTTCCCTCTATTGTGAGGAATATTGTTTCTATTCCTATGTTGGATGTGGATGGTTTTTCATTTATTATTAAGAATAATGAATATTCTATCCTTAGAGATAATGTTCTTTTTGGATGTGGCATTTTAAATATTGGTCTGTATGTATGTGACGTAGAGCATGATTTACTTCAGATTGAACAAACTAATAAAAGAAAACGAGATGATGAAAATCTGACCTATTTATGGCACTGTAGGCTAGGTCATATTAGTGAAAATAGACTGCGGACATTGCATAAGGAAGGGTTACTTGACCCCTTTGATTTTGAATCATATCCTACATGCGAGTCTTGTCTATTGGGTAAAATGACCAAATCTCTATTTAGTGGACATGGAGAGAGGGCTGCAGATTTGCTAGGATTGGTACACACAGATGTATGTGGACCAATGTCTACGCAAGCCATGGGTGGATTTTCGTACTTCATTACTTTCATAGATGATAGATCTAGATTCGGATATATGTATTTGATGAAACACAAGTCTGAAGCCTTTGAAAAGTTCAAAGAATATAAACATGAAGTGGAGAAATAAACCAAACACAGTATTATAACTCTTCGATCAGATCGAGGTGGTGAATACTTGAATGGAGAGTTTCTAGATTATCTCAAAGAAAATGGTGTAGTCTCCCAGTGAACTCCTCCATATACTCCACAGTTAAATGGGGTATCTGAAAGGAGAAATCGAACTTTGTTAGACATGGTTCGGTCCATGATGAGCTATGCGAATCTTCCAGTATTCATATGGGGTTATGCATTGGAAACCTCAGCATATTTACTGAATAAGGTGCCTTCCAAATCTGTTCCTCAAACACCATATGAGATATGGAAAGAAAGGAAACCGAGTCTTAAACACGTTAAGATTTGGGGATGTCCAGCTTATGTCAAGAAAGTTGACCCAGATAAGCTGGAATCTCGATCCGTAAAATGTAATTTTGTGGGATATCCTAAAGAGACTTTGGGGTATTACTTTTACACCGATCATCGGGTGTTTATCTCCAGACATGCTACCATCTTGGAAAAGGAGTTTATCCTTGAAGGAAATAGTGGGAGCAAAATTGAACTTGATGAAGTTCAAGAAGCACAAACTACTACGGATCAAGTGGAAACACCTATTCAGACTGAACAACCTTCTGTGGAACAGCCCATTCGTAGGACAGGGAGAGTGTCTCGCCAACCTGAGAGGTATTATGGCCTTGTCATTGAGAATGACAATGAGTTGTCAATCATTGATGATGATAACCTTGTGACCTATAATGAGGCTATGAGTAGTGTTGACTCAGAGAAATGGCATAGTGCCATGAAATCCGAAATGGAATCTATGTATACCAACCAAGTATGGACTCTGGTTGAGGCGCCTGAAGGTGTTAAGCCTATTGGGTGCAAGTGGGTATATAAAAGAAAGATTGGAGCAGATGGCCAGGTGGAGACCTATAAGGCCAGGCTCGTGGCAAAAGGATTCAAACAAAGGCAAGGGATTGACTTTGATGAAACTTTTTTGCCTGTAGCCCTGTTAAAATCAATTCGGATTTTGCTTGCGATTATTGCTTACTACGACTATGAGATCTGGCAAATGGACATGAAAACGGCCTTCCTCAATGGGGAACTTGAGGAGGAAGTGTATATGACACAGCCAGAGGATTTTCTTTCCAAGGGAAATGAACACCTAGTGTGTAAGCTGCTGCGAACCATATATGGTTTAAGGCAAGCTTCTCGTAGATGGAACATCCGTTTTGATGAGACAATCAAAGAGTTTGGTTTTATCAAAAACATAGATGAACCATGTGTCTACAAGAAGGTTAGTGGGAGCGCGGTAACATTTCTTGTATTGTATGTGGATGATATACTTCTTATAAGAAATGATATATCGATGCTACAATCAGTCAAAGTATGGCTATCAAAGAACTTCACCATGAAGGACTTGGGAGAAGCATCCTACATTCTCGGTATGAAGATCTAAAGAGATAGATCTAGAAGAATGATAGGTCTTACCCAGGGTACATACATCCAGAAAGTGCTTAAAAGGTTTAGCATGGAAAACTCCAAAAGAGGTCTCATACCGATGAGCCATGGAGTGTCCCTTTCCGAAAAAATATCTCCTAAGACTCCTGCGGAAAGAGAGCGTATGAGTAAGACTCCTTATGCTTCAGCAATAGGATCTATCATGTACGCGATATTGTGTACAAGGCCTGATGTTGCTTATTCAATTAGTGTGACGAGCAGATATCAGTCCAATCCAGGTGAAGACCACTGGAAAGCAGTGAAAAACATCCTTAAGTACTTGCGAAGGACTCAGGACATTTTTCTTGTTTTTGGTGGTGAATCTGAGTTGAAAATAGAGGGTTATACTGACTCTAGTTTTCAATCAGAAAATGATAGCAAATCCATGTCAGGGTACGTGTTTATTGTGAATGGTGGTGCAATTCAGATTGTTGAAAGAGGAGATGTCAACGTCGAGAGAGTTGACACACATAACAATGTAGCAGACCCACTTACAAAGCCACTTTCTCATAGTCACTTTGATCGTTATAACAAGATGGGTATTAGATACCAGAGTGATTGGCTTTAGTACAAGTGGGAGATTGAAAGAGATATGTCCTAAGTCCAATCATGTATGAGGATTTAGGAATAACTTTTATGTAATCTGTTTTGATTTCATTGATATTAATAAAAGACTTGTTTTGTTTTTATTGCGGGCTCTATCTATTTAAATGTTTAAATAAGATATACCACAGTTTAGAGTAAAGCTTTTTTATGGATTGTGATGAGATCATAATAATGAGACCTAAAAGATGATAACTCTAAACTTAAATAGTTCCTGGTCGTAGGATTACTAACTGGTAATTAATAATCCGCAAAGATCGGTACATACTATGCTTGGTTCATTATGAAGGATGTATGTTCTCATAGACATTTGTGTGGTGACACTATAGCTAGTATGTAGGTGCTTATTATAGAATAAGTTTACTGAACATGAATCACACTGCTGAACAACTGATGAAGTTCACTCATGTGTCAGCAGTTGTTCACATAGTGATAGTTGTACAAGTATCCTTAGACTTGAGGTCATCATAGTCATCTTGTGTACACTGAACTATGCTTTGGTTTAGTTCTTAGTCTCAAGGGACAATTATAAGGGCTCTACTGGGTATATGAATTTGTACACGAAGATAGTGTATGATCAATAAAGGATCTACCCCTTCCAGTGTAGGAAGAGAATGTTCAATGCTGATCCACTTATGTTAGTTCAGGAATCTCTAGCCAGAGTGAATAAAATTAGAAAGGAGTTTCTAATTTACATTAAATAGAACTAAGCATAGTGAATGGGAAAGCAAGTGATTAAATAAGATAGGCTTGACACAAGTTCCATGCCTTGTATTTAATCGTGACATTGTAGGGTAGAAGGAATTAATTGTATGGTAACTAATCACTGAATAGGTTCTTGGTATTCAAAGCAGTGAATTCGTATTATCCGGATAGTCGCGATATGCTGAGAAGTATCCCTCACGATGTAGAATAAATATGATTAATTAATTAATCATATTTAATGAATTAGAGAATTTATATAAATAATGATAAAATAGTTTTATTATTATTTATTTCTACTACCGGCTTAATATTGAACCTACAGGGTCACACCATAAAAGAGAATGATTTAATGGTGGATAAATTAATTAATAATGGCTGATAATTATTTATTTATGAAATAAATAATTAATTGGCAAATTTAATAATTGATTAAATGAGATTTAATTGATTATAAATTAATTAAGAAAAAGTTCTTAATATTATTAATTAAGAATTTAATTTTTGGAAATTAAATCAAGTGAGAGAATTATTTCTAAAGTGTTTAGAAAAAGGATTAATAATTAAAAGGTGTTTTAATTATTAGTGAGAATAATAAAGGGTTAATAATAATAATATTTTATGGGAAAATTTTCAGCTGAAAATTTTGCCTATAAATATACTATTATAGACCCTATTTTTTCCTAAACCAAAAAGATTTACAAAACCCTAATTCTCTCCATCTCCTCCTCCTTCATTACATCATTTTCTTGGTGGATACCGGTGGAGTGCTTCACACTTGAGGAGCAGCTGCTAAGGATCTCCGTTCATCATTTTTGGATCGCCATTAAAGACCTCCATCTTTCCATTAACGTAAAGCTTCTTAAGGTAAACATACTGAACTACGAATTAAATATTATTTTTCGCATGGATCCTGCGGAGGGTTTCGGTTTTTTAAGATTTAAATTTACGTTTTCCCTGCGTTTATATGCTAAAAACCCTTCAGAATCAATTGAAGAACCTCGACTTGAATTAGAATTTCTTCCTCTTCCTCTGGCTCTTATAGTTCTTCCACCTCTTTTTCCTCTTCCTTTAGAGGTTTTTGCTTCATCTTCAATTTGAGCCATTAACTCCTTCTGTTGCATAACCGTTTCTTCAGTTGTTAGATCAGGAAGTTCTTCGGTTATCAACCCAAGAGCACTTCTGGCATTCTTTTGCTCAAACCTCTTATCCTTGTAGTACAAAATAATCTCTTCACCTGTTTCCTTGTGTCTGTAAGGAAATAATAATCCTTTAGCATCTGTTATGTTAGAGATTGTAACATCACTAGTTTCAAGAGCATCAACATTAGTCTTGTGCTTAACTTCATGAGCACCAATAGACTTTCTTTGTCCTGAACCAGATTTTCTAGAATGTTGAGGTTGTTGAGCAACAAGAGCAATTTGAACATTAGCAACTGGATTCTTATCACCATCATCATCAGTATCTTTATCTTTCAATTGAATAGAGTCAGGTGTATATTTTGTGATAGCTATCTTCTCCCCCTTTTTGGCATCAGGATTTGAAAAAAGAGAAAACATAACATCCAGTTTATCAGCCATTGAAGACACTTTATCTTCCAGGGAAGAAAATTGAGTATCCATGCTTTGTTGAGATTGAACCACAGCTTTAACAGCCGTTTTTACACTTATGAGTTCAGCTGAGGTAAATGGATTGATCATAAAAGCATCAATCTTGTTCAGTAAAGTAGCATGAGATGTCTTCATAACAGCAAGCTCAGAGAGAATTCCTTCCACAGAGATGGTAGAAGCCTTGAGATGCAATTTAAGGTCAGGGTTTTTAAGTCCATCATATTCCCTGTGAACATGTTGCAAACTAACAGCTGAGGAGATAGAAGTATGTGCATCTCTCCATGTAAAATCCCATTCAGCCTTTCGAAAATGCTCAGCATCAGCATTGTAATAAGAGGGATCATCATTGAAATGTGAATAAGAACCAACATTTGACTTCTTAAATGCATCAATAGCAGTCTTCAGGTGAGTTGTGTTAGGATCATCAGGATCACTGTCTTCATCAAAATCAGAGCAAGACAGACCCTCAGAAGAATTTGCAGAGCTTAGTAGAATTGTTTTGCCTTTAAGAGGATCCGTAGCAATGATGAGATCCTGAAATAGAAAATAATGTAACACCTAAATCTCTCTTTTCTTTTTAAGTGATCTCATCACTTCTCACACAATATATTACTTTGAAGAGTAATATGTTTCTCACATAAGAAAGTTTATAAGCAAAGAAAAAACTTATAAAATTCTTTTCTCAAAACTACCTCTCCTTTTGCCAGTACTGGAGACTGCCACTCAGAATTTGATTTTCTCACATAGTATTTTCATACAGTCTCATAAATAGGCACAATCACACATTTTGCAAAGAAATAAGAGATGGCTGAGAGGAGTAGTATGCTTGTCATATAAATAGAGGTAACCTTAAATAAGAGACTATTTATAATCATACAAACATTGAGAACAACAGAGGAAAATAAGCAATACCTAAGGGTAAGTCCTCAAGTGGTAGTGATGACAATGGAGGAACAAACAATGCATCAGGATGTTTTGACAAACTAGCTAGCAACAATGAATCATCAGTAGGAGCTGCTTGAATTGAAAGTTGGTCAGCATCAGGATTTGTTGTAGTATCAGGATTTGATTTTTCAGGAGAATGCACTAGACCAATATCAGTACTTTGAACTGATGGTTCTTGTGGGGTTAGAGGAATATGAGCTGCTTCAACAATCATTGGTGAAGGTTCTTGTGTACAATCCTTAAACATAAGATCATTAATAACTGCATCCACCTTTGACAATACATCATGATGAGCCTTCTTTTCTTGCAACAATTGTTCAGAATTAGCAAGAAGATCACCGTGAACAAAATTAACAATTATGTGTGCAACCTCTTTGTCTACATCTTCCCTTTGAGAAGATGGTTTCCAGTCCAGTTGCTAAGTCCGTTTGAGACTTAGGTTCTTATGGACTGACATCCATAGCAGAGGACTGAGTCTTTTTCTTCTTTTTGATGTACCTAACCGCATCTTCAGCTTTTCTTTTCTTCATACTCTTGGCAGTGTTCTTGGACTCAGCATTGTCTTTGGTCACTGGAACCTTTTTGATCAGAGCACCAGCACCAGTAGTTGGCTCCTTAGTTCCAGTTGTGTCAACAGAGTCATCAGGAATTGCTACTGTTGATTTCTTTGTCTTCATTCTTGGCCCAATGGGCATCTGATCATTAGAGTTAGAATCATCTTGCATGATCAACCTTCTTTTTCGAACCGGAAAACATTCTTCTTTCTTCTCACTCTCACTCAGTGAGGCCTGTTGAGCTCTCTGTTTAGATTGAACAGATTTCTTAACCAGCTTTTTCTTTAGTACAACTAATGTCTTTTGGGAGACATCAGAGGATGCTAATTTAGGAGCTGGATTGGAGTTCTATTTGGTAGAAGAAATGCTTGGGTTAGAAATAAGATGGGTAGTGTCTTGTTCCACAGCATCAGGAAATGTAACAGAGGTGCCAACATCAGGATTCGCAGACACTTTTGAAGGAGTAGGACTATTTCTCAATAGAAATTGACTGACCTCCTAAGGCAGGAAGGGAAGTCCTGAAAACTTGTTCTTTTCATCTCTTTTGATATGATCTATAATAGTTTTCTTAGAAATTTAAAATACAGGAAGCAATTCATCATTATCAAATTCAACATTAGGGCATAGAAAATTAAAAATCTGTTAGTCCCTTAACAATGAAGCAAGAATTACAGAAGGGGGGTTGAATGGAATTCTTGAACCTTTTTCTTGAAATAAAAATGTTTAACTCGATTATTGATATATTTGTTTTGATTAGCACAATGCGGAATATAAACTTGAATGAATCAAAACACAAGTAATTAAAAACAAGAGTCTTTAAAAACTTTCTGGTGGATTTAAACAATTCCACCAGAGATATATATAATATATCAAGAGGACTCTGTGTGCAGAAATGCCCACAGCTGCTTACAAATTGAATTGCTGAGAAAACAGGAAATGCTAAAGATTATTCTTACAAAGATTTCTCTGTTTTTGTGTTTCTCAACTATCTCAGTTATTTTTCTATTTGCTACTTTCTTGGTTTATATATTACCAAGATTACAAAGTCAAAAAGACTGAACAAATATAAATCTAACAGTCTTAATCTTTGCTTCTTTTTGTCCTATATTACCCAGTTAATGGGCTTCCACAATGGGTTTGTATCCAACTCGACGGCTGTGTGTCAGCTTTCACTGTTCAACTGATGTTTGAATTCTTGATATAATCATCCGTCGACTTTCAGATCATCCGTCGATGACTTGATTGATCATCTATTGACTGCTATGTTAAACATCCGTTGATAGTCATTTGATCATCCGTTGAAGGCTTTGTTAATCATCCGTCGGTAGCTATTTTGGCACTTGACTTCATTTCACTTATACAGAATTACAAGACATTACTTATGTACAATTAATCAACCTATTCTGCATATCTAGTTAAAGTCAACATGACTTATATGCTACTACAGATTCTATACAAAGGTGCATACATCACTGTGCTACAAACTTATTATTACATAAGCTACTCACTCGATGGGTAATAAGTTAATCATCCGTCGGGACTATAATGAGTTATCCGTCGGGACTATAATTCTTATCCCTCGAGTGCTACATTATTTCACTAAGTAAAATCTACTTAGATGTTTTGTTTAAGTGATCATCAAGTACACAACATATTCACAACAATCTCCCCCAATTTATGTCTACTGGAATTGTAGCCATAAATTAAGAGACACTTGATGATAACAAAACATCCTAAACATATATCTTTAAAGATAAGTAGATAAAACTAAAAGTGCTTCAATTAAACAAAATGTACAAGGTTTGGCTCACAGTCAGTTCAAGATGCTCCTCTAGCCTGAGCAGATTTTTCTAGTTTCTTGAAGGTCTGAATCTTCTTCCAAGCTTTCTGTTGTTTTCTTCAATTTGATTCTGGAGGTGCCTGTGGAATTCTAGTTCATCAGATTCTGAGAGATCTAGCATTTCTTGCATTTCCAAGAGAGTCTCATTGCTAGAGATACTCAATTGGTCTTCTAGTCTGAAGAATCTTCTCACACCCTTGTCATCCATGAATTCCATCAGCCAGTAGGGCCTTAGATGCACTCTTCTCCCTGTGTATGGGATGATTAGAGTCTTTGGGAGTGCATCTTTAGCTCTAACACTCCTCAGCTCTTCAATCTTCTTCAATACTAGTCTTCTTGCAGTTACATTGAACCCAAAGTTTTTCTTGAAGGATGAATAAACTTTGATCAACACAGCTTGGCTTTCTTGAAGTATCCTGTGAAGAGGCCACTGCATCTCCCTTCCTCCTTTGTACTTGAACACCAACCTTTCAGGTAGGTTTCTGTATGCATCAATTGTCCTTACTTCATCTAGTTCATCCAGATAAAGGTTTAGATCTGAGAATTCTTTGATGTCACACAAGTACAAGTAGTCTCCCCTGTTGACCTTGGGTTGAGCTTTGACTACTGACTTGAATTTGAGAGGTGACAGCTTCACTTTCTTGACTGCCCTTGATTTTGTCCTTCTTGGCTTAGTAAGAATTGGCAAGTTGAAGTCAAGAATTGGTAATGTATCCCACTCTATTGGCTCATCCTTTGGCACAATAGGCTCTCCATGTATGTTCCTGTAGGGGTCCACCACCCTTATGTCTTCAAATACCACAGAGGGCTTTGATGCTAGAGTTTTAGCTTGAGTGGATTCCTTAGGAAATTGATCTTCCAATTCCTTGTCAACAACATCCAGTTTCCTTTTTGTTCTTCTAGCCAATTCCTTCTTTCTTGGGGATTTATTCTGTTCTTCAATCTTCTTCTTTGATTCAGCAGCTTCAGATGGTTGAGAGGGAATTTGTTGAGAAGAGTTCACAGCCTGTAGCTTGGCTAAGATGGCAATCTGCTCTTTCTTTTATTTAGATTTATTTGCATCTAGAGCATCTTGCCTCTTTTCCTTCTTTAATCTTGCTTTCTCTTCTTTCTTTTCTTGAGCAAATTGTGGATGTCCAGCTACCACACAAATTTCCTTTCCATTTCTGAATATCTTAGCAATTCTCCTTTTTGAGGCTGAATCAGC
The DNA here is from genome assembly GCF_009905375.1 of Apium graveolens. Taxonomy (NCBI): domain Eukaryota; kingdom Viridiplantae; phylum Streptophyta; class Magnoliopsida; order Apiales; family Apiaceae; genus Apium; species Apium graveolens. Next base: position 199,877,957 of record NC_133650.1, read on the forward strand.
TAGATCTTTATAGAAGGCAATGGATCTTGACAGAAGCTTCTTTTCATCAGGCTTGGGTGTCTCATACACAGTATCCAAGGGATTCTTCAAAGATGACTTTGGATAATTTGCCCTTGGTTTGAGAATTATTTCAGCCTTTTGTGATTTGATGCAGGAAGATTGTCCTTTCTCCAGATAGTTCATGCTCATCTCATTCACACTGATTTGCTTGACATGAGAGTGATGGATGGCTGACTTAACTGGCTCCTTGACTAGTTCAAACTTTTTCTGAATTTCCTCATCAATCTTTTCCCAGTTGATTAAACTCAACTTTCCTTTTTCAGCAACTTTCAAATTTGCTGTTGCAGCTTCAATTAGATCTATACCATCTGCAACTGGTGGCTTGGATTTTGTAATTGAAGGTACAATTACTTTGTTGATTTGTACTAGAAGTTTCTCCCCCTCTGTTGGTCCTTTCTCCCTCTTACTTGATTCTCTCTCCCCCTTTTTGTTATCATCAAGTTGAGGAGTTAGGCCTTGTGCTTTAGCCAGTTGCATGAGAAGATTGGTCTGAGTCTGTTGATTTTGAAGAAGAATAGCCACTGAATCTTCAATAACTTGAACTCTGTTTTCCAGCTTGGCTAGCTTCTTTTCAGAGTCTGATTATCTCCTCAATCTTAGTAGTAGATCTTGCATGGTACCATATGGCATTACTCAATCCAGCTTCTCAGAGTTATAGGTCTTCAAGTCAGCTATATCTCTTTTCAATTCATCCACACTGAGATTCTGTCTTAAGTGCTGGATCTTCATTAGATGTAGAGAGTCTAGGTGAGCTTGAAGAACAGCCTTGGTACCAGCATCTGAAGTTTCCTGAAGGGCCTATTGAATAGCCATTACTTTTTTGACCAAAGACACCTCAAATTGTCCTGGTGTAGATTCCTTTGAGCATGCCCATTCAGGTAAACTTAAAGCAGAACTTGGGCCTTCAGCTCCCCCTAAGTTCATGCTTCCATCCAAAGAACCAGAGTCATCATCATTAGAATTTACTCCAAATTCTTCAGATGGCTCTCCAGCTTGAGAAGGCATCCTGTTAACAGCAGCTTTATCTCTTTGAAGAGATTCTGTGGTGTGCACCAAATTCAAAGTCTGCTCTGCCTCCACATTGCCCTGAGCAGCCAACAATTGATAGGCTGACATAGGATGAGTAAAAGTGTCAGCATCTAAGGAAATGTTATCAATTACAGCTTTGTAATGTTGCTGAAATTGTCTTTCCTTTTCAGCATCATCCATAATCATTGACTCACTAGCAATGGCTGGATCCACCCTTATTTTTCCTGTACCTGCCTTTCTCTCATATTCTCTCTTTTGTTGCATCAGGGTCTCACCCTGGCTCCCCACCCTCACACCCTCACCTTCACCTACTAAGGTGGGACTCATCTCACTCACTTTTTCCAATCCTGAAGAAATGGATTGCTGAGATTCACTCTTTTCCTCTCCTTTTGCCTGAGAGCAACCCAGCCTCTCACTCAATGCACTCTCCTCTCTCAGTCCTAAGAGTGATTGTATTACCACTAAATCTTCTGCACTTGAAATTATTGAAGTTTGAAGTTGTGCAGAGACACTCGACGGATAAGTGATATCCGTCGGGTGAGTGGTAAAGCTATCCGACGGATAACTGCTGTTAAGCTTATCCATCGGGATACAATCACTACTCGACGGATGAGCAATATCCATCGAGAGAGTAGAAATGAATGAGGTAGGAAGATAAACTATTGTAGACTATGTGTTGATTGAAGTTATTTGAGGCACATAAGTCACAATAGAATCTGAAAGAATTGGCAAGTGAGCCAACAAATCATCTAAAAGATGATGCTCACTTGCACTAGATTTTGGCTTCCCCAACAGAGTTAAAGAAGGGGAATCAGGAATTGAAGTGTTTATCATGTCCACTTCCAGTGAGTTAGTTGGTGAGTATGGTGTTTCAGTGGCTTCTATAATGAGAGATTTTGGCTGTGACTCCACATTTATTGGAGCCACATCAATCTGAATTTGAGAAGGTACAGGGACTGTGTCTTTAGCACCAGTTTGCACTGTGTGTGTGCCCTGTGCATCCCCAGTTGTTTTGGATTTCTTCTTTCTAGTGTAAGTTTGGGGTGAGCTTGTGTCCCTAACCCTTTTGGCCTGTGCTCTTGGATGAGAGCTTTGTTCAATAGCCACATCCTTTTGGGAGGATGTAGCTAGAAGTGAGCTTTTGTCCTTTTTAAGCACTGCAGTTTGTTGGGAAACTGCAGTGTGCCTAGGCTGGGATTCACTCAACTCTCCAACCTTATCCTTGGGGTTTCTTTGATGTTCACCCCTTTCCTCACCTATCTGACCCTCCTTCACACTCCCCTCTTTGGCTTTGGTAGATTTTTCAACTGGTACCTTTTGAGAGATACCAGAGGGGGTTTTCTTTGATTTGGATTTGGAAATTACAGTTGATTTGGCAGCTTTGCTAAACAGCTGTTTGGTCATTATCACAGTTGCCATAGCTATGCCTGAAGTCAAAGAAATAGAGGAGATTGGAATAGTTGAGGGTATGGATGAACTTACCTCACTTACCTGAGGTGTCAGTATTACAGGGAAATAGAACATTGGCACATCCATATGGTGGTTGGCTCTGTTCAAATCTGCAATGATTCTTCTCTCTTGAACCCAACAAGCTAATTTGTTGCTTGGGTTCTCAAGTGCAATCTCTTGACAAAGATGGTTAGCCAATAGCATAAAAAATCTAGCATAATATATGTTCTTTCCCCTTTTGGCTAACTCACCTAGTTTAAAACCTAACTCATATATGACAAGGTCACTGAAATTGTAAAATTTGTCTGTAACTAGCATGTATAGCATGTTAAGCATGGAAATGTTCACAGAATCAAAATTACTGACTTTTCCAGAGAAAACTTTAGTTACAATATCACACATAAAACTCCATTCCTTCCTAGGACCTAATCTCCTAATTTCACTTAGCTTATTAGTAGGAAGTGCATAATGCATGGAGTTAAGCATATTGATCAAATCAGTGTCAATATGTGGTGAAGTTACATTATCATCAGGAATCTTGAAACATGCTTTTATCACATCACTATTGATACAGAATTCATTACCTTTGATGGACAAAGTGATGGTTTTGTCAGTAGAGTTGTAAATTGCAGAGGTCCACATCTCTTCTACAACCTCACAAAAGATTGTGGGTGATTCAAGCATGGCAAAACTTAACTTGCAGTTCTTCACGAAGTCCATCATCTTGTGATAGTCTTCTGATTGCTGAATGCCCTTGTTAATCAAAGCTGTGAAGTTGTTCTTCTCATAAATGAACCCAGTCTGAGACATAATCTTTACTACAGGTGCCATTGTTAGAGAAGGAAAGCTTGAAGAGAAAGAGGATTTTTGCTTGAGAGAGAATGAAATAAACACAGTTGCATTTGAGAATGATAAAAGAAAATGATTAGAATGAAATAAGCTTTTATACTTTGCTCAAAAACAACGGATGAAAATAATAAAGTAGAAATTGCCTAAAATAGCCGTTTAAAAATAAACTGTAAAAATTCCACCCATTATCCGTCGTGTAATGCTTACAAACTGTAAGTATACTCGATGGATAATGTTCAGGGAATTAACGGTTAAGATTTAGACACTTCGACGGATGAGGATAAACTGTTATCTGTCGAGTTTTAAAAGATTCCAGAAAAATAATTGATTTTTATTTGCACATTGTGTATCGACGGTGACTCAACTCGATGGATAATGGTCATCCGTCGAGATGAAAATTTTGACTTAGCCGAAATTTCATCCAAGACTAAAAAATCAGTTAAATTTCTGGCTACTTTTCAACTTGCAAATAACTCAGATAGATTCAAGAGTAATTAAGCATACCTAACTCACTTACCAACCTAGAAAAGGTGGATTCATCTAGTGGCTTGGTAAAAATATCTGCAAGTTGCTTCTCACTTGGAACAAAATGTAACTCTACAGTACCATTCATTACATGTTCCCTTATAAAATGGTACTTGATGTCTATGTGCTTTCTCCTTGAATGTTGCACTGGATTTTCAGTGATGACAATTGCACTTGTGTTATCACAGAAGATAGGATTCCTCTCAACTTACAGACCATAGTCTAGCAATTGATTTTTCATCCATAAGATCTGTGCACAGCAACTGCCAGCAGCAATATATTCAGCTTCAGCTGTAGAAGTAGAAATTGAATTTTGCTTTTTACTGAACCAGGACACAAGCTTGTTTCCTAGAAATTGACAAGTTCCTGTTGTGCTTTTTCTGTTAATTCTACAACCTGTATAGTCTGCATCTGAATAACCAGTTAGATCAAAACCAGAATCTCTAGGATACCAAATGCCAAGTTTTGGTGTTCCCTTGAGATATCTGAAAATTCTCTTGATAGCTATCAAGTGAGACTCTCTAGGATCAGCCTGAAATCTAGCACATAAACATGTAGCAAACATTATATCTGGCCTACTAGCTGTTAAGTACAGAAGTGAGCCAACAATGCCTCTATAGCTTGAAATATCCACAGACTTTTCAGTAGTGTTTAGTTCAAGCTTAGTTGCAGTGGCCATGGGAGTTTTTACAGATGTGCAATCCATTAGATCAAACTTCTTTAAAAGATCAAAAATATATTTAGTTTGACTAATGAATATTCCATCACTAACTTGCTTAACTTTTAAACCAAGAAAGTAGGTTAGTTCTCCCATCATACTCATTTCATACTTACTTTGCATCAGTTTGGCAAACTTTTTACAAAGTTTCTCATCTGTAGAGCCAAAGATAATATCATCTACATAAATTTGAATAAGTATGCTAGAGCCATTAACATTTCCGAAAAATAAAGTTTTATCTACAGTACCTCTTGTGAAGTGATTTTCCAAAAGGAACTTTGATAAAGTGTCATACCAGGCTCTAGGTGCTTGCTTCAGTCCATAAAGTGCTTTCAGTAGATAATAGACATACCCTAGAAAATTTGGATCTTCAAAGCCAGGAGGTTGACTAACATACACTTCTTCCTCCAAATCTCCATTTAGAAAGGCACTTTTGACATCCAATTGATAGACCTTGAAATTGGCATGGGCTGCATAGGCTAAGAAGATTCTGATGGCTTCAAGTCTTGCAACAGGAGCAAATGTTTCATCAAAATATATTCCTTCTTGCTAGCAATAGCCTTTAGCAACCAATCTGGCTTTGTTCCTTACTACTATGCCATTTTTATCCATCTTGTTTCTGAATACCCATTTGGTGTCTATTGGATTCTTTCCTTTAGGCTTGGGTACCAGCTTCCATACTTTATTCCTTTCAAATTGGTTTAGCTCCTCCTGCATAGCTAAAATCCAATCAGGATCTAACAAGGCTTCTTCTACCTTCTATGGTTCTTCCTTTGACAGAAAGCTGCTGTATAGACATTCTTCTTGAGTTGCTCTCCTGGTTTGAACTCTAGAAGAAACATCACCAATAATTAGTTCAAAGGGGTGATCTTTTGTCCATTTCCTTGGTTGAGGTAGATTAGCTCTAGATGAAGAGACCTCAATGTTGTCTTGATGTGTGATTGAGTTTTGATTGCTAGAAACTCCCCCTGAGTTTGTGGATCTTTGATTTGAGAAAGGGGTACTTTCTATGGGTGACCTTCCTTGAATTCCTGCTCCTTTAGATAACCCGATGGATGGTGAATTTTGAGTACCGACGGATGAGGCAGGTTGTCTTCCAATGGATAACACATATTGCCTTCCGACGGATGAAGCATTATGTAACTCGACGGATGTTGAGTTATATGCTTCATTGGAGGTAGATTTGTCTGCATTATCCTTAGACACTGTTTCTTGATCACTCTCATCATCACTTTCATCACTGACCATCTCAACATTGTCGAATTTGAGGCTTTCATGGTAATCTCCATCTTTCAGTCCTTCAATCTTTTTATCATCAAACACAACATGTATAGATTCCACAACAATGTTGGTTCTTAGAATGTAGACTCTATATGCTTTACCAACAGCATATCCAATAAAAATTCCTTCATCTGCTTTAGCATCAAACTTTCCATTTTGATCAGTTTGATTTCTCAGAATATAGCATTTACAACCAAAGACATGAAGAAAGTTTAGAGTTGGCTTCTTGTTCTTGAACAATTGATAAAGAGTCATGCATCTTGCTTGATTAATCAGAGAGATATTCTGAGTGTAGCATGCAGTGTTTACAACTTCAGCCCAGAAATAAGTTGGTAATTTTGATTCTTCAAGCATTGTCCTTGCAGCTTCAATAAGAGATCTGTTCTTTCTTTCCACTACTCCATTCTGTTGTGGAGTCCTTGCTGCTGAAAACTCATGCAAGATCCCATTTTCCTCACAAAATACTCTCATGACATAGTTCTTGAACTCAGTTCCATTGTCACTCCTGATTCTTCTAACTTTGAAATCAGGATGATTGTTAACTTGCCTTATGTGATTGATGATGATTTCACTAGCCTCATCTTTAGACTTTAGGAAATATGTCCATGAGAACTTTGAGAAATCATCTACAATTACTAGGCAAAATCTTTTCTTTGAAATTGACAATACATTGACTGGTCGAAACAAATCCATGTGAAGCAGTTGCAGAGGCTCTTCAATTGCTGAATCAAGTTTCTTTCTGAATGATGCTTTGATCTGCTTCCCTTTTTGGCAGGCATCACACAGTCCATCCTTTGTAAACTCCACTAGAGGAATGCCTCTAACTAGCTCTTTCTTTACCAGCTCATTAATGGTCTTGAAGTTTAAATGAGATAGCTTCTTGTGCCATAGCCAACTTTCATCTTGACTTTTTTTACTGAGAAGACAAGTTACAGATTCTGCTTTAGTTGAGTTGAAGTCAGCTAGATACACATTTCCTCTTCTCACACCAGTGAGAACCACTTTGTTGTTTTAATTGTTAGTCACAACACAGGCTTCTTTGTTGAAGGTTACTGAGTTGCCTTTGTTACAAAGCTGGCTGATACTCAACAGATTGTGTTTGAGACCATCCACTAAGGCAACCTCTTCAATGATGACATTATCCTTTGAAATCAAGCCATATCCCACAGTATATCCTTTGCTTTCATCTCTAAAAGTAATACTTGGGCCAGCTCTCTCCTTAAACTTTGTGAGCAGGGTAGAATCACCAGTCATGTGTCTTGAACAACCACTATCCAAGTACCAAAGATTCCTTCTGTTTCCTTGCACACATCAAAATCAAATCAAGTTGATTTTGGTACCCAAGTTTCCTTGGGTCCTGCCTTGTTAACTTTCTTCTTCTGTTTCTTAGGTCTTAACTCATTTGACTTAGGAATTTCAGATTCTTCCTTAGTCATTTGGGTTGGGCCTTTGAAACCATTAGATGCAACAGAATTATCATGCATGTTATGGCTAACAGGAAATGGCATGCTTGGTGCAAACATGTTATTCCAGTAAGGCATGCTAAATGACATTTGAGGCATGTTGTATGCAACATAATATGGATTAGGTGCAAATGGCATATTAGCAAATTGTGCATTCATATTCTGTGTAGGCATAGCATTAACAGGCATGGGAGGCATGGCATTCATGTTAGGAAATTGAGACTGAACAGACATGGGAGTAGGCATGGCAGATTTGCAATTAACAGACAAATGATTTACACTACCACACTTGACACAGATCTTTTTAGGAGCATATTTATCAGGTGTGTAGTTATTGTGTTTGTTAATGCCTACTTTACCATTCCTATTGTTTTTCTTTTTAGTCTCTATTTTTACATCTATTTTCTCAAGTCTGTCACTTAACTGTTTGACAGTCATGTGACCAACATTAGCCTTTTTCCCTTTCTTAGCTTGACTTGACTCTCCTGAAACAAAGTTCTTAGAAACAGACCCATACTTATCATTTAGCTTGGTTAATTTGGCTTTGCTTACAGCCGACGGATGAGGATTTTTATCATTCGACGGATAACACTTTTTGTTATCCGACGGATAGTCCTCATCATCCGTCGAGTCTACATCTGTCAGCAACCCATCTACCAAAATAGGTTCTAGTTTCTCCTTATTCTTTTTCCAGGCTTCATCACAAAAAGACTCAATTCCTTGAACCTTGGTGATTTGAGCATGAACATCTCTGGATGTTTTCCATGCTTTAATCACCTCTTGTTCACGATCGAGCTGCTTCTTTAAAATTTCTTCCTTTTTCAAGGATTCAGTTAATTCCTCCTTGGCAATCCTACACTCAATTTTTAGTTTTTCAAACTCAACAAACTGAGACTCAAGCACATTATTCCTCTCACTTAAAAACAAGTTATTTTCTTTGATTTTAGCATTTTCCTTAGTGAGGAACTTAAGTGTAACACGCAAATGATACAATTCTGTAGACATGTCATTTAATGCATCATTACACTCAGCTTTAGATAAATGTGCAAGGTTTGTAGTGATTACCTGATTGCTTGAGGAACTTGTCTCTGTTTCATCAGACTTGGCCATAAGGGCTAGATTGACATAGCTGACATCTTCATCTTCATCCAAGCCATCAGCTGCCCAGTCATTCTCTTGTGTAATAAAAGCCCTTTCCTTTTGTTTGAGTAGATCAAAGTATTTTTGCTTGTAATATACAGACTCAAATCTTTTCTTACTGGAATCTGACTTTCTACACTCATTTGCAAAATGCCCTGCCAAGCCACATTTGAAACATTTGAATTTTGACTTATCCACCATGTTTCTATTTGGCTTGGCTGCTCCAAAGTTCTTTTTGAACTTGAGCTTGGAAAATCTTCTTGAAAAGAATGCTAGGTGCTCATCAATGTCCTCCATGTCATCTTGGCTCAATGAATCTTCATTTTCTGTAGCTAGCCCCTTACCCTTGCTTTCACAGACCTTTGAAGTTGATTCCACATCTTCCATCTTCACTTCCTTTTCCTTTTCCAGATCAGCAACTAGTGCAATGGATCCTCCTTTCTTCTTTCCTCTCTCCATTCTTTCATCCTGCTCTATTTCAAGCTCATAGGTTTTCAGAATGCCATACAGTCTCTCTAAAGTAAACTCCTTATAATCCTGTGAGTTTCTCAATGAGACTGTCATTGGTTTCCATTCCTTTGGAAGAGATCTGAGAAATTTCAGATTGGAGTCTTTAGTCTGATAGACTCTTCCATGCAACTTAAGAGCATTTAGTAGTTTTTGGAATTTACTAAAAATGTCAGTGAGTGATTCACTTTCTTCATTGTGAAAATGCTCATATTGCTGAATCAGGAGCTGTATTTTATTTTCTCTTACTTGCTCAGTACCATCACAGATTATCTGTATTGTGTCCCAAACTTCCTTGGAAGTCTTGCAGTTGATGATGTTATCAAACATGTCTGCATCAACACCATTGAACATAATGTTCATGGCCTTTTTATCTTTTCTGACTTGTTCAATGTCAGGATCAGACCATTCATGCCTTGGCTTTGGAACAGATGGCTCACTTCCTGTTGCAGCTCTCATTGGAACATGAGGGCCTCTTTCTATGCAGTCCACATAGGCCTCATCTTCAGAGAGCATGTGAAGATGCATCTTTACCTTCCAATGATGGTAATTATCTTTATCAAGAAAAGGAATCTTGACTCCAACATCTTTCTTGTTTATCTTGCTGAATTGTTTTGATCTTTAAACTCTTTGTAGATTAAGAGCTTGCTCTGATACCAATTGTTAGTCCCTTCACAATGAAGCAAGAATTACAGAAGGGGGGTTGAATGGAATTCTTGAACCTTTTTCTTAAAATAAAAATGTTCAACTCGATTATTGATATATTTGTTTTGATTAGCACAATGCGGAATATAAACTTGAATGAATCAAAACACAAGTAATTAAAAACAAGAGTCTTTAAAAACTTTCTGGCGGATTTAAACAATTCCACCAGAGATATATATAATATATCGAGAGGACTCTGTGTGCAGAAATGCCCACAGCTGCTTACAAATTGAATTGCTGAGAAAACAGGAAATGCTAAAGATTATGCTTACAAAGATTTCTCTATTTTTGTGTTTCTCAACTATCTCAGTTATTTTTTTATTTGCTACTTTCTTGGTTTATATATTACCAAGATTACAATGTCAAAAAGACTGAACAAATATAAAATCTAACAGTCTTAATCTTTGCTGCTTTTTGTTCTCTATTACCCAGTTAATGGGCTTCCACAATGGGTTTGTATCCAACTCGACGGCTGTGTGTCAGCTTTCACTGTTCAACTGATGTTTGAATTCTTGATATGATCATCCGTCGACTTTCAGATCATCCGTCGATGACTTGATTGATCATCCGTCGACTGCTATGTTAAACATCCGTTGATAGTCATTTGATCATCCGTCGAAGGCTTTGTTAATCATCCGTCGGTAGCTATTTTGGCACTTGACTTCATTTCACTTATACAGAATTACAAGACATTACTTATGTATAATTAATCAACCTATTCTGCATATCTAGTTAAAGTCAACATGACTTATATGCTACTACAAATTCTATATAAAGGTGCATACATCACTGTGCTATAAACTTATTATTACATAAGCTACTCACTCGATGGATAATAAGTTAATCATCCGTCGGGACTATAATGAGTTATCCGTCGGGACTATAATTCTTATCCCTCGAGTGCTACATTATTTCACTAAGTAAAATCTACTTAGATGTTTTGTTTAAGTGATCATCAAGTACACAACATATTCACAACAAAAACAGTTAAAAAAATCTAGTATATCCTATTACACTTGATGCATCTGTTCTCCTAGCAATTATGAATTGAAGAATTGTGTTACCATAGTCAAAATTACCAGAATGGAGAAGAGAATACACAATTTTCAGAGAAGTGGAGGGAAGAGCATCAAAATTTTTTGTCTTATTCAAGAAACATCTGCTGATGCAATCAAAGAAGAAATTCCATTCTCTCTTTAATTTTGTTCTTGTCAATTTCCCAATTGTTGTGATGTCACCTTTGTAGTTTAGAGTTCTGAGTATATCAAACAGCTGTTCAGTTGTATAATTGTCATGAACACCATCACAGGTAGGCAATTTTAGTGCTTGAACAAGAACATCAACATCAACCTCATATCTGTGTCCCTTAAATTCAAAAGAGAAACCAGTATCTATTGCATTAACTAGAGCTGTATCCCATACCTGCATTACAACTCTGTATGATACCTTAGTAGGATTAATGAGAGCACATCTAATTGGACATTGGAGTAAGAAATCCTGTATATCATGAAAACATTGAGGAAACTGCTGATGTGTAAGTGGAGCCAAGTAGTTGTTGGTTCCAAAAATATTGCCATGAATAATAGTGGTTTGACTGAAGAGGGGTGAAAGCTCAGAGGTGTTGAGGAAAGATGTTCGTTAGATGTGAATAGTGGCTGTGTGTATGATAATAATTGTCACAGAGGTTCTCGTGCATATATAAGTTTGCAAAACTTAATTGGATGTAACATACTTGGAGAAGGAAGCTTTGGTGAATTAGACTTCTGAAAGAGGATAATTATTGAAAAATTGGAGTGGAAAATGGAGTATTGTGCGGAATCATCAACAAAGAATGCACTGCTCTTGTAGTAAATCGCTGTGTGACTTTGTTCAAAAATTTATCCACTTTTAAACAATAATTAAAAAGACAATCATTTTTTCAGCATTAAACAATTCAGAAATCATTTATCAATAATATTCTAAATTAAAATAAGCTGACCTGTCATCAGTATTTGGTACCTCCTATCTGTCAAGATTTGGCATCGTCAGGATTTAACGATTCAAATTCATCAGTGTTTGTAAAAAAACACTCAAGCTTACCAGAAGACCACAATTTTAATCTGAAGAATCATTAAAAAATAGATGTTAATAGTGTGATGTAGAGATTAACAGGATACACAAAAAAAATAGTCACATGCATACACAGCTAAAGAACATAGACTAAATCTTGTAAACAAAAGGAATTTCATTAAAAGATCAAAAAAGTACATTTCATGAAATTTTTTGATTACATGCAAAAGATGATTACAAGAAAATCCTAGTCTAAATAGAAGAACATGATAATGTTTATTAGTTCCTCCTACTCTCCACAAAGAGCACAGCAAGACGAATGATATGTTTTTCCTGACGAAGAACTTTTCGTCTTTCTTCCTCCAGATGATCAAGATGGAGACGATAATCCATCTCAAAGAACAGGAGATCTGTCAGAATCTCATGTGGAACCGAGTTCCATACTTCATTGGGAATGACAATGATATGCTATTCCTGCTGCCAGTCTTCACAGCCGAATTCCATATTGAAGTTTTCATAGTTCAAGAACATGTTGTAAAGAACCATTTTTGTGATAGAGAAGAAGAAATATGAGAAATGATAGTGAAAAGGGTGTTTTGTGTATAGAAAGAGATGATTTGACTGAATGAGAATGATGGTTTAAATAACCGAGATAGAAAAGAAATATCAAGGGACTAGGAGACTAATCAATTATTAAGTGTAGAGTTAACTTAATGATTTAACCAAAAGATGTCTTATTAAGGCGCGTCTCCCTAGTCTGATTTGCAATGATGACAATGATATATATTCATACATGCATATTTAGCAAATAAATTCACTTATCATGCATATAATAAATTACATCACAAATTCCGAGTTTAATATCATGAACAACATTTAGGACATATCAGGATTTGATCAATATACATTAGGATTTGATCAAATATAAATTTAAAAGAATTTATCTGTCCCAACTAACCATACCAAGTTCATTGACAAGCTTTGTAAATGTTGCTTCAGGTAATGGCTTCATGAAGATATCAGCCAGCTGTTGCTCAGTAGGAACAAAATAAAGCTCAATCATTCCTTCCATGACATGCTCTCTTATAAAAATTTTATTCCCTAACAATACAACACGAATTACAGAAGGGGAGGTTGAATGTAATTCTGGCTACTTTTTGAGATTTATGAAAAATGGTTATAACTCAATTTATATCTAACTGTTTGATTTGCAAAGTATGGAATATAGAGTTAAGTAAATCAAACATAAAGTAATAAAAACTCAGGTCTTTAAAACTTTATAGTGGATTTGAAAGTATCCACCAGATATATATATATATATCAAGAGAACCCTGTGAAGCTTGAATAGCTCACAGCTGCTTTACAAGTGAACAAACAAACTACAGAGAAATTCTACAGAATACAGCTTACAAATGTTTCTCTTCTAAAAATGTGTTTTCTTGGTTTGTTAGTGTTATGGATAAAAAACCAAGGTTATTACTTGCTGTATTTAATACTAAGATTCGGGAGCTCAAGGCCTTTAATGGCTGCTCTCGTGTTTCGTGACTCAATCTGCCTTTACGAGATGCCTACGTATCTCTGTGAATTAGAGAATCAAGCCAAAAAAACGTAGTTCTGATTGGTGGGGGTGAGACCCCTTATATAGATGTTGGGAGTCCTTGAATTGGACTTGGTATAGGAGACTTGGTGGGCAAGTCTCATAATTAGAATGGACTTTGGAGTCCTAGGTAGTAGGAAACTGATTCCTTATCTTTTTAGGTCCCCTTGAGGCTAATCTCCAAGGATTTATATCCTTATCGGGACTCTTTTCAACATCTGATTTGTCCCTTATTAATTAATTACGAAATTAATTAATAATCAGGGCTTTTGGGCCTTTTTTATTTCATCAGGCCTGATCTGGTCCATCAGGCTTAACCTTTCTGGTCTGAGTATCATATATCTTTTTATTGGGCCTAGCAGCCCACAGATTGTACAATTAATGCAGTATTTAATCATACAATCATAATTTATTTATCCCTATCATTTGCCCCCCAACTTTTGGGAAACATTGATTAGGTTTCGCAGAAGTTAAGTCTATTTGTTCCCTTACAGGGTTTCGTTTTTCCGTAAAGTGTGGAGCGACCTACACATTTACAACGAATTTTTCCTTTTATTCAGGAATTATCTTAATTTCCAGGAATTTTTCCCTTATTTCCGGGATTTTTCCCTTATTTTCTGGATTTTCCCCTATTTTTCTGGAATTTTTCCCTAATATTCTGGGATTTTCCCTAATTTTCTGGGATTTTTCCCTAATTTTCTGGAATTTTCTGGGATTTTTCCTTATTTTCTGGAATTTTCCCTAATTTTCTGGGATTTTTCCTTATTTTCTGGAATTTTCCCTAATTTTCTGGGATTTTTCCTTATTTTCTGGAATTTTCTGGGATTTTTCCTTATTTTCTGGAATTTTCCCTAATTTTCTGGGATTTTTCAAATTTCCAGCCCTTTTTTCGACCAGGATCCTAGTCGAAATTTCGACCAGGATCCTAGTCGAAAATTGGGGCCAGCCTTGTCATCCTGGTCGAAGAAATTCGACTAGGATCCACGACCTGGAATTCGACCAGGATCCTAGTCGAATTTTCGACCTGGTTCTAGGACCTGGAATTCGACCAGGATCCTAGTCGAAAATTCGACCTGGATCGAGGTCGAAAATTCCACCCTTTTTTTTTTTTAGCTTCTTGTCATGCCTATCGACTAGGATTTCGACTAGGATTCTAGTCGATATTTCGACCTGAATCCTGTTCGAAAATTCCTTGATTTTCTTGTTTCCTGGTCGAAGGATTTCGACTAGGATCCACGACCTGGAATTCGACCAGGATCCTAGTCGAACTTCGACTTGGGTTTTTAATCCCCATTTTTTGAAAGATGCTTGGTTTATTCGACCTCATTCCTGGTCGAAGCTTCGACCTCAATTCAGTCCCGTTATTCCAGCTATTTTCGGGTGTCTGCTCGAAAGATTTCGGGCAGGATTCACGACCTGGATTTCGACCTGGTTCCTGGTCTTTCACTAGCCTTCTTTATTTAACATTAATTTAGGGTATTGTATTTTCCAAATCCTAATTGGATTTGGGCCTGGCCTTTTTGTTGGGCCCTATAAAATTTTACCGAGCTTCTATTATTGGGCTTTTCAAATCTCATTGGGCCTCTTTTATTGGGCCTTTTCAAATCTCATTGGGCCTCCTTTATTGGGCTTTATCAAATATTGCTGGTCTTAACACACCCTGTTTAGAATGCCCTAGAATTCCTAGGTATATTCTGGAATGTTCTTTTTTTCTGGGCCTCTTCTTATGGGCCTTTGTTCTTAATGGGCTTTTCGTCCCTTCAACTTCTTTTTCCTCCTATATAAAGGAATGAGGAAAGGCTATTACTCCTCACTTTCTCATTTCTTAGTTTTCTTCTTTATCCTCCTGCTAAGATTCTCAGAGCAATAACAGCAAGTCGGAGCTCAAAGCTTTTTCCAGGAGTGCTTCTTTAGGTAAGATTCTTCCCTTTGCTTTTCGTTTCTATTTTTCCATTGTGTGCCATTTTAAGATAGCCTATTTACGTGCCTCATACTTTTTTTAGATGGCTGACAAAAGAATGACTCGTTTGGCCAAGATGAACGTGGCTAGAAAGTCCAATGATTTTCCTATCCGATCGAGGTATACTTCCTTAATCGACATGATCAACACTCGAGGGGACGAGTATCCGTCTGATGCGCATCTGGACGCGCACGATCATATCAGTGCTTTACGGGATCCCAAGGAGCTGGAAAAGTTGAGCAGCTGCTTCAAAATTAAGGAGCCTTTTAAGCTGGTTCTTGCGGGTCCGGCCGACAGGGCCTATCAGTGGAAGAAGGACGCGCTATGCGTCTATAGGGATACTTTGAGGGCAGGTATTAGACTCCCTTTTCATCCATTCATTCCTTTGCTACTGGCTGATGTGGGCATCAGCCCTTGCCAACTTCCCCCTAATTCCTGGAGGTTGATTCTGTGCTATCTGTCGCAATGCGCCAAGCACAACGTCCCCACATCTGTTGCTGTCTTCAGGAAGATTTTTCAGTTTAAAAACAGCCCTGATAAAAGTCCGGGTTGGGTTTCTATCAACCAGCGCCCCACTATCCCCCATATCGTAAATGGGAAGTCCATCCCTGACAACAACTTGGGGTGGAAGAAAGATTTTTTGTTTGTTATTTGGGAAGGTGGAGATTGGGGCTCCCTGTTTCGATCATCCTTTGGGCTGGCCGTCGACGGGAGCCCGAATGACATAACTTTGTCTGAGGAGGAGGCTAGAGGTTTCAACCTCCTTACGCAAGACAACGGCACTTCCCATTGTTGGGACCTTATCCGGGAGGCCGTCCTGGTAGAACGCGGCCTTTCGCCCGTTAATAAGAAAAGTAAGTTCCCTTTCTTATCTCCTTTATTTCCTGCACTTTTATTTCATTGATTTTCAACTGACTTTTGTTTGTTGCAGTGGCTGAGAAGATTGAGGAGGCTACCAAGCCGAAGGACCTGGAGACAACCAGGATGAAGAGGGCCGGGAAGATCTTTAAGGACCCTCGACTGGGTGACCGCTTCCCGGAGTTCCTTCTTCAGGCGACGGAGCCAGATGAGGAAGGCCCCAGCCAAGTTCTGCGCACCAAGCAGAGGCCAGGTGCCTACTTTCAACCTGCTTGGGGGATCCGGGGCAAGGACTCAATTGTGGGCAGCACGGCCCTGTCCAAGGAATGGTCTAAGCATTCCATTTCCCCGGTGGATTATCAAGATTTTGTCCTTCAACAGGACTTGGAGGGGAATGAGCTGTTTGGAGCCCAAGCTCTGGCGACGGTATGTACTTTACTTATGCTTTTTACAATTCTCTTTTCTTTCTTTTCTAAACCTTTGCTGTTTTCTCCTGCAGGCTAACGCCCATTTTCAAGGGGCTATTCACCAAGCCAAGGCTTGGAAGGTTGACCTGGAAGATGCCAACAAGAAGTTGGAGGAGGCCAATCAAAAAATTGAGGCCCTTGAAGCTCAATTGGCCTCTTCCACTTCTGACCTGGAGACGGCCCGGGCTGAAAATGTCATCTTGAAGGCGCAGAAGGAAAAAGCCTTTGATGGCTGGATGGACACTCAAGAATTCAAAGACTTGATGGTGGAGCATGACGCCCTTCTTCATCTTGTTAGCTATGAGGAAGGCTGGGACGCTGCTGTGGAGGCCATCCAGGATGAGTTTCCCGAGGTCCTTGAGCAGTTGCCCTTTCCTTGCCCAGTGCGGGTTCCAGAGCTTGGAGGTGTTACTGAAAAGCTTGCTGGTATGATCAAGGATGGAGAGGAGGAAGATTCCCCCGAGGAGGAATTCGAGCCTGTTGCTAAGAAGGCCAGGGTGGAAGAATCTCCCAAAGCAGCGCCTCAACAGCCATCATCTTCTGCCGAGGGAACTTCTACAGGGACTTCGGAGGGGACGACCGAGACGTCCGAAGAAACGACTGAAACTTCCGAAGAGACTTCGGATAGTGGTTCTGAGGAATCTCATCCTTCCAAGGCCTAGCTTTTTGTATATCTTCTTTTTGAACTTTATTTATATCAGAACTTGTTACCCTTCGGGGTTATGTTTTATACGTTGCTTTTCTTGCCTTTTTCTGTTTTATCTTTACAATCTTAATATGCATTTGAACCTTAAACATCCTTAGATAGAAATAATTTCAAACTCTTTAATATGAAGTCTGGTTTTCCAAAACCTTACATAGCATGGGTTCGACCCTAATCAACAATAACTAGACAATGTAAATTCTACTGGAATATAAAATCCTATGCAAGCAAAGCTTCAAGGTGCTTTTAAACCTACTTGTCAATGACAAGTGAGAATCGTACTTCTCCTATCTTACACATAGTAAACCTTCAGGTTTTGTGCGTGCCAGGTCCTCGGGACTTCAAAACCTTCCATAGTTTCCAGCTTGTAGGTTCCTCTACCCTGAACGCTCTTGACTCTGTACGGCCCTTCCCAATTCGGGGCAAGCTTTCCTTTCTGTCCAACACCAGAAGCCTCTATTTTTCTCAAGACTAGATCTCCTTGTTTAAAAAATCTCTCTTTAACCCTTAGGTTGTAATAGAATGAAGCCTTTTTCTGATATTCTACTATCTTTGCATGTGCCTCATCTCGCACTTCATCAATTAGATCCAGGGCTAACCTCTGCCCTTCCTCATTTTCTACAGCATTGAAAGTCTGAATCCTTGGAGAGGAATGCGATATCTCCACGGGAACTACTGCTTCTGCCCCATATGCCAACATGAAAGGAGTTGCTCCTGTCGTGACTCTACAGGTAGTCCTATAGGCCCATAATATTGGAAGTATCTCATCCACCCAATTATTTCTTGACTTCTCGATCCTCTTTTTTAGTCCATCCAGGATTATCCGATTTGCTACCTCTGCTTGCCCATTGGCTTGCGGGTGAGCCACAGAGGTGAAGCGTAACTCAATTTCATTTTCTTCGCAATACTTCTTGAATTCCTCGTTGTTGAATTGTGTTCCATTGTCAGTGACGAGGATACGGGGAATTCCATATCGGCACATAATGTTTTCCCACAGGAATTGTGCAACCTGCTTAGTGGTGATTTTGGCCAAAGGTTTGGCTTCGATCCACTTGGTGAAATAATCAATGGCTACAATCAGAAATTTCCTTTGTGCCGTGGCCATAGGAAAAGGCCCTAGAATATCCATCCCCCACATGACAAAGGGAATAAGCGAGTTGATAGAGGTCAGCATCTCGGGGGGTTGTCTAACAACTGGTGCATGCTTCTGACAGCGATCACACTTCTTCACATATTCTTTGGCATCAGCCATCATTTCTGGCCAATAGAAGCCTAAACGGGTTATTTTATGAGCCAAGGCCCTGCCCCCCAGGTGTTGTCCACAAATACCTTCATGCACTTCTTCAAGAGCCAAGCGTGCCTCATCGAGCCTGAGACACCTCAGGTAAGGAACCACGAAAGATCTTTTATATAGAATCCCATCTATCAAAGAGTACCTTAGTGCTCGAACAGTTAACTTCCGTGCCTCAATTGCATCGCTTGGCAACCAACCGGTCTGAATGTGAGCCTTGATGGGATCAATCCATGACGTCCCCAAGCCTACGAGAGCCACAAGCTTAACATCTATGCTTCGTGTCTTCAAAACACGGAAATACACACTTCCTGAACTTTCTTCAATCTCGGACGAAGCGAACTTTGATAGCGCATCTGCCTTAACATTTTCTTCCCTTGGAATGTGTTCAACATGGCACTCATTAAATTGGGTCATCACAGCCCTTACTAGGCGGACATACTTAGCCATCGTATCATCCCTTGCCTCAAATTCTCCCTTTACCTGGGATATGATCAGCTTCGAGTCTCCACGGACTTTTAAGTTTTTGACTCTAAGTGTCCCAGCTAGACCAAGGCCAGCTATCAGGGCTTCATACTCTGCCTCATTGTTTGTGGTTGGAAAATCTAGCTTCATAGCATACTCAATTAAGAACCCATCAGGGCTTTGCAAAACCAACCCTGCTCCACTGGAGTTTGTTTTTGATGCTCCATCAAAATAGAGAACCCAATATTCTTTCTCCTTGTCCCCATTGTCGACTCCCTTGTCTTGAGGTATGGTATCTTCCTGCCCCCCGACTTCTTGGTTGGGTATGGTACATTCCACCAGGAAGTCAGCTAGTGCCTGGACTTTTATGGCCGTACGTGGCTTATACTTGAGATCGAACTCTCCCAACTCTACTGCCCATTTAATCAGTCTCCCACTTGCCTTGGGACTGTGAATGATATTTCTCAGTGGCTGATTTGTTAGCACTTCAATTTGGTGAGCTTGAAAATAAGGACGCAGCTTTCTTGAAGCCATTACCAAGGCTAAAGCGAATTTCTCAATGGCTGAATAATTCAACTCAGCACCATGCAAAATTTTGCTGACATAGTATACGGGTTTCTGGACTTTCAGTTCCTCCTTAACCAACACGGCGCTCAAGGCGCTCTCTGAAACAGCCAAGTACAAAAATAAAACTTCATTCAGAACTGGCTTGGCCAACAACGGGGCCTGGCCCATATACTTCTTTAACTCTTCAAATGCCTTCTGATTTTCCTCACTCCATACAAAGTCTTTGATGTTCTTCAGTGACTTGAAAAATGACAAGCACTTGTCTCCTGACTTGGAGATGAATCGTCCTAACGCAGCAACCCTTCCTGTGAGCTTCTGAACATCCTTGACAGTTTTGGGGGGTTCCATGTCCAGGATTGCCTTTATTTTATCGGGATTTGCCTCAATTCCCCTCTTCGAGACCATCAATCCCAAGAATTTTCCAGATCCTACTCCGAAAGCACACTTCGTCGGATTCAACATCATCTTGTGGTACCTCAGGACCTCAAAAGCTTCCCTTAAATGGGCTATATGATCAGTCTTTACTAGACTCTTGACTAACATGTCATCAACATAGACTTCCATAGTCTTACCAATAAGATCCTTAAAAATTCTATTCACCAACCTTTGATAGGTGGCTCCTGCATTCTTGAGACCAAACGCCATAACAAGATAACAATAAACACCAAAGTCAGTGATAAATGATACCTTTGGGATGTCATCCTTATGCATTTTGATCTGGTTGTATCCGCTAAACCCATCCATGAAACTCAGCATCTCATGTCCAGCGGTGGCATCAATCAAAGTATCAATTCTAGGCAGCGGAAAATAGTCTTTGGGGCATGCATCATTCAGATCGATGAAGTCTATACACATCCTCCACTTTCCATTAGCCTTCTTCACCATTACAGGGTTTGCTAACCACTCCGGAAATTGAATCTCCTCAATGAATCCAGCCTCTAAGAGCTTTTCCACTTCCTGCTTTATAGCCTCTTGTCTTTCCGGGGCAAAATTTCTTTTCTTTTGTTTCACTGTCTTCCGGCTTGGATCTACGTTTAGCTTGTGAGTAATTAACTCCGGGTCTATGCCTGGCATATCAGCTGCTGACCATGCAAACACATCACTATTTTCTTGCAAAAATTTCACTAACTTCCCTTTAAGGGGCTCCTCTAATGTGGCTCCAATGAAAGTCGTCCTCTCAGGATTCTCGGGGTATAAAGGAACCGAGACCAATTCTTCTGCTGGCCTTCCTCTATTCTCATCATTTTCTCGAACATCCATATCTTCAATAGGAAGAACCTGACCCCCGACTCCATCTGCCCTCAAAGAGGCCACATAACAGCTTCTAGCCATTTTTTGATCTCCTCTCTCTTCTCCAATCCCGTTTCGGGTGGGAAACTTCATGACCGAATGGTAGGAAGAGGGGACTGCCTTGAAGGCATGTATCCCTGTTCTCCCCATGATAGCATTATAAGTTGAACTAGCCTTTACCACCACGAAATCCAGCATCTGCGTTGCTTGCCTTGGCTCCGTACCTATGGTGGTTGGCAATTTGATTATCCCTTCCACAGGACATTCTACTCCAGCAAATCCATATATCGGCATGTCGGTTGGTGTCAACTGGGAGTCGTTATATCCCATCCTTAGAAAGGTGTCGTGGAGCAAGATATCCACAGAAGCACCATTATCCACAAGGACCCTCTTAACCGGGCTATTTCCTATTATTGGTGTTATGACCAGCGGGTCGTCATGGGGAAACTTCACACCCTCTAGGTCGGAATCATCAAAAGCCAATGTTACTTCTGTCCTGGCCCTCTTCAGGGCTTCTCCAACAATATGCATAACCTCTCTAGTATATGCCTTTCTGGAATTTTTGGACAATCCAGCAGCAGTTGGACCTCCAAAGATCGTGTTTATCACAGGCCCTCGAGGTCTCGGCCCTCCATAAATGGTGTTTATAACTGGTCCTCTAGGCTGGGGGTTTCACCCCTGATCGTCTTGGTCCCTCCTACGATCTTCAAAGTTCTTCCTTCCATTATTATTTCTATCCCCTGCATCTCCAGTATACTTGTTCAATCTTCCTTTTCGAATCAAAAACTCAATTTCATCTTTCAATTGCCTACACTCATCGGTGTCATGGCCAACATATTTGTGAAACCTGCAATACTTGCCCTTATCTAGCTTGGCGGGATCAGCCTTCAAGGGCTTAGGCCAGCGAATATCTCTGTCTTTCTCAATCTCCATCAAAATCTGACTTCTGGGAGCATTCAGCTTAGCGTATTCAGTGAACTTTTGCCCAGGTCCTCCCTTCTTGGGGGTTGAATCAGGGTTTTGTTCGGTTCTAGGATATTTGTCCTTAGCAATATACTCCAAATCAGTTTTTCGTTTCTTGCCTCCAGTGGGCTCATTACTTACTACGGTCTTCCTCATACTTTCTTCAACCTTGATATACTTCCCTGCCCTCTCTTGGAGCTGCAACATGCTCTCAGGGGGTCGTTTGGCCAAAGACATCTTGAAAAACTCATCCCTAGTTCCTTGTTGCAGTGCTATCATGGCTACCTTATCATCAAGGTCTGGGACTTTTAAAGCCTCCTTTGTAAAACGATTCAGGTAATCTCTTAAGGATTCCTTAGCTCCCTGTACAAGACTCATAAGAGATGCTGAACTTTTCTCATGGACTCTTCCACTGATGAATTGCTTAATAAAAGCCTGACTTAATTCTCTGAATGATCCAATAGAATTTGGGGGTAGGCGACTGTACCATCTTTGAGCCATACCCGACAGGGTTTGAGGGAAGGCCCGACATTTTATAGCATCATTCACGGGTTGCAGCAGCAGTGCATTAGAGAATGTCCTAACATGATTAGCGGGGTCTCCCGTGCCATCATAGGCTTTGATAGTGGGCATCTTGAATTTCCTTGAGATATGGGCATTCATTATCTCTTCTGTGAAGGGTGGAGTTGGATCATCAGGATCTCCAAGGGGAAGGAGATTGCTTGGATCAGTTCTTGGGACAGCAGCCCTTCTTCTTACCGGACCATCCAGGTCTATGATAGGAGGAGGATTTCTCCCCCTAGGAGGTATGTGGGGTCTGGTGGCTTGGTGAGCCTCCAAATCACGCCTCAGCCTTTGGATTTCAGCCTCATGAGCCCTGATTTTTTCCTGCACTTCTTGGGGATTCGCCCCTGGGGTGCTTTGGGGGCGTTGCCTTCCATCGGCCATTGGCTCTTTTCCAGGACGCCTCCTTCTCGGGGACACTTCATCATCCGAAGATTCGGAGTCTCTCTCAGTGTATGGACCAGAAAATTCCCGATCCTCAGGGATAGGATCCAAACCTCGTATATAGGGGGGCGACCGCCCTCGTGCTTCGCTTCGCCCAGCATATCCGCTTCCTCCAACCTCAGGGTGAAGGGGCATCCCATAAGGGGGGTTAGTAGTAACAATAGTTGAATATTCATACCCGACGGGTCGAGAATTCACAGGTATATGTATTTGTTAAACTTGAGGATTCGTACCTTGAATAGTCGGGGGAGTTGTCCCTTGTGGCTGAGGATGAGTTTCCCCTGTATGGGCTTCCCCCTGAGTAGATGCATAAGTTGAATGGGGAGGAACCTCCACGGTTGATGAAATCACCTGGGTTGCCTCTAATGGTGTTCCTTCCTCTAGAGCTCCAATTGTTCTCCGTGTTCTCGCCATGGTTGTTGTTGTTTCCCACAGACGGCGCCAAATGTTATGGATAAAAAACCAAGGTTATTACTTGCTGTATTTAATACTAAGATTCGGGAGCTCAAGGCCTTTAATGGCTGCTCTCGTGTTTCGTGACTCAATCTGCCTTTACGAGATGCCTACGTATCTCTGTGAATTAGAGAATCAAGCCAAAAAACGTAGTTCTGATTGGTGGGGGTGAGACCCCTTATATAGATGTTGGGAGTCCTTGAATTGGACTTGGTATAGGAGACTTGGTGGGCAAGTCTCATAATTAGAATGGACTTTGGAGTCCTAGGTAGTAGGAAACTGATTCCTTATCTTTTTAGGTCCCCTTGAGGCTAATCTCCAAGGATTTATATCCTTATCGGGACTCTTTTCAACATCTGATTTGTCCCTTATTAATTAATTACGAAATTAATTAATAATCAGGGCTTTTGGGCCTTTTTTATTTCATCAGGCATGATCTGGTCCATCAGGCTTAACCTTTCTGGTCTGAGTATCATATATCTTTTTATTGGGCCTAGCAGCCCACAGATTGTACAATTAATGCAGTATTTAATCATACAATCATAATTTATTTATCCCTATCAGTTAGTCAGTTTGTTCTACTAGCTACACTTGGTTTATATATCACCAAGTTTACATAATAATAAGACAGGATAATAAGACAAAACCTATCAAGTCTAATTTCATGCTGCTTCACTACTCTATTCCAGCATCTTTGAAAATCTTCATAACTTGCATGAAAATGGTAATGCTTCTTTGTTCTCATTTTCCTACTAAACAGGGTGCCACATTCCTTTTGCAAACACCCAACACATGTGACTGTGTTGTCACTGTCAACAGATATTTGAATTGATCATCCGTCGGGTACATGCTTGTTATCCGTCGGGTAGCCTTGTTGATCATCCGTCGGGTAGCTTTGTTGATCATCTGTCAGGTAGCCATTTATCACTTGACTCCATTTCATTTGTGCAGAATTATAAGACATCTTATATTTACATTTAATCAACCAATTATGCACATCTACTAGTAGTCTACATGACTCATAAGCTACTACAAAAACTATACAAAGTTGTTTGCAGAAATGTGCTACATGACTTATTGTCACATAAACTACTCACCCGATGGATATCAATTAGTCATCCGTCGGGACTATATTGAATCATCCGTCGGGACTATAATTGATCATCCGTTGGGTGCTATAAAATACACTAAGTTAAATCTACTAAGGTGTTTAGTTTGGCTTATCATCAACTACACAACATATTCCTAACAATCTCCCCCAATTTATATCTACTAGAATTGTAGCCATAAATTAAGAGAAACTTGTTGATAAAAAAACATCCTAAAGATACAGATTGAAAATAGTAGATAAAACTGATAAGTGCTACAAATTGCTGAAAGTTGAACAATAAAAAGTACACAAAAAAATTGCTCACAATTGTTATCAAGATGCTCCTCTTGTCTGAGCAGATAGATCTATTTCCTTGATTGTCTGGATTTCTTCCGAAGCCTTCTATTGTTTTCTTCCATTTGATTCTGAAGTTGTCTGTGGAATTCAAGTTCATCAGCTTCTGAGAGATTTAGTATTTCCTGCATTTCCAAAAGAGTCTCATTGCTAGAGATACTCAATTGGTCCTCTAATCTGGAGAATCTTCTAACACCTTTGTCATCCATGAATTCCATCAGCCAATAGGGCCTTAGATGCACTCTTTTTCCTGTAAAGGGAATAGATAGAGTTTTTGGGAGTGCATCTTTGGCTCTAATACTCCTTAGTTCCTCAATCCTCTTTAGAACTATTCTTCTTGCAGTCACATTGTACCCAAAGTTCTTTTTGAAGGATGAGTAGACTTTAATAAGAACAGATTGGCTTTCTTGGAGAATCCTGTGAAGAGGCCATGCCATCTCTTTCCCTCCCTTGTATATAAATACCATTCTTTCAGGAAGATGTCTGTAAGCATCAATTCCTCTTACTTCTTCTAGTTCATCCAAGTAGAGATTCAATTCTGAAAATTCCTTGATATCACAAATGTACATGAGATCTCTCTTGTTGACTGTGGGTTGGGATTTGGTTAGAGCTTTGGATTTGAGAGATACAAGCTTCACTTTCTTGCTAGCTCTAGTCTTTATCTTCTTTGTCTTGAAGATGGGTAAATTTAGCACATGAATTGGTAAACTATCCCAGTCTACAGGATCATCCTTAGGAACAATTGGTTCACCATGAATATTTCTTGTTGGATCAACCACTTTGAATTCTTCAAATACCACTGAGGATTTTGATGTTTGAGTTATAGTTGTAGGCTTTTTGGGAAATTGGTCTTCCAATTCCTCATCATTAAAGTTCACTTTCCTCTTGGAATGGAGTTTGTATCTAAATCTTCTTTTCTGATGTGATTCTTCTTGCATTTTCAGATCCTTAGGCTCAGTAATTACAGTTGGTTGTACAGGAAGTTCTGTTGTGGTTTTTACAGCTTGAAGCTTGGCCAATATAGCAGCTTGTTCTTTCTTTTGCTTTTGCTTCTTAGCATCCAAAGCAACTTGCTTCTTTTTTAGCCTGATTCTTTCCTTTTCTTCCTTCTTAGCTTCCACAAACAGTGGGTGTCCAACCACCACACAAATCTCCTTACCATTTCTGTAAATTTTGGCAATTCTTTTTTTCAATGCTGAATCAGTTGGATCTTTGTAGAATGCAATAGACCTAGCCAGCAGCTTCTTCTCATCTGGCCTAGGTGTTTCAAACACTGTATCCATAGGATTCTTGTCTGAAAACTTAGAGTAGTTCCTTTTGGCCTTCATGATGAGATCTTTCTTTGGAGATTTGATACAGGAAGTTTGACCTCTTTCCAGATAGTTCATACTTATGTCATTCACAAAAATTTTCATGACTTTAGAATGACGATTAAAGACTTTGTCTGGCTTCTGAATTGGCCTAAACTTTTGTTGAATATCTGCAACTATTTTTCTCCATTTTTCTTTTATTTCCTTCTTTAGAGCTATAACATCAAGCATCTTGGGATTTGATTTCAACTCAAGCTTTTCAGCTGCTCTTGGATTAGATCAATGCTATCCAAAACTGGTGGCTTTGTGAAAGCAATTGTTGGCACAATCACTTTGCTGACTTGTATATTTAGCACTTTTTGCTCCCCCTCACTTCTTGATTCCCCTTGACTGAATAAGACAATTGACCTTGCTTTCTCCCCCTTAGAAGAGGTTTCTTTCTCCCCCTTTTTGTTATCAGCAAGGTGAGTAGAATAAGGGATTCGTGCTGCCACTAGCCTTTGAAGCAAGTCTGTTTGTTATGCCTGATGTAGATGTATAGTTGTTAGAGAGGCTTCAATTGTTGTCATTCTTTTCTCCAAGAAATCCACCTTGGTGGCAAGATCAGTGTTCTTCCTTAATTGTCTTTTGATATCAAGCATTGTAGCTTCTGGAAGTTTTGCATCTAATCTATCAGCTATATCCTTCTTCACTTGTGTGATCTCTGTTTGAATTAAAGTGATATCCTGATTGTGTTGGAAGCCTTGGATTTGCTGTAGTTGGAGAGAAGCAAGATGTGCTTACATAAACTTCTTGGTGCTAGCATTTTTGGATGATTGAAGAGCATACTGTGTTTGACTAAAAAGTTGAATGAGTGTGGTCTTGAAATGATGTTCATCACATTTCTTGGAGAAGGCCCATGATGGCATGCCTGATCTGGAACTAGGGCCTACTTCTCCCCCTATGTCTAATGGCTCTTCTTCACTTTCTTCATTCTCACAACCAAATAAATCTTCTGAACCACCAGTCTCATAGTCAATATCACCAGCTGTAGAGGGTAGAGCTGTGATTGCATCATTTGCTCTTTGCATAGACTGTATGGTGTGCACCAAGTTTAGCATTCTTTCTGCATTATCATTTCCCTGTCCAGCTAGAAGTTGATATGCTGGAACAGGGTGAGTAAATGTCTCAGCATCCAAGGAGGTAGAATCTATAACAGCTTGACTTTGCTAAGATAGTCCCTCCCTTTTTTGTAACGCCCCCAAATCTGGGGTCAAGGGATTTGGTCGTCACTATGAAACCTCAATCCAAATCAACCTGTTTAATCAATAAACAAATGCCAGCGGAAGATATTTATCATTTATGACCCCAAACTAATCCAAGATCTTTTAAGGTTACAGTTCTAGAAACAAGATATCCAATTTCCACAAATAAATTTTTCACTTTCTTTTAAAACGCTTTTCAATAAATTCCAACTCCAAACTAAACCCACTAGTATGAATTCGAAATGAAGTATACTAGGCCCAAATAAAATACATAACTATAATATAATATAATATAAACAAATTTACACAATAGAACTTACACTAGTTCGCAAACCCTAGACCCACCACCTTCAAAGAGCTTCTTCTTTGCTTCCTCGAATTATGCAGCTAAACAGCGCAAGCTAATCCTCACTGGAGGCTAAATTTAAAAACAAGCAAGTATGAGCGGAAGAAATGCTCAGCAAGTTGATTATAATATATATAGGGTCATTTTGATATAAAACCGACATCTGCATCAGCGCAGAACATTTAAAAATCATAATTGCTGAATCATAAAATTTTAGTTGAGGAATCCCAGAATTGATTCCTTAATTGTATTCAAAACCATTTTGATATTTTTGAGCGAAATGCTTCAGCAATACTTTGAATCTTAACGAGAATAAAACTCGTAAAACAGTGTTTACGGAATATCGTAAACATCAATAACAAGAAGCAATGGTTATTGATTGAACCATAAACTTTACTCAAAACCAAACTCTTGAATTAATACTTATTTTGCTGTCATATCAAATTAGATATCAATACGAACTTTGATGCTCACAACACCCATACTGAAGTCAACATCAATCATCTATACTAATACCACCTTTGATATTTAACAACGTAAGTATCAGCATAAATCCGAATCTGAATCAAAACTGCATTTCACCAATATACCAAAATAGAAACAGTTGATAAATCATTTATTCTATGAATATCAAAAATGATATGATAATTTAGATTAGGATCATTCTCTAACGGACGTACTATCACATGTTGATCAGCCCGTGTGATAGCACAAGGTCATGATTCGCAGAAACGTGACCCTAAAAACACGAGTACTCAAACAAAAAGGCAATATACCTGCCTGTGGCAAAAATTGTGTCATAATATTCCATATGGCACTTAGAAATAGCCCTCCGCTGGACTGTCTGTCCCGGTCACTTACGCAATTATGATCCAATTTTAAAACCTTTTTATTGAAATAGGGTCATAATAACCGACACCCGAAATAATTTTATTCCCCCAATTCTTGGATAGGAATATTCGCAACCAAATCACTTTTCTCAAAATCCAAAACATTTATAAATCCGATAATTGGATAAGTAAAATCACTTGACTATTCTGAACGTAGAATAGCAGATGAGTATTCGCATAAACAGAATTATTTAATTCCGCGATATGTAAAACATTTATCTATTTTAAGCTGAGAATAGGGACATCAATACTTGCATTAAAAGATCTAAAATAAATATCACATGAACAATAAGTGATGATAGGGATACTTGCCTTTGGGTTTTAGCAGTTATTTACACTCGCAAAGACGCATCTATTCTGACATTTCGTCTCAAAGCATCACCGTCTTTATTCTACTAATCCTTTGGTCTACTGCTCATGCAGTGCTGCAACCCAATATTCCATACTATTCAACTTTAGCCTTTATCCATTTCATCCGGTCCTGATTGTCTTGAAAGACTCACATCTATAATTAGAAAATAACCTTTTAATCATCTAAACGATAACTACTCGACGAACTGCGCGTCAAAAGCCTATCGTCTACCCATATGATAGCCCATACATAAATATAACAGACAAACAAAGAACTCTTGATCCACATATACAGATAATTCACATCGCACATAACTCATGTATCACATAATTCATATAACGCATGTCTCGGTTCGTCAAAAGGGTCGACTCGGTATGTTTAAAACTGAAATCAGGCCAAAATATGATTTATCAATCAAAACTTGACTTAGAATAACTTGTAAAACAAGCGACCTTTCGAAACAAAAGGATTTGGGTCTCGAAAGTATTTTTATTGAAAGCGGAATATTTTTCTGAGCCTGGAGGCGTTCGTTTCGTATTAAACGGACGAACGGTTGATTTAATATGAAGTTTTGAACATTTTTCATAATTAAAACGGTCTCCGAATCATTTAATAATTAAATAATAGGGCTCGAACACCCGAAAATAATTTATAAGAATTATCGAGCCTGGAAAATAATTTAAAATAATATTTTAAAGCTCAAAACTATTTTTTGAAATTTTTAAATCAAGAATAAATAATTAAATCTAATTAAATAATCAATTAAAATTAATTAATAACTAATTAAATTAATTAATCAATTAACTTTTAAATTAATTGACTAATTAAATAATTAATTATCAACTAAAATTAATTAACTAATTAATTTGGATCTATTTTTGAATTAAAAATAAATTGTCAGAATTAAAATAATGATTTTCAAAATAAAAATGCATTTTCAGAAATTAAAAATAGGATTTTGAATTATTTGTAAAAAAAAATCCAGAAAATATTTTTGGTTTTGAAATAGCAGAATACAGAATCAAAGTCGGGTCAACTAAATCAGAAAACGGGTCGGCCAAGAACTGACCCGCCGGAATCTGGAAATCCAGAAATCGGTGGTCCTTCCGGCCACCGAAAAAAACTCTAGTGGAACTCCGACGAGCTCCAAAACAATGCAGAATTGACTGGTTTACGATCCCAATCAATCCCATAACATCCCAGAAGCCAGAATACATCGACAACACTAACAAACAATCGTTAAAGCTTCAATTCCGGTAAAAACACCATTGAAGCCGGCGGTTTCTTCGAGTTTTCCGGCAAAAACTCGAATTCAGTCATTCCTAAACCAAACTTCATGAAACATGGCTCGAATTAAAGCTTTGATTATGCACAATCAATTTATAATATAAAAATAACCCAAAAATCAGTTAAACGAAAAGTCCCAAATTCGAAGATGAACCCTAAAATTCGAATTGTATATTTGCCAATAGTTCGATGATTTTGATGACACCAACAGATAGAGGGTGGTCTGGGCTTCACAACGGTTACAAATACTTGTGATTTGGTGTTCAATAACACCTTCAAAATTGACTTTGATTTTCATAACCCTTCAAGAACACCAAGAACACATATTCACATAATTTTCAGAAAATCAAACCTTAATTTCTATATGATATTGAACTCCATTTTTGAATTATAATATATGAAATTGACCAGAAAAACATGCTCTACAACATGGAATCATCAAAACACTCAAATAATCACGTCTGCAAAAATTCATATTTTATTCACTAAATAATTCGAATTAAAATAATTAAATAAGAAAAATACCTTGATTCCTGGGTAAAAACTGATGACTGATTCAGAAGGAGGATTTCGAGAGCTTCGTTTTGATATGCTGCACGCCCAAATCGGAGTTCGATAACGCCTTCGTTCGTACGATTGATTTTCAGGAACGTATCCGTTTTCCGGGGTTTTCTCTGTATTTACGGTATTTTAATTGGTTGCAAATGAATAAATGAAATAAATGAAATAAGAAATAGGCTATTTATATTTATGCAATATTGGATCGTTCTGGATCATTTTGGGTCGTTAAATTAGTTGCTTAGCCGCTAAGTAACTGCAAAACGATCCAAAAATAGATTACTTAACCGTTAAGTAACTATAAAAACGATACAATTAAATACCATAATTGGATAATTATCAAAACCGAGCTTTTCATAAAATACCATATACGAAAATATTATAAAAATAACCCGTCTCTCGGGAATACGGGTTTTGTTGATTTATCGAAATGGTTATCGTATCGAAAATATTGCGCCGGGCCGCGCACGGGTCAAACCGTAATCCGGATCGAAAAAGTCAAAACACGGAAAATGTCAGGAATTACCAGATTAGTTTTGAAAGGAGTTTTAGGAAGAGTTTCGGGTTGTAAAAACGCAAAAATGGTTGAAGTTGGAAGGTTCCCGGCTTTATAAAATAATTTTATAATTACTTAGAAAATAATTAATAAATCCATAAATTATTATAAAATCATCTAATAGTCTAAAAATTACCAGAAAAATATCACAATTATCTATATTTTATTCTGGACATATAATAATTCAAATACTCAAATAATATCACATATAAACACCCAAACATCAACTCCAATTACCAGATTATTCACTAAATTCACATAAGATCACATAAACCATTCCAAATAATAATAATAACAATATTTGAAAATATGGGATATTATATTTTTACATCCTGGACATTCATTAACTCACTTGCAAAGACATCCACCCTTATTTCTCATGTACCTGCATTTCTCTCATTATATCTCTTTTCTTGTATCAAGGTCTCACCTTGGCTTCCCACCCTCACACCCTCACCTTCACCATCAAAGGTGGGACTCCTCTCACTCACTTTTTCCAGTCCTGAAGAAATGGACTGCATTAGATCACTCTTTTCCTCTCCTTTTTCCTGGGAGCAACCCAGACACTCACTCAAATCACTCCCTTCCCTCAGTCCTAAGAGTGATTGCACTACTACTAAGTCTTCTGCACTTGTAAGAATTGAAGAAATTTAAGGTTGTGCAGAGACACCCAACGGATGAGAAATATCCATCAGGTTAGCGGTTTGACTATCCGACGGATGACTGCTGTTAAGCTTATCCGTCGGGATACAATCACTACTCGACGAATGATAAATATCCATCAGGATAGAAGAAATAATTGAGTTTGGAGTGGAGACTATTGTAGACTCTGCGCAGATTGATGAAAATTTTGGCACAGATGTCTCAACAGTCTCAGAAAGAAATGAAAAGTGAGCCAACAAATCATCTAGAAGATGATGCTCACTTGCATGGATTTTTGGCTTCTCCAAGAGAGTTAAAGATGGAGAATTTGGAAGTGATGTGTTTATCATGTCAACATCCAATGAGTGTGTGGGAGAATTTGGTGTATCAGGTGCTTCAATTATGAGAGATTTTGGCTGTGACTCCACATTTATTGGAGCCACATCAACCTGACTTTGAGATGATGCAGTGGCTGGGTCTTTAGCACCAGTTTGCACAGTGTGTGAGCCCTATGCATCCCCAAGGGTTTTTTATCTTTTCTTTCTAGCATAAGTTTGTGGCGAGCTAGTGTCCCTACCCTTCTTGGTCTGTGCTCCTGGTTGGGAGCTTGTTTCAATGGTAACATCCTTTTGGGAGGATGAAACCAGGAATGAGCTACTATCCTTATTAACAACCACAGTTTGTTGGGAAACTGTGGTGTGGCTAGGTTTGGGTACACTCTTCTCACCAGCCTTATCCTTAGGGCTTCTTTGACTTTCACCCTGTCCCTCACCTTTCTTGCCCACCTTCACACCCCCTATTTAGGTTTGGTAGACTTTACAACTGATTTCTTTTGAAAGAAATCAGAGGGGGCTTTCTTAGCTTTGGATTTAGGGACTTTTGTTGGTTTGGTAGCTTGGGTAGGAAACTGTTAGGTCATTGACATAATTTCCATAGCTACACTAGAAACAAAGAAATTTGTGAGGTTGGAAGAGTGGAGACAGAAGAAATTACCTCACTTACCTGAGGTCCCTCCATTACTGGAAAGTAGTATAAGGGAACCTCCTTGTGATGGTTTGCTCTGTTTAAATCTGCAATGATCCTTCTTTATTGAACCCAACAATTTAACTTGTTGGTTGGGTTCTCAATCACAATTTCTTCAATAAGATGGTTATCAAGTATCATAAAGAATCTAGCATAATAGACACTTTTACCTCTCTTATTGATCTCTTCTAACTTAAAGCCTAACTTAAACAAAACCAAATCACTGAAATTAAAGTACTTATCAGTAACTAGCATGTAAAGCATGTTAAGCTTATAAATGTTTATAGAGTCAAAGTTACTTACTTTACCAGAAAACACCTTAGTTGCTACATCACACATATAACTCCATTCCTTCCTAAGACCCAACCTTCTAATTTCACTTAGCTTAGAAGTAGTGAGTGCATAACCCATGGAATTAAGTATATTAACAAAGTCATTGTCTGTGTGTGGAGCAGTTACAGTATTATTAGGAATCTTGAAGCATGCTTTAACAATATCACTATTTATGCAAAACTGCTTACCTTTTAGAGTGAATGTGATGGTCTTGTCTGTCGAATTGTACACTACAGTTGTCCATATCTCTTCAATAACCTCATAGTAAATGGTGGGTTATTCCAGCATGGCATAGTTGAGTTTACAGTTCTTCACAAAATCCATCAATTTGTGATAGTCACCAGACTGTTGAATCCCCTTGTTCTCCAAAGCTGAGAAGTTGTTTTTCTCATAGATATAACCAGTTTGAGACATGATTTTCACTACAGGTGCCATTGTTAGAGATTTGGAATTTGCATAGAGAGAGTTTGCTTTTGAGAAGAAAGAAATTAGAGCAATTGAATCTTGAGAATGATAAAAGAAATGAATAAAAGTGAATTTGCTTTTATACTATCTTAGAAAATAACTGTCAAAATAATAAAGTAAAATAAAGTAACCAATAAAAATTGCCCAAAATAGCCGTTTAAAAATAACTAAACTGTAAAAATTCCATCACTTATCCGTCATGTCATGCTTACAAGCTGTAAGTATACGCGATGGATAATATTCAGGAATTAACGGCTAGGATTGAGACAATTCGACGGATGAGGATAAGTCAGTTATCCGTCGAGTTATAAAATATTCCAGAAAAATAATTGATTTTATTGGAAAATTGTATTTCGACGGATGATCAAACTCGATGGATAATGATCATCCGTCGGGATGTAAATTTTGACTTAGCCAAAATTTCATCCAAAACAGAAAAATCAATTAAATTTCTGGCTACATAATAACTTGCAAAATATCTGAAATCATTCAAGAAAAATTTAGCATACCTAATTCACTTACCAACCTTGAGAAGGTGGATTCATCCAGTGGCTTGGTAAATATATCTGCAAGCTATTTTTCACTTGGAACAAAATGCAGTTCCACAGTACCATTCATCACATGTTCCCTTATGAAGTGGTACTTGATGTCTATGTGCTTTGTTGTTGAATGCTATACTGGATTTTCAGTGATGGCAATTGCACTTGTGTTATCACAGAAAATAGGAATCCTATCCACTTGTAGACCATAGTCCAACAATTGGTTTTTCATCCACAAAATCTGTGCACAGCAACTACCAGCAGCAATATATTCAGCTTCAGCTGTAGAAGTAGAAACTGAATTTTGCTTTTTACTGAACCAGGACACAAGCTTGTTTCCAAGAAATTGACAGGTTTATGTTGTACTTTTTCTGTCTATTTTACAACCTGCATAATCTGTATCTGAATAACCAGTTAGATCAAAACCAGAATCTCTAGGGTACCAAATGCCAAGTTTTGGTGTTCCCTTGAGATATCTGAAAATTCTCTTAATAGCTACCAAGTGAGATTCTCTAGGATCAGCCTAAAATATAGCACAAAGACAAGTAGTAAACATTATATCTGGCATACTAGCTATTAAGTACAGAAGTGAACCAACCATGCCCCTATAACTTGAAATATCCACAGACTTTTCAGTAGTATTTAATTCAAGCTTAGTTGCAGTGGCCATGGGAGTTTTTGTAGATGTGCAATCCATTAGATCAAACTTCTTTAAAAGATCATGAATTTATTTAGTTTGACTAATAAATATTCCATCACTAACTTGCTTACTTGTAAACTAAGAAAGTAAGTTAGTTCTCCCATCATGCTCATTTCATACATACTTTGCATCAATTTGGCAAACTTTTTGCAATGTTTTTCATCTGTAGAGCCAAATATAATATCATCTACATAAATTTAAACAAGTATACTAGAGCCATTAACATTTCTAAAGAATAAAGTTTTATCAACAGTACCTCTTGTGAAGTGATTTTCCAAAAGGAACTTTGATAAAGTGTCATACCAGGCTCTAGGTGCTTGCTTAGTCCATAGAGTGCTTTCAAAAGATAGTAGACATGATTTGGGAAATTTGGATCTTCAAAACCAGGAGGCTGACTAACATAGACTTCCTCCTCCAAATCTCCATTTAAAAAGCACTCCTGACATCCATTTGATAGAACTTGAAATTGGCATGGGCTGCATAGGCTAAGAAAATTCTGATGGCTTCAAGTCTTGCAACAGGAGCAAAAGTTTCATCAAAATCTATTCCTTCTTATTGACAATAGCCCTTAGCAACCAACCTAGCTTTATTCCCGACCACTATGCCATTTTCATCCATCTTGTTTCTGAATACCCATTTGGCATCAATTGGATTCTTTCCTTTAGGCTTGGGTACCAGCTTCCATACCTTATTCCTTTCAATTTGGTTTAGCTCCTCCTGCATAGCTAAAATCCAATCAGGATCCAACAAAGCTTCTTCTACCTTCTTTGGTTCTTCCTTAGATAGGAAGCTACTATATAGACATTCTTCTTGAGTTGCTCTCCTTGTTTGAACTCTAGAAGATACATCACCAATGATGAGCTCAAAAGGGTGATCTTTTGTCCATTTTCTTTGTTGAGGTAGATTAGCTCTAGATGAAGAGGCCTCATTGTTGTCATGATGTGTAACTGAGTTTTGATTATTAGAAAATCCCCTGAGTTTATGGATCTTTGATTTGAGAAAAGGGAACTTTCTGTAAGTGATCTATTCTGACTTTCAGCTTCTTTTGATGACCCGACGGATGGTGCATTTTGAGTTCCGACGGATGAAGCTGATTGTCTCCCGACGGATAAAGCAAATTGTCTCCCAACGGATGAAGCATTTTGTAACTCGACAGATGCTGAATTTTATGTTTCATTAGTAGTAGATTTTTCTACATTATCCTTTTCCATTGTTTCCTGATCACTTTCATCATCACTAACCATCTCCACATTATCAAATTTGAGGCTCTCATGGTAATCTCCATCTTGCAATCCTTCAATCTTCTTATCATCAAACACAACATGTATTGATTCCATAACAATATTGGTTCTTAGATTGTAGACTCTATATGCTTTACCAACAGCATATCCAACAAAAATTCCTTCATCTGCTTTAACATCAAACTTTCCATTTTGATCAGTCTGATTTCTCAAGATAAAACATTTACAGCCAAAGACATGAAGAAAAATTTGAGTTGGCTTCTTGTTCTTAAAAAATTGGTAGGGTATCATACACTTTGCTTGATTAACTAAAGAAATATTCTGAGTGTAGCATGCAGTATTTACAGCTTCAGCCCAGAAGTATGTTGGTAACTTTGATTCTTCAAGCATTTTTCTTGCAATTTCAATACGTGATCTGTTCTTTCTTTCCACTACTCCATTTTGTTGCTGCTGAAAACTCATGCATAATCCTATTCTCTTCACAAAATGCTCTCATAACAGAATTCTTGAACTCAGTTCCATTGTCACTCCTGATTCTTCTAACTTTGAAATCAGGATGATTGTTGACTTGCCTTATGTGATTGATGATGATTTCACTAGCCTCATCTTTAGACTTTAGGAAGTATGTCCAAGAGAACATTGAGAAATCATCTACAATTACTAGGCAAAATCTTTTCCTTGATATGGACAACACATTGACTGGTTCAAACAAATCCATGTGTAGCAATTGCAGAGGTTCTTCAATTGTTGAATCAAGCTTCTTCTTGAATGATGCTTTAATCTGCTTTCCTTTCTGGCAGGCATCACACAGTCCATCCTTAGAAAACTCCACCTGAGGAATACCTCTAACCAGTTCTTTCTTGACAAGCTCATTCATGGTCTTGAAGTTTAGATGGGATAACTTCTTGTGCCACAGCCAACTTTCATCTTGACATGCTTTACTGAAAAGACAAGTGATAAATTCTGCATTTGATGAGTTGAAGTCAGCTAGGTACACATTTCCTTTTCTCACTCCAGTGAGAACCACTTTATTGCTTCTTTTGTTTGTCACAACACAGGCTTCTGAATTGAAGGTTAATGAATTGCCTTTATCACAAAGCTGGCTGATACTCAACAAATTGTGCTTGAGACCATCCACAAAGGCAACCTCTTCAATGATGACATTGTCTTTAGAAATCAAGCCATATCCCACAATATAACCCTTGCTGTCATCTACAAAAGTAATACTTGGGCCAGCTCTCTCCTTGAACTCTGTGAGCAGGGTAGAATCTCCAGTCATGTGTCTTGAACAACCACTATCCAAGTACCACAGTTTCTTTCTATTTCCCTCCACACATCAAAACCAAATCAAGTTGATTTTGGTACCCAAGTTTCCTTGGGTCCTGCCTTGTTAGCTTTCTTCTTTTGTTTCTTAGGTTTGATCTCATTTGACTTGGGGATATCAGATTCATCCTTAGTCATTTGAGTTGGACCTTTGAAACCAGTCATTAAAATAGAATTATCATGCACATTTTGATTAACAGGAAAAGGCATGATGTTTGCAAACATGTTATTCCAGTAAGGCATGCTAAATGGCATTTGAGGCATACTAAATGCAGCATAATAAGGATTAGGTGTAAATGTCATATTAGCAAATTGTTCATTCATATTTTGTGTAGACATAGCATTCATAGGCATAGAAGGCATGGCATTCATGTTGGGAAAAGGAGATGGTATAGATATAGGAATAGGCATAACAAGTTTGCAATTAACAGAAAAATGATTAACACTACCACACTTAACACAGATTTTTCTAGGAGCATACTTATCAGGTGTGTAGTTGTTATATTTGTTAATCCCTACTTTCCCATTTCTATTGTTTTTCTTTTTAGTTTCTGTTTCAACCTCAATCTTTTCTAATCTGTCATTCAATTTCTTGATAGACAGATGACCAACATTCACTTTCTTCCCCTTCTTCACTTGACTTGATTCTCCTGGAATTAAGTTTTTGGAAACTGATCCATACTTTTCATTGAACTTGGCAAGTTTGGCATTACTCACAGGTTTGCTCACAGCCGACGGATGAGAATTTATGTCACTCGATGAATAATCTTTTTAATTATCCGACGGATGACTCTCATCATCCGTCGAGTCCACATCTGTTAGCAATCCTTCAACCAAATTGGATTACAGCTTCTCTTTACTCTTTTTCCAGGCTACATCACAAAAGGACTCAATACCTTGAACTTTGGTGATTTGAGCATGAACATCTCTGGATGATTTCCATGCCTTAATCATCTCCTGTTCTCATTCAAGTTGCTTCTTCAAAATCTCTTCTTTCTTCAAGGACTCGGTTAATTCATCCTTAGCAATCTTACATTCTATTCTCAATTTTTCAAATTCAATAAACTGAGACTGGCAAGTAAGTCTTTTTATCGTAAAACTACGCCCTCGAGCTCGAGGTTTTAATTCTAGCACATTATTCTTCTCACTTAAAAACAAATTATTTTCTTTGATTTTAGCATTTTCCTTAGTGAGGGACTTAACAGTAACACGCAAATGATATAATTCTTTAGACATGTCATTAATTGCATGATTACACTCAGCTTTAGATAAATGTGCTAGCTTAGTGGTGATTAACTGATTACTTGAAGAACTTGTCTCTGTTTTATCAGACTTGGCCATTAGGACTAGATTAACATAGTTGACATCTTCATCCTCATCCAAACCATCTGTTGCCCAGTCATTTTCTTGTGTAATAAAAGCCCTTTCCTTTTGTTTGAGCAACTTAAAATACTTCTATTTATAATCCACAGGCTCAAACTTCTTCTTGCTGGAATCTGACTTTCGACACTCACTGGTAAAATTCCCTGCCAAGCCACATTTGAAACATTTGAATTTTGATTTATCCACCATGTTTCTATTTGGCTTAGCTGCTCCAAAGTTCTTCTTGAACTTGAGCTTGGCAAATCTTCTGGATAGGAATGCAAGATATTCATCAATATCATCCATATCATCTTGGCTCAAAGGATCTTCATTTTCAGCTACCAGCCCCTTGCCCTTGTTTTCACAGACCTTTGAAGTAGACTCAATAACTTCTACCTTCACTTTCTTCTCCTTTTCCAAATCAACAACCAGTGCTATGGACCCTCCTTTCTTCTTTCCTTTTCCAACCTCTCATCTTGCTCTATTTCAAGCTCATAAGTTTTCAGGATGCCATACAGTCTCTCCAAAGTAAACTCCTTGTAATCTTGAAAATTTCTAAAAGAGACTTTCATTGGTTTCCATTCCTTTGGAAGAGATCTAAGGAACTTGAGATTGGAGTCTTTTGTCTGATAGACTCTTCCATGTAACTTCAGAGCATTTAGTAGTTTTTGAAACCTACTAAATATGTCGGTGAGAGACTCACTATCTTCACAATGAAAGTGCTCATATTGCTGAATTAGTAGCTGCATCTTATTCTCCCTTACTTGCTCAGTACCATCACAAATAATCTGAATTGTGTCCCAAAACTTCTTGGCTGTTTTGCAGTTAATGATGTTATCAAACATATCACCATCAACTCCATTGAATAATATATTCATGTCCTTGTCTTTCCTGACTTGCTTAATATCAGGATCTGACCATTCATGCCTAGGCTTGGGAACAGATGGTTTATTGCCTGTTGCAGCTCTCATTGGCACATGAGGACCTCTCTCTATGCAATCCACATAGGCCTCATCTTGAGAAAGAAGATGTAGGTGCATCTTCACCTTCCAGTGGTGATAATTGTCTTTGTCCAGAAATGGAATCTTCACTCCAACATCCTTCTTTTTCATCTTGCTGTTTTGTTGTGATCTTTAAACTCTTTGTACTTCAAGAGCTTGCTCTGATACCAATTATTATTCCCTAACAATACAATAAGAATTACAGAAGGGGGTTGAATGTAATTCTGGCTACTTTTTGAGATTTATGAAAAATGGTTCTAACTCAATTT
The DNA here is from genome assembly GCF_009905375.1 of Apium graveolens. Lineage (NCBI taxonomy): Eukaryota > Viridiplantae > Streptophyta > Magnoliopsida > Apiales > Apiaceae > Apium > Apium graveolens. The sequence goes on from NC_133650.1 coordinate 199,918,239, forward strand.
ATATCTAACTGTTTGATTTACAAAGTGCGAAATACAGAGTTAAGTAAATCAAACATATAGTAATAAAAACTCAGGTCTTTAAAACTTTCTGGTGGATTTAAAAGTATCCACCAGATATATATATATATATATATATATATATATATATATATATATATATATATATCAAGAGAACCATGTGAAGCTTGAATAACTCACAACTGTTTTACATGTGAACAAACAAACTACAGAGAAATTCTACAAAATACGGCTTACAAATGTTTCTCTGATAAAAATGTGTTTGCTTGGTTTGTTAGTCAGTTTGTTCTAATAGCTACACTTGGTTTATATATCACCAATTTTACATGATAATAAGACAGGATAATAAGACAAAACCTATCAAGTCTAATTTCATGTTGCTTCACTACTCTATTCCAACATCTTTGAAAATCTTCATAACTTGCATGGAAATGGTAATGCTTCTTTGTTCTCATTTTCCTGCTAAACAGGCTGCCACATTCCTTTTGCAAACACCCAACGCATGTGACTGTGTTGTTACTATCAACATATATTTGAATTGATCATTCGTCAGGTACATGCTTGTTATCCGTCGGGAAGCCTTGTTGATCATCCGTTGGGTAGCTTTGTTGATCATCATTCGGGTAGCCATTTATCACTTGACTCCATTTCATATGTGCAGAATTATAAGAGATCTTATATTTACATTTAATTAACCTATTCTGCACATCTACTAGTAGTCTACATGACTCATAAGCTACTACAAAAACTATACAAAGTTGTTTGCAGAAATGTGCTACATGACTTATTGTTACATAAGCTACTCACCTGATGGATATCAATTAGTCATCCATCGGGACTATATTGAATCGTCCGTCGGGTGCTACAAAATACACTAAGTTAAATCTACTAAGGTGTTTAGTTTGGCTTATCATCAAGTACACAACATATTTTTAACAAAAATGATATCTGATGCTGATATGTTTAGTAAGAGAGTGTTGCACTGGGTTTCCTGTCATAGCAATAACACTTTGATTATCACAATAAATAGGAATTTTAGAAAATGATAATCCATAGTCCATGAGATGATTTCTCATCCATAAAAACTGAGCACAACAACCCCCAGCTGTAATATATTCAGCCTCAGCAGTCGAAGTAGAAATAGATTTTTGCTTCTTACTAAACCATTAGAATAATCTGCCTCCCAAAAACTGACAGCTCCCAGATGTACTCTTCCTGTCTATTTTGTAGTCAGCATCTGAATAACCACATAATTCAAAATCAGCTTCCCTTTCATACCAGATACCAAGTGATACAGTACCTTTGAGGTATCTGAAAATTCTCTTCACTGCAATAAGATGTGGCCCCTTTGGATTTGCCTGAAATCTTGCACACAGACAGGTGGCAAACATAATATCTGGCCTACTAGCCGTTACGTACAAAAGAGAACCAATCATACCTCTGTAATTTGAGACATCAACTATTGTACCTTCATGAGGATCAAGCTTTGTAGCAGTTGTCATTGGAGTAGTTGATGTTGCACTATCTTGCATATTAAACCTTTTCAGAAGATTCTTTGTGTACTTTGACTGATTAATGTAGATGCCATTATCAGTCTGTTTAATTTGCAATCCTAAGAAGTAATTCATCTCTCCCATCATGCTCATTTGATATCTTGATTGCATCAACTTTGAGAACTTATCACACAGTTTTTGATTAGTTGATCAAAAAATGATATCATCCACATAAATTTGAACTAAAAGCAGATCTTTACCTTGATTCAGATAAAATAAAGTTTTATCTATTGTACCTCTTTTGAATCCACTTTCCAGCAGAAACTGAGCAAGAGTCTCATACCATGCCCTAGGTGCTTGCTTTAGTCCATAGAGTGCTTTGTCAAGTCTATAAACATAATCAGGATGTTTAGGATCCACAAACCTGGTGGCTGTTCAACATAGACTTCCTCTTCAAGTTCTCCATTGAGAAATACACTCTTGACATCCATCTGAAAGACTTTAAATTTCTTGTGTACAACATATGCCAAGAAAATTCTGATAGCTTCCAGCCTAGCAACGGGAGCACATGTTTCATCATAGTTAATACCTTCCTATTGAGAATATCCTTTAGCCACCAATCTTGCCTTGTTTCTGATAATTGTTCCATCAGAATCAGTATTATTTCTGAAGACCCACTTTGTGCCTACAATTGACCTATTTTTAGGTCTATGCATCAGCTTCCACACTTTATTTCTTTCGAACTCATTCAACTCTTCTTGCATAGCCATGACCCAATCTGCATTCTTGAGTGCATCTTCTACTTTCTTTGGCTCTTCTTTTGAAAGTAGATTGTGATATAAACATTCATTTTGAGTTGCACTCCTTGTCTTTACACCTTCATCAGGATTTCCAGTGATCATATCAGGATTATGATCTTTAGTCCATTTTCTGGCACTGGGAAGTGTCCTTCTGGAGCTAGATGCTCCCCCTGAATTGTATGCCTCATTAAATGCATTTGAGGCTCCCCTGAATCTATGCTATTATCTCCTGATGAAGTTTTGGGACTTAAATCATGTCCATCTGATGTTGAATTAACATTGGATTCTGAATGACCAGATTGAGAAGAACCTTGAGTTGATTCTTCAGTTTTAGTACCATCAGCTGAACCTTGTTGTTGCTCCCCCTCAATATGGGCAGATTCATTAGTACAATGATTATCTTCAGAATCTGAAGGAGTATCAGGATTTGACAGTTCATTAGAGTTTGATCCAGATTCCAACAATGCATTTTCATTTGCAAAGATTAGACTTTCATGAGTGTCTTCTTCAAAACCAAGAATCTTCTTATCATTAAAAGATACATTTATCTAGATAACTACAGTATTTGTTCTCATAATGAAAACTCTGTATACTCTTGATGGTGAGTATCCAACAAAGATTCCTTCATCAGCTTTTGATTCAAACTTTCCTAGATGATCAGTATGAGTTCTCAAAACAAAGCACTTATATCCAAATACATGAAGATGTTTGAGACTGGGCTTCTTTTCTTTCAGCATCTGATAAGGAGTAACGCCATGTCTGTTTATCAGTGTGATATTCTGAGTATAACATGTTGTGTTTACTGCTTCAGCCCATAAGTAAGTGGGTAGTTTTGTTTCTTCCAGCAGAGTCCTGCCAGCTTCAATCAAGGCTCTGTTCTTCCTCTCAACAACACCATTTTGTTGAGGTGTACCAGGAGCTGAGAATTGTTGTTGTATGCCTTTGTACTTGCAGACTTCCTCCATTTTTGAGTTCTTGAACTCAGTGTTATTATCACTTCTCAGAATTTTCACTTTGTGGGTGGATCCATTTTCAATTTGCCTTATGTGATCCAGAAGAATTTCTGGAGTTTCATCCTTCCTGTGTAGAAAATAAACCCAAGTATATCAAGTGAAATCATCAACAATTACAAGTGTGTACCTTTTCTTGTTGATGGACATTATGTTCACTAGTCCAAAGAGATCCAAGTGTAACATGTGATATGGCTCAGAAATAGAGAATTATGTTTTACTTTTGAAAGATACTCTTCTTTGTTTGGACTTTTGGCAAGCATCATGACATCAGATGAGTATAGCATATTTGGTAATCCTCTTACAAGCTCCTTCTTGGCAAGTTTATTGATTGAATTGAAATTGAGATGTGAGAGCTTCTTGTGCCAGTTCCAGCTCTCATCTACTGATGCCTTTGAGATAAGGCAAGTAGCTTCTTTCTCAAGACTTTCATGCAACCTTACTTCATATATGTTGCCATGTCTGTGTCCTATCAAGATAATTTTCTTTGACTTGTTATGAACAACTTCACAGTGTGAGTCATAGAATACCATATGATAACCTTTGTCAGTGATTTGACTGATGCTGAGAAGATTGTGCTTCAGTCCTTCCACTAGAGCTACATTCTCTATTGCTACCTTTCCAATTATCAAGTTGCTATATCTTAGAGTGTGTCCTACATTTCCATCTCCATAAGATACATCTGGGCCAACCTTCTTCTCAAATTCTGACAGCAGGGATTTATTTCCAGTCATGTGTCCTGAACATCCACTATCCAAGAAAAGAGTATTTTTCTTGTTACCCTGTAGTCAGAGGAAAAATTAATTAGAATAATTTTTAAGGACCCACACTTGTTGGGCCCTCTTTTTGGAAAACTTAAGCCTTTGTGAATCAGGAATACTTCTGACAATTTTTCCTTTGTCAGGATTTGTCTTGTCAGAAGCAGATTTAGTAGAACTAGAGGAATTGAGCACACAAGAAACTTTATTAAATTTAGGCAAAGGTTCATAATAGTTGTGATACAGCTTATGATAGGAACTGCAAGTATAAATCGAATGCCAACTACTACCACAATGAAAACAAGGATTTTGTGATTTATAAAATACTGATCTACCCTTAACATCAGACTCAGGAATAGAAATTTTCATTTTCTTACTCCTCCTGTAATTAATAGCGAGATGATTAGTATTACCACAATTAAAACAAGTTTTTCTAGGAGCATTGGGTACAAACTTATAGTTAGAATCCTTAGAGACACCTTGTTTACCATTCCTGTTCCTTTTAGGACTTTTTACTTGAGGTTTGTCAGTAACCTCAAATAATTTCTTTTTCAATTGTCTTTTAGACAGAAGTCCTATATTATTATCTTTCTTAACAGTCTTAATGGTTTCCTTGTTTTCCTTTCTTTGAGATTTATCACTTACTGATTTTTCTTGGGATGCTAATGTTGAATCCTTTTCATAGATGGATTTGGGTTCATCAGATTCTGAAGAGATAAACTTAACAGGAGTTTTAAGATTAGTCTTATTCTCAGTGTCAACATCCTTAATTCTATCTACATAAACAAGACATTCTTTCCAGTTTTTCTTAGTGATCATCTCATGAACCTTTTTGCCTGAAACAGTCCAGGCATTAAGAGTTTTCCTCTCATTTTCTAATTCATTTTCTAACATACTGTACTTATCTTCTAGTACCTTTGCTATATGTTTAGCTTTCTCATATTCTTTCTGAATTTCAATCTAATTTATTAAGTCAGACTCCAACTGATCATTCCTAGACTTTAACATTTCATTTTCAGTTAACAGTCTATTATTCTCTAGAATCTTATTTTTAAAATTTCTATGGAGAGACTAAAAATAGATTTCAGTTCAGATATATCTTCAGTATCAAAAGAGAAGAAGGGAGTTGATACCTTAGACTCAGAGGAAGCAGGATCATCAAAGCTAGCCATCAGTGCATAACATGTATCTTCATTTTCAGAATCAGAGGTGTCCATCCAATTCTTGCTTGATGTAATCAGGGCTTTGTTCTTCCCTTTTTCATGCTTTGTCTTCTTGCACTCTGTAGCAAAGTGACCAGGTTCATCACAGTTGTAGCACTTGATTTTCGACTTGTCTACTTTTCCAGCTTTAGAGTCCTTTCCATCTCTTCTTCCAGTTGACTTCCTTTTCCCTCCAGTGAACTTCGTCCTGAAGCTTCTATTCTTCTGAGACTTCCTCAATTGCATCCTCTTGAAGCCCTTAACCATCAATACATCCATTTGCATGACATCAGAATCTGTCACGTTCTCATCAGTTTCAGAATGAGTATCGTCATCAGTATTTGATGATGAATCATCAGTATCTGATTCTGGCAGATTGTTCTTTTTCCTTGCAACTTCAACAGACCTTTCTTTTGAAGCTTTAATATTCACTTTTAAAGCAACTGATTTTCCTTTGCTGGTTTTCCTCTCCTTCCTTTACCGGACTTCCAAGTCATGAGTTCTTAGCATGGCATAGACTTCATCCAGAGTGATTATTTCCAAATCATATTGATGGCATATGATTGAAGTCTGAGTCTCCCATTCTTCATTTAAGGCTCTCAAAAACTTAGTGTTTGAATCCTCTCGATCATACACCTTTTCCACCAAAGACAGATTGTTGAGCAGGGTAAGAAATCTGTCATAGATATCGGTGAGACTTTCATCAGGCTTAGCCTCAAAGTGTTCATATTCTTGAATCAGAACAGCCCTTCTATTCTTCTTGATGGCCATGGTTCCTTGACATTGAGTTTCAAGAGCATCCCAGATCTCCTTGGCAGTTTTGTAGGCTATAACCCTATTTGACATCACAAAGTCAAGACTGCTATATAAAATGTTTCTTACCTTTGCATCTTTCAGCACATCTACTTTCTCTTCTGGTGTCCACTCACTCTTCTCCTTCAACTGATAGTGTTCATCCACAGTAGGAGTTGCAGACACCAGTTTTGTTGGCATGTAGGGTCCATCATTAATTACGTCGAGATAGTCTAGATCTGTAGCCTCCAGGTGCATGAGCATCTTCACCTTCCATGTAGGATATTCAGTCTTTTTCAGAATGGGGATTTTAATAATTTCATACTTGTTTAGAGACATGTTTAGATCGCTTCTGATTGTAAATTTATCAGTGAGCTCTGATACCAATTGTTGCCCAGTAAAGATACAATTTTTTAAGGGGGGTTGGAAACAATTGTATAAATATTTCAAACAAGTATAAAAATATAACAGTTCTTTATATTTCTGATAAAAATTGTTACAAACTCTCTCAAGAAATACTGATATTCTTAAGAGCTGCTAAGTCGTACAATTTTCAAGTTAATCACTATGTGATGGCCTAAACTGTGTTTATATAATACACATCTGCTACAAATCAGTCTAGGATATACATTATCAATTACTAACATAAAATGATACATATTTCTAACTGAATATACAAAGTCCTATCACTCAGAACGAACAGATATCCATCCCTCAAAACAAGGAACATATTTAATCTTCACAACAGACTATCTTCAAATACTGATGTTTCTGCAGATACTGATGAGCATCAAATCCTGATGACATCCAAAACAACCATATCCTGAGCTTCTCCTGATCATTGAGAATCAGCACATAACATAAAGGAACAATTTTCATAAATGAAGAAACAAATCACTATAACACATTGTACATGGAGATGGTCCATGGACATGTGTCAAACCTACAGCTAATCTTGGAGAGGATGAAGAGAAATGCAAAGTTAAAGATCAGGAGCGTAAAACAGAATTATAGTGGTCCTCATAAACTAACAACGTGTCTCCTTGTAGATAGGACTGCTTATTATAAATGGGTGTGCTTATTTTGTAATACACTGCATTATTAGTAGAGGGAAACCCTATCTTTAGTAGAGTGTAAAAGATAGAGCTTTCGAGTTGTAATTTTCTTTTCCCTCTGTAAGACAAGTCAAGAAATTCTTCTCGAGTAGAAGCCACAAAAACAATATTATTTTCTTGAAGTTGTAGTAATAGTTTGCTTTATTGATATAAAGTAAGTTGGCCTAAAATATCATTTATGTCTTGCTTATTTAATTTATTTACATATGATATTTTAGTGTTTTAATTTCAGTCTTTGAAAAACCAAGTAAAAAGTTTTTGAAACTAGTCATTTAACCCTGCCTATTTTTTGAGATTCTTGTGTTATAACAAGTGGTATCAGAGCATGTTGTAGATACACATACAGTTAAAGATCTAAACAATGAGTTCTCAAAAGTTATGCCGTATTAAGATTTCCAAATTCGACCTAGAGCATTATGCTCTATAGAAGAAGAAAATGATGTTGTTTATCAAAGCTTCAAACCCCCATGTACGTTGACATACTGAGGTATGGTCCATTTGTTCCTCAGATAGAGATTCCTGAATCTATTTAAGATACAACATTTATACCTTCAAGGTTTGTACCAAAAGATTTATCAACCTACAATGAAATAGATAGGAAAAAGTTAGCTTTGATGGATGTCTTCAACTTATCATCTAGTGACTCTAAGGATCAGGACATGTTTGGTACTATTGCACATCTTAAAAGCGCATAACTCATGTGGGATCACATAGAAGTCCTATGTGAAAGAATTGAAGAAGTGAGAGAAAGTAGGAAACTGATTATTGTATCTCAGTATGAAGGCTTTATAGAAAAACAAAATGAAGTCATCACCGAGGCGTTTGAAAGGTTCAACAGACTCATAAATAATCTTAAGCTTCATGGGAAGAGTTATGGGACAAAGGAGTTGAACAAGAAATTTTTTCTAACTCTCCCATATCATTTAGAGCGAAGAATCTCTTTATTGAGAGAAAGAGATCTATCCAAGATCAACTATGATGTGTTGTATGGTCTATTTAAGACACATGAGTTGGAGTTTCTTTAGAAAAGATCTATTCAAGTCAAGAAAGGTATTATGGATAACTACTTGTGCACTATTGGTCGGTAACTTTGTCATGAAGGAAACACAGTTTTCTAGAAAAGCAAAGATAGAAGAAATCACTGAAGAAAAATCTGATTCTGATGATGATAAAGACTCTGAAGAAGAGTATGGCGAGGATGGGTTCTACACTATTGATGAGCTTGAACAGATGAAGAACAAATCCATGGTTTTCATGACTAAGAAATTCTCTAAATAGATATTCAAAGGGATTCAACGATTCAAGTCAATAGGTGGAGCTTGAGAAAATGGAAGTGGCCACAAGGGATCAAGGTTTTTGAATAAGTATGGCTATAAAACTTGAAGTATTGATAGCTCAAAGATAAGGTGCTTCAACTGTAATGAACTTGACCATTTTTCTAATGAATGTAAAAAGTCATAGCAAGTCAAGAAGGACAAGGCCTATCTGGAACTTAAAGCAAAGTATGAGGCACTAATTAAGAAGCAACAAACTCAAGCTTATACTGCAGAAAGAAAATATATGGATGATATTGATGAAGATGAAGATCATGAATATGAAAACTATGCCTTTTTGGAAAAATCAGAAGAAGATGGAAAATCATCTAATCAGGTACCGATACTTACTTCCATTAACATGTCTCCTTCTAAATATAAGCATACTGTTGAGAAATTAAGTGTTGAGATGTTTAACATTCATACTAGTTTAACTGTTGATAATGAAGAAACTATCAAATTAAATGCTAAGAATGTTGAGTTAGTTAAGTTGAATGAACTAAGTTTGAGACTAGTTCAATTTGAACGTATTAAACAAGAAGTGGAATATCTTAAGAACAAGCTTTTGTGTGTTGAACAAATTAATAAAGATCTTAGAGAGCAGCTTGATATGAATCAACTAAAGCTTAAAGCATATAAGAATTCCACTAATCTTGTTAGTGCATGTTTTGAGAAAACCGTGAGTGAGAATATTGGCATTGGATTTGACTACTCAGAGCCAAAGAAAAAGAAGGGTGAATCTACCAAAAATAAAAGAATTTCCTATAACAAGGAAGTTCCTAAAAAGCAGTATCAAAACTATGGAACAAAGAATCATTTGACTCATAAGCATAAATTCTCTGCTACTCTTGACATGAATGCTGTGTTTGGTAGGCATGCTAATATGAATGCTAATTTGCATGATTCTTTTTGTGAAAAACCAAATTGTGTGAGGTGGGGAATCAATTGAGTCATACTATCTAAAATATAAATTTTTTAGCTATAATTAAAGCTGTAAAAGGGTGTTGTAGTTTGACGAAATGGGCATTTAAATAGTCGGTGTACTACCACCAACACCGTGTCAAACCCTCGAGAAAAGAGTAACGCCTCTATGAAATTCAAGGATATTTGATCCCATACTTGCTTTGGCATCGAAAATTGTTGTAATAAACATGACAGGCTATGATTAGAAGACTTATTTTGCTGATATATGGTGCTTTATTGGACGTAACTAGTCACCATCTTCCTCATCCCCGTCCAAAACCAATCACTAGCAAAACTCAAGTACATTTTGGTTTCACTTGGATGTCCCGCAACCTTAGATTCATGGACTCCTGTTGTAAGATAGTTATGAACTGTGAAGTATGGAGAATCATTATCCATTTCATGTACAATAGTTGTCCATCGTGCACCGAAGAGCCCCAACCTCTATTTTTCCACTATTAATTTTTGCTTCCAACCGCAAAATAAAAGGGTTATTTTCTTAACTCTTCTATTTTGCAGTTCAGTCCATTAAACAACACTGGATGAAATTAGGGATCCTAAAACCACTTCCTTTCATCTTTTCTAGACAAAGCATCAATGAAGCGATTTAAAACACCTGGTTTGTAAGCTATGTCAAAGTTAAGTCCCATTGGTTTATTAACCCGACGTTGATGGATTTTAGTTATGTCCTCTTGCACCGTATTTGCTAAAGAATGCTATTAATGATATTTACCCTACTCCATAACCAGATGCATTTGTCTCGAGAACGAAGGGCTTCAAAATTCTAGCATCGCTACACCAGTGAAGTTACTATGACATGTTTAAGGGTACTGAAAAGACTGTTATTGCTGGTGTCCATCAAAACTGATCATTATTTAATTATTCGATTTATGGATGTGCAATATACACATACCTTGCAATAAACTTATGATAGTAGTCCGTCAATCCTAAGAATCCCCTCAATTATTTAAGATTACGAGGTTGATGAAATCTTATCATAGTTTGCACTTTACTTAAATCAGTAGACACCCATTGTTCATACACTAAATGACCCACATAAGCAATTTCTTCCTTCCTACATTCACATTTTTCAGATTAGCATACAACTCATGTTCATATAACTTTTGCAATGTCAATATCAAATATTTTGCATGTTCAGTGCTACTCGTGCTATAAATCAAAATATCAATAAAAAATACAAGCACAAAACGTCCATGAAGGGGTTTAAATACCTCGCTCATAATAGATTGAAATATTGATGTCACATTTGTCAATCTTCAGGTCGAGCCCTTATATGGTGATAACCCGCATTTAACTTTAACTTGCTGAATATTTTTGATCCTTTCAGTTCATCTAACAGCTCATCAATCATCGGGATCAGATATTTATTAGGGACGCTCTCTTTATTGAGTTCACGATAGTCTACAGAAAAGTGTCAAGATCCGTCATGTTTCGTAACTTATAAAACCGGACTTGAAATGGGACTGCACGAAGGCCTTATAATTCATGCTACAAGCATATTTCTAATCAGCCTTTCAATATCATCATTCTGAAAATGTGGGTACCTGTAAGGTTTAACACATACGGGGTCACTCACTTCATTAAATGTTATGGCATGTTCATGATTTCATCATGGTGACAGTCCTGTTGGAGTGACAAAAACTCCTTGAATTTGTTATGAAATTGGTTGTTAAAATTCAGGAACATAGTCGTTGTTGAATACTTTTGAGCATAGCCTTTAGTAATAATCTGGAACGTGCCATTGATGAATCCCCATTAGGCTTTAGTGCCAACAGCTCGTTGTCCACCATATATTTTATTACATGAGACTTCCAATTAGTGGTTACAGACCCTAATTTTTATAACTACGGCACTCCTGAAATTACATCAGAATTTCTTAATTCAAATGGTAAAAAAATCTTTAATTATTTCAACACCCCAGTTTTAATAGCACTCTCTTACATTCTCTCATTCCTTGTACCTTTATTCCACTCGATAATGATACTCTAAACCTTTTAGTGTTGGACACCAAAATGCCTAATATTTGAATCAATGACAATGAAATGAAATTATATGTTGCTCCATGTTAGGTCTCTCAAGAGGTCCATTTTAAGTTAGAATGAGATTGAATAGCTTAATTACCAATTTAGAAATTATTATGGTATTTTTAAAATATTTATCCCGTTTTAAATATTTTATCGAGTAGTTATGAAGATTATAGATGCGGAAATAAAAGACAAGGAAATAAAATACCATATGTGAGATTTTATCTTGAATTATGATGGTACAACCTCTAATATGTTCACTTACCCCTACGTCCAGTCCCTGAGCTCCTCTCGCGGACTCGAGGTTTTTTTTCTTATAATAACCTTGCTCCTTTAGATGTGGAAAATGCTTTACAACCGGAAAAAAAATTGTCTTGGTGTGCAACTCCAGATTACCACCTCAAAATAAATGTATAAACCTGTACACCCTATCTTAGACAATAACTCCCCGCTATTTTTTCAAAATTGATGTGGAACCTTTGGTGTAGTCTTTATCCTTCTTAGTTTTTACCGGTCTTGGATCTTAGGCATTAGGTCTTGGGTCCCCTAAATGACCGCTCAATATTAAAAGAGGTTAGGGTGCATAGACAACCAGGTTTTCCTAGAAGCATTCTTCACGGTATAAATACTACTAACTGCTTGTTGGTACTACTAGGACTTGGATCTTAGACGAGAATCACCTCACTTCTCTTCACCTCACTTCAAAACTGAGAAAACAATATTTACGAAAATAATGCCCATTATTAAATAAAGAGTTTGGACTAGTATAATAACTAACTAGGCCCATGTGGCTTATAATATTCCTAAAAAAATATTAGTATACAATTTTCTTTAGATCTTCAGTTTTAATCAAAGTATATTTGTTATTAATCCAAGTAAATAATGTGTAGCGTAGGAGTAATAAATTTTAAGTCCTTTAAATATGGTGACTTGAGGCTTTATAGATGTATACTTCCTTTTGACTTATCTAAATGTCAAAGTATTCTTGTGATTACTTCGTTGTTGAAAATAAGTCTATTTCTTAAGTAATAAATATATCAAGTCCTTTGTGAAGCGTTGTAGCTTTCATATCTTTGATAAAACAACTCCTCATTTAACATAATCCTGTGTAAACTTTTGTATAGTTGTAAATCGAGGGTGTTACAGTAATTCTTTATCTATTTGCATGTACAATATTTGTGGCCAACAAAATAAAATGTGTGTTACTTATACACAAAAAATATCATAATTTATAGGAACGCAGTTTAAATAATATTCACACACACGTATATATATATATATATATATTTATATATAACAATATAAGGCTTAAAATTTTTCCACGAAATACTAAAGGTGCTAGTAAGGAAATTCACCTAAGTCTTACATAATTCTATATATTAAAAAAAGTCTTAAGATTTTCCCACGAAATACTAAAGGTGCTAGTACGGAAAGTCACTTAAGTCTTTCAAAAATTATAAAAATTTATAGCAATTATAATAATATATGGCTAAAACAAGTGTGTTTAAGTTAAAGAATGGAATGTTACCTTTTATAATTTATCTTCCCACAAAACACTAAGGTGCTAGTAATAAATTTAAATCGTTGTGACGACCGAGAAATTACGCTTGTATGATACCCTAATAAAGGTGATTTATATGTATTATTATGTTGTTAAGTGTGTTGAGTCATAAAACTCTAGCTGCTATGTGTTATGTGTTTTCTGTTTTGATCAGAATGTGTTTCGGGTAATCATTAAGTGTTTTATTGTAAGCTAAATGTCTTTATATCAAAAGTTGCATGGCCCAAACAGTGTTTTAATAGCCAATATTTCATATAAAATCATTGGCCCTATTTTGCCAAGTATGGCCTACACCGTATCAATATTCTGAACATCTAGACGGTTTACAAATTTTCTTGTTTCGCGAAAAACGACTTTTCTGGTCCCCTTCGGGTGTTAAAAACCCCACAAAAATCACATTTTTATTTTTATAGGATCATGAAATTATCAAATATCTTTTTTCTTTGCATTTTTGTATTATTCACAATTTTTGGGAATTTTTGGCATATATTTTATATTTATTGAATATTTAAAAATTCAAAATTAATACCCAAAAATTATAAAATTTGGGGCCAATTATCTTTATTAGATGTATAATTAGGTGCTTAATTTTATTTTGGGGTATTATTTCTACTAGTATAAATAGCTAATTTATTATTAATTAATTATTAATTATTCATAAAAAAATCAGAAAATTCAAGAAAATCCCCAATTCTCTGAAATTAGGGTTGGAAGTTCTTGGGAATCAAAGCTTAGTTTGATCGTGATTCTGTACACCAAATCCTTTATGTAGGTAGTCGATTTGAAGCTTTTTGAATGTTCTTTTCCTTTCTGTAATCGATTTTATTGTTGGATTGCTCTAATTTGAAGTTGTTATTTTCGGGTTTTATTTTGATTTCGGGTTTCATGATTGGTTAATTATTTGATGATTACGTTGATGTGAGTGAGTAGATCGTCGTTTTTCCAGTCGATTGGCACCGAGTTTGTTGAGTTTCGTGTTGATTTTGAGCTTGCTGGGAAACCGCCGTTTCCGGCGGCATTTCTTCGCGATTCCGGCTTTGTGACGACGGAGGAAGGAGGTGAAGGAGGGGTTGTGTTGTGGGACGTTGAACACGCAGAAAAATAAGCTCGAAAAACCGTGTTTTGGTCGCCGTTTGTTCGTCGGGAAGTTCCGCCGGCGCTGGATTCGGGGTTGGCCAGCGACGTTCTTTGCGACCCGGGTTCGACCCGGTTCCAACCTGGAAATCGACCCGGGTTTGATCCTAGAAACCCTAATTCATTTTTTTGGATTGTGTTTCTGGATTTTTATAATTTAATTTTATTTTTATAAAAATAGAAAATCAGTTTTGATAATTAGAAAATCATATAAATAATTTGAATAAAATCTGAATTATTTTGAAAATAATTTCTAAATTATTTATTTAGAAATTCAAAAATTTTATTATTTAATTATTTATTTATCTATATATTTATTTATTTAATATTTATTATTTAACTAATTATCTAGTAATTGAGGATTAATTATTTAGACTGATTGGTTGTTCGATAATTAATCGGTTTAATCGAATAACTCGTAATAATTCGAATTGGGTTCCAAATTTTAGGACTTCGGAGCATGAATACTTATTTATTTATTTACTCATTTCCAAATTACTTATTATTTATTTGAATTGATTAATTATTTATAATTAATCAATTTAATTGAATAATTTTTAATAAATTGTAATTAATTCCAAAAATTAGGGAATAATTATTTTAAAATATGATAATTCCTAAATAATTATTTAAAAATATAATTAAGGTTTAATTAATTGTGAATAATTGATTATAATTGATTAATAATTGCTTTAATATTTTTTTATTGTATAATAATTAAACCGTCTATCCGTTTTAATAGAAACGAAGACCCTTAGACTCAGAAAAATGACCTGATTCCGTTAAAAATAGTTATAAATTATAATTTCTCTCGAGACCGAGTCAGTTTATGATATTTATTCGTTTTCAAACCTTATTATTGATAAATGCGAGTCCAATAAATCCCGAAAAATTAGGAAACGAGTCAGATATTATTTGTTAATGCGAATATAGGTTTAGTATCAATTCTAAAAATATTTATAAGTCTAATTTAATTATGTGCTTTATGTGCTATGTGATTTACGTGATTACTTGAACACTATTTGCTAGATAATTATTTACGAGTCAGATAGAATCGTATGGGTAGACGATAAGGGCTACGTGGTTTCAGTCTGAGATACGCGTACGATGTAAGCTAACTAAACAAGTATATTTCCTTGATAGATTCAACATCAACAAGGCGAATCAAGCCGGAGATAGAGAGCTGTGAACTAACCGAGGCGAAGCGCATACTAGACAAGTTTTCCCCTATTCTAAGTTCAGAATAGTGAATCGCTTCCAACTTTCCATGACAACTATACCCTGATAATTCTTGTTCACAAACACTCATATACAATTGTTGATCTTTTATTTCTATTTTATTTCGATTCTTGATTTCTCCTAATTCATTGAATCCTCTATTCATATTCCAATAGTTACATACACATGTATACATATACTCTGATATATTCTGATGTTAGAATACATCAAAAGCCTACCGATTGTTCCGGATGCTAAGCTATGGACTGGATGGTTACGATAGGGGTCGGGTATGAACTGGACCCTTGATTATTAGGCCATAGTGCCTGGGTACCCTATATGCTGGTGGGTCTATGCAGTTGGGTATAGATCCGCGCTATATACTGACCGATCAGCGGGTTATAGTGCATATATTGGTTCTTATATCCAGTCTAGTTCATTTGGTACTCGCCAGTAATGGAATTCATTATTAATTACAAAAACAAATGGTTGTTCAAACCTGCAGATTAATGATACATTTATCTTTCTCTCTTTACACTATATGTTATTCCTAGTGGACTAACAATGAGATTTACAGAAGGGGGGTTGAATGTAAATCTCAAAACTTTTTCAAGTTTTGAGCAGTTTATGAAAGTTGTGTGTTCAAGAAACACAAGTGTGTGAATTGCTTTAAGCTAATACAGACAGATATATATTCAAGCACAAATGTAAAGAACACAACAGACCTTAAAAACTTTTCTGGTGGATTTGTTGTTCCACCAGAGATGGTATTTTAGAAAATCTGTGATTAAACAATGTTGATCACAGCTGCATCCTAGTACAAACTAGATGAATTTTCTCTCAATATTTTTCTAAACAGCTCTGGAAAATCTCTCATCTAATTACTAGCTTCTACTTGGTTTATATTTTACCAAGTGTACAAGTGAAGAACAATATAAAATACAGTAATAAAATAAGATCTTCACTTGCTTCTTTTCCTGTTCACTCCAGTACTTTGTTGACTATTGCATCTTTGTACTAAAGAAGAACGGCTGCTTTTTCTGTTGTTCCTGAAATTCGGCTACCACATCTCAGTTGTCTCTATCAACCCATGTGCCTCTGTTTGTAGGTACAACTACCCCTTATCAACGGCTAATCATCAGAACATCCGTTGAAGCTTTCATCCGTTGATGCACTCATCCGTTGAAGGATGTTATCCGTTGAAGCTTTCATCCGTTGATGCACTCATCCGTTGAAGGATGTTATCCGTTGATGACTTTATCCGTTGAAGCTTTAGAGACATCCGTTGAAGCTTAGCTTCTCATCCGTTGAAGGTCTTTAAGTCATCCGTTGATACCACTTCACTTATACAAAATTACAAGGCATGAAGTATTTACAATTGGCCTTCCTATCTGCATATCATCTAGTAGTCAACATGACTCATAGTTTCTCTCAACTTCCAAGAATTACATTTTAAATACAGAGACTGAAATATGCTACAACACTAGACTTATTTCTAAGTAAAGCTACACCATCAACGGATAGCCAAAGTGGTCTTATCCGTTGAGGCTACAGACACTAAATTTCTACTTAAGTATTTTGTTAAACATATCATCAAACTAATGCACATACATTCCTAACAATCTCCCCCTATTTATGTCTATAAGAATTGTAGGCATAAATTCAGGGTTAACTTGATGATAACAAAACACTTAACAGATATATGAATTGAAACTAAGTAGAAATTTAAAAATGCTGCAAAAGTGTATGTACTAGGAGGTAATTGAAGATTTACAGTGTTTCCAAGGACACTCCTTTAGTCTGAGCAAATCATCTTTTTCTTCTTTGTTCCCTGGTTTTCTTTCCTAGCCTTTTGTCATTTTCCTCAATTTGGAGTTGGAGTTGTCTGAAGAATTCAGCTTCATCTTCAATACTGACATCCAACTTAGATTGCATTTCTTTGAGAGTTTCATTGCTGGCAATCTTGAGTTGGTCTTCAAGTCTGAAAAATCTTCTGACTCCTTTATCATCTCTAAATTCCATCAACCAATGAGGTGATTTGTGAATTTTCATTTCCCTTTCTTGAATGAGTAAAGTCCTGGGTAAAGCATTGGGCTCCCTCCAAGTTTTCCTTATATTGGCTATCTTGTTGAGAATTTCAGTCTTGGCAGTTCTGGTAAAGCCAGAATCCTTTTGTATAGCTGAAAAGACTCTAATCAAGGTAGAGTAGCCTTCATCCAGAATCCTGTGGAGAGGCCATGTTCTTTCCCCAGCTCCTTTATATCTGAACACTAATCTCTCTGGTAGCTGTCTGTAGGCAGCTATTCCCCTTACATCCTCCAGCTCATCCAGATAGAGTTCAATGTCTGAAATTTCTTTTATGTCACAGATGTGAACATAATCATCTTTAGAAATGGGTGACTTAGGCTTAGGTTTTTGTTTTTGAGTGAATTTCTTAGAGGTTATGGGAGGTGTAGATTTTGGTTTTCTTTTCTGTTTCTTTGGTAGTGGAAGAGTGGTTAGAAAGGTAGGCAATTTGATAGTGTCCCAATCAATAGGTTCCTCTTTTGGAATGATTGGTTCACCATGGATGTTTATTGTGGGATCAGCAACAAGGGGTTCAGGTATGGAAGGTAGTGGTTTAGATATAGATTTGGTTACTTCAGTGTTATCTCCACTCCTTCTATGTGCCTTGGCCTTTCTTCTGTTTCCCTTCTGCCATTCCTCTCTTTCTTCCACACTCTCACCAAATATACTCCCTAAAACCTCATCTAGGTTTGTAGTCTTGTCTTCACCCCTGACTTCAATCCCTTTTTCTTTTTCAACTAGACTTGATTTTAGCTGTTGTTCAAGCTTTGCTTGTGCTCTTTTGTCAGCCTTTAATTGCTTGTCTTCTTCCTTCTTGGCTATTGAGAATTTGGGATGTCCTTGCATCACACATATGCTCTTTCCCTCTCTAATGATAATAGCTCTATTTCTCCTTACAGCCTCATCCATGGTCTTTTTGAGATAAGCAATACTTCTGCCTAAAATCTTGTTCTCATCAGCTTTTGGAGGAGGAAAGTCCACTTCTTTTAAAGGATTCTTTGTTAAGTCCTTATTGGATCTTTCATTGGGCTTGAGAATTATAGCTTGTAGTTCTTTGGAAGAAGCTTCTCCATCCTTATGACTCCCTACTGGCATGAGTTCCATGTTGATTGGTTCAATTTTTGTGCTGTATTTCACAGATGTTGATTTGTCTTGTGTAGAACCAAACAACAGTTGCAACCTTTCATCAATTCTCCTCCTTTGCTCTTTCACTTGAATTTCAGCTGCTGCTAGCTGAATCAAATCAATTCCATCAGGCTTGCCCTTGATTTGAATGATTGGAGAAGTAGTGATGGCAGGAACTAGCACTTTAGATATGTTGACTTTTGTAGATGGCTCTCCTTCCCCTTCCCTTTTACTCTCCCCCTTTTTGTTATCATCAAGGAGAGGGGTCAAGCCTTGTGCTTTTGCCAGCTACATTAGGAGACTGGTTTGAGATTGTTGATTGTGAAGAATGGTGGCCACAGAATCTTCAATAACTTGAACTCTGTCTTCTAACTTGGCTAACCATTTTTCAGTAACAGATTCTTTCTTTAATCTCAAAACCAAGTCCTGCAATGTACCATAGGGCATGACTGAATCCAATTTTTCTGAAGTATAGGTTTTCAAGTCAGCAATATCCTTCCTGAGATCATCTATACTCAGATTCTGCTTCACTTGCTGCAGCTTCATGAGATGCAGTGAGTCCAGGTGAGCTTGAAGGATAGCCTTGATACTTGCATGTGAAGTATTCTGAATGGCCTGTTGAATAGTGTTGATTTGTTTGACTAAAGAGACATTGAATTCCCCTGATCTATACTCCTTAGTCAAGGCCCATTCAGGTAGATTTGGAATTGAACTAGGGCCTTCATCTCCCCCTAAGTTCATGCTTCCATCAAAAGAAATAGAGTCATCATCATCAGAATTTGCTCCAAATTCCTCAGATGGCTCACCAGCTGTAGAAGGCATTTTGTTAATGGCAGCTTTATCCCTTTGAAGAGATTATGTTGTGTGCACTAGATGTAGTGACCTTTCTGCCTTCTCATTGCCCTGAGCAGCCAACAGTTGATAGGCTGTCACAGGATGAGTAAAAGTGTCAGCATCCAAGGAAATGTTATCAATTACAGCTTTGTAATGTTGCTGAAATTGTCTTTCTTTTTCAGCATCATCCACAATCATTGACTCATTAGCAATGGCTGGTTCCACCCTTGTATCTACTGTACCTGCTTTTCTCTCTTTTTCTCTATGTTCTTGCATCAGGGGCTCCCCCTGGCTCACACAACTCACTCCCTCACCTTCACCTACTAAGGTGGTACTCCACTCACTTACTTTTGCCATGCTGGAAGAAATAGCATGCATTTTTGAGCTCTCAATCTCTCCTTTTGCCTGGGAGCAACCCAGCCTCTCACTCAAATTGTCACTCCCTTCCCTCAATCCTAAGAGTGATTGCACAGTATTCATGTCTTCTACACTTGGGATTAATTCAGTTATTTGTGTAGAGACTGTCAACGGATGTGGAATATCCGTTGAAGGTGAAACTGATGTTATCAACGGATAACTGCTGTTAAGCTTATCCGTTGAAGAACAACCACTTGTCAACGGATGAGTGATATCCGTTGAAGAAGGAAAAGAAGTTGAAATTGAAAGTGATATAACTGTTGAATCTGTGTAGATTGATTTGAGATGTGGTGACACAGATCCCTCAATTATATCTGAAAGAATTTGCGGGTGATCCAACAAATCATCTAAGAGATGATGATCACCTGTATTTGAGTGGGGCTTCTCCCTGAGTTGTAAAGAGGGAGAATCAGGAATTGATGGGAATAACATATCCACATCCAGAGATGGTGATGAAGTGTTTGGTGATTGATGTGTGATTATTGTGAGAGAATGGGGCTGTGACTCCACATTTATTGGAGTCACATCAAACTGAGTTTGAGAAGGCATAGATACAGATGGATGTATCTGTGCAGTGTGTGCACCCTGTGTAGAAGATTGGGTTCTAGCCTTCTTTCTTCTAATAAAGGCTTTTGTTGGTGAGTGTTTGGCTTTAGTGTCCCTCCCTCGTTTGTTCTGTGTTCCTGGTTTGGAACTATTTTCAATAGTAACATCCTTTTGGGAGGATGCTACTAGGGATGTGCTAGATACCTTTTCAACCACCACAGCTTTTTGAGAAACTGTGGCTTGGCTAGCTTGGGAAGCACTCAACTTTCCTTCCTTATCCTGGGGGTTTCTTTGATGTTCACCCCTCCCCTCACCACTCACACCCTGTTCACTCACCTCAGGGTTAATAGTTGGTGTTACAACTGTTGTCTTTTGAGAAACAACAGAGGTGGATTTCTTTGTCTTTGATTTTGAAAGTTTAGTTTTGGTGACCTTGGTAGAAATCTGTTGGGGCATCACAGATTTCATGGCCACACTAGAAGATAAAGAAATAGAGGGGTTGGAAGAAGTAGGAGTTGTAGAAGCAATTACCTCACCTACCTGAGGTGCATTCATGATTGGTAAATATACCAATGGCACACTGCTGTTAAGATCCATTCTCATCAAGTCTGCAAGAACTCTTTTCTCTTGTGCCCAGCACTTGAGTTTATTATTCTCATTGATTATGACTAAACCTTCAGCAACATGGTTAGCCAATAACATAAAGAATCTAGCATAATAGATGTTATTAGGTCTATTAGCTTTGTTACCTAATCTAGTACCTAATTCTAGCATCACATAGTTGCTAAAGTTAAAATACCTATCAGAAACAAGCATATAGAGCATATTAACCAGAGATGAAGTTATGGCATCAAAATTACTAATTTTCCCAGAGAACACCTTTATAAAGGCATCCCCAAGGAAACTCCATTCTTTCCTAAGGCCTTTTCTTCTAATACTCCCTAAATTAGCAGAGTTAAGAGAATAACCTATGGAATCTAACATGCTGGATACATCACTATCAGTGTGTGGTGTCATGGCATTGTTCTCAGGCAATTTAAAACATGCTTGTAAATCATCACAGTTAATACAGTGAGTTTTACCTTTGAGAGTGAAGGAGATAGTCATATCCATGGAGTTGAACTCAGCAGTTGTCCAAATCTCCTCAACTACTTCACAGAAAATTGTTGGGGCTTCCAGCATTGCATAGCTAAGTTTACAGTTTTTGATGAAGTCCATCATTTTGTGATAGTCTGAGTGGGCTTCATTCTTTTCTACCAAAGCTATGAAATTGTTCTTTTCATAGATGAACCCAGATTGAGACATAATCTTCACGACTGGTGCCATTGTTGTGAGTAGAAATTGCAGAGAATAACTTGAAGTTTTTGCAGAGAGAAAATGGTAAATGCTTGAAATTTCAAGAAAGCGTAAAGTAAAAATGAACAATCAGAAGGACTTATATGCTTTCTCAAATTAATAAACAAAAATATAAAATAAAGATTTATCAATAAATATGCGTTAGTGAATTTCAGCCGTTTAAGAATAAACTGTAAGTATTCTAAAAACTACCTTTAAAACCAATACATACAGATGTATGTATGAGTATCAACGGTTAAGAGAATAGAATCAACGGCTGTTAAACACCTGAATCGATTGATGTGACATTTCAACGGATAAGGCAAATTGTCATCCGTTGAAAGGTACTTCAGTTTTATCCGTTGACGGATAAAAATTCCAGAAATGTATTTGTCTTTCAACGGATAATGACTATCCGTTGATAGAGCAATTTTGACTTTCAACGGATAGGGAACATCCGTTGATGGAATAAACTATGTTAAAAGTCAAATTTGTTCTTAGCAACTAATATATTTCAGGCTTCAATTCAAATTGCAATAAAGACATGAATTTTAAGAGTAATTAAGCATACCTAGCTCACTTACCAATCTTGTGAATGTTGATTCATCAAGTGGCTTGGTAAATATGTCAGCAATTTGTTGTTCACTTGGAACAAAATGTAGTTCCACTGTACCATTCATGACATGCTCCCTAATGAAGTGGTACTTGATATCAATGTGCTTGGTCCTTGAGTGCTGCACAGGATTCTCTGTTATGGCTATGGCACTTGTGTTGTCACAAAAGATAGGAATTCTATCAACATGAAGTCCATAGTCAAGGAGTTGGTTCCTCATCCATAACACTTGAGAATAGCAACTTCCAGCAGCAATGTATTCAGCCTCAGCTGTAGAAGTAGAGACTGAATTTTGCTTTTTGCTAAACCATGATACAAGCTTGTTTCCCAGGAATTGGCAGGAGCCTGTTGTACTTTTCCTATCTATTTTGCAACCTGCATAGTCTGTATCTGAATAACCAATTAGATCAAAGCCAGATTCTCTAGGATACCAAATACCTAAATTTGGTGTACCCTTGAGATATCTGAAAATCCTTTTGATAGCAATTAAGTGAGACTCCCTAGGATCAGCTTGGAATCTAGCACATAGACATGTAGCAAACATTATATCTGGTCTGCTAGCAGTTAAATATAAAAGTGAACCAACCATGCCTCTATAACTTGTAATATCCACAGACCTTTCAGTCTTATTTAATTCAAGTTTGGTGGCAGTGGCCATGGGAGTTTTTGCAGATGAACATTCCATTAAGTCAAACTTCTTTAAAAGATCATAAATATATTTAGTTTGACTAATGAAAATTCCATCACTAACTTGTTTAACTTGTAAACCAAGAAAATAGGTTAGTTCTCCCATTAGGCTCATTTCATAATTACTTTGCATTAGCTTAGCAAACTTTTTGCAAAGTTTATCATCTATAGAGCCAAATATTATGTCATCTACATAAATTTGAACAAGTATACTAGATCCATTAACATCCCTAAAGAAGAGAGTTTTATCAACAGTACCTCTAGTGAAGTGATTCTCCAAAAGAAATTTTGATAAGGTTTCATACCAGGCTCTAGGTGCTTGCTTCAGTCCATAGAGTGCTTTCAACAGATAATACACATAGTCTGGAAAATTTGGATCTTCAAATCCTGGAGGTTGACTTACATAGACTTCTTCCTCTAATTTCCCATTTAGAAATGCACTCTTGACATCCATTTGATAGACTTTGAAATTGGCATGGGCTGCATGGGCTAGAAATATTCTGATGGCTTCAAGTCTTGCAACAGGAGCATATGTTTCATCAAAATCTATTCCCTCTTGCTGAGAATAGCCTTTAGCAACCAGTCTGGCTTTATTCCTTATGATAATGCCATTTTCATCCATCTTGTTTCTGAATACCCACTTTGTGTCAATAGGACTCTTGTTCTTTGGTTTGGGTACCAGCTTCCATACTTGGTTTCTCTCAAATTGGTTCAGCTCTTCCTGCATAGCTAATATCCAATCTGGATCCAATAGAGCTTCTTCCACTTTCTTAGGTTCCTCCTGAGACAGAAAGCTACTATACAGACATTCATCTTGAGTGGCTTTTCTTGTTTGCACTTTAGATGATGCATCACCAATGATCAGTTCAAAGGGATGATTCTTGGTCCATTTCCTTTGTGGTGGAAGATGTGCTCTAGATGAGGTGGCCTCAGTATTGTCATGATGTGAGACAGAGTGTTGACTAGTTGAAACTCCCCCTGAGTTGTTGGTCCTTTGCAGGGAACTTGGAGTTCTATCAACTGATGATGTAAATCGATTATCCGTTGATGAACTATGATCAACGGATGCTTCATTTTGTACTTCAACGGATGATGCACTATGTCTTTCAACGGATACTGCATTGCCTCTATCAACGGATGCAGTATTTTGTGCATTATCCAAGGGCATGTTTTGAATCCCTTTTGAAGTGTCATCTCCATCAGTCTCCCCTTCACTATCATCACAATATATCTCAATGTTGTCAAATTTGAGTCTCTCATTATGTCCCTCATCTGTTAGTCCATCAATCTTTTTATCATCAAACACAACATGCACAGATTCCATAACAATGTTGGTTCTTAGATTGTAGACCCTATAAGATTTTCCAGCTGAGTAACCAACAAATATCCCTTCATCAGCCTTTGCATCAAACTTCCCTTTATGGTCAGATTGATTCCTCAGTATAAAGCATTTACATCCAAAGACATGAAGAAAGTTTAGAGTAGGTTTTCTTCTCTTGAACAACTGATAAGGAGTCATGCCTTTAGCTTGATTGATCAAAGAAATATTCTGAGTGAAGCAGGCACAATTAACAGCTTCAGCCCAGAAATATGTTGGTAACTTTGATTCTTCAAGCATTGTTCTGGCAGCTTCAATTAAAGATCTGTTCTTTCTTTCAACAACCCCATTTTGCTGAGGTGTTCTTGGAGCTGAGAACTCATGCATGATTCCATTTTCTTCACAGAACAGCCTTAATGTCAAATTCTTGAACTCAGTTCCATTGTCACTCCTGATATTTCTAACCTTCAAGTCAGGATGATTGTTGACTTGCCTGATGTGATTGATAATGATTTCACTTGCTTCATCCTTTGATCCAAGAAAATAGACCCATGAGAACTTTGAGAAATCATCTACAATCACTAAGCAATATCTTTTTCTTGCAATAGACAATACATTGACTGGTCCAAACAAATCCATATGTAGCAGCTGTAATGGTTCATCAATTGTTGATTCAAGCTTCTTTTTGAATGATGCTTTCCTTTGTTTTCCTTTCTGACAAGCATCACACAAACCATCCCTTGAGAATTCAACTAGAGGGATTCCTCTAACTAAGTCCTTTTTGACTAGATCATTCATTGTCTTGAAATTCAAGTGAGATAGCTTCTTGTGCCATAGCCAACTTTCAACTGTGCTTGCTTTGCTGAAGAGACAAGTAATGGATTCTGCATCTGTAGAGTTGAAGTCAGCTATGTACACATTTCCTTTTCTAACTCCAGTTAGAACCACTTTGTTGTCTTTCTTACTAGTGACAACACAGGCTTCAGAATTGAAGGAAACTGTATTCCCTCTATCACATAGTTGACTGATGCTCAGTAAATTGTGCTTGAGACCATCAACTAATGCAACTTCATTAATGATGACATTCCTTGTTGAAATCAAGCCATATCCCATAGTAAACCCTTTGCTGTCATCTCCAAAGGTTATGCTAGGGCCAGCTCTCTCCTTGAACTCTGTGAGCAGGGAGAAATCTCCTGTCATGTGTCTTGAACAACCACTGTCCAAGTACCATAGATTTCTTCTATTTCCCTGATTGCTTGATGAACTAACTTCATTTTCTTCAGAATCAGCCATGAGAGCAAGGTTGACATACTCCACATCTTCATCCTCTTCATCTCCATTAGCTGCCCAGTCCCTTTCTTGAGTAATGAAAGCCCTCTCCTTTTGCTTGAGTAGATCAAAATATTTCTTTTTGTAATCTACTTGTTCAAATTTCTTCTTTTCAGAAGTTGGCTTTCTGCACTCACCTGCAAAGTGTCCACTTATACCACAATTGAAACACTTGAACTTGGATTTGTCCACAGTGTTTTTGTGAGGTTTAGTGGCTCTAGTGTTTTTCTTGAATTTCATCTTTGCAAATCTTCTGGACAGAAATGCAAGATGCTCATCAATACCATCTGAGTCATCTTGGCTGGAGTTGTCTTCATTTTCAGCAACTTGCTCTTTCCCCTTGCTTGATTCCTGATTTCTTATACCATCTTTGGAGTTTGATGTAGATCTCGCAGTTTCTTGTCTGCATTTCCTCTCATCTTCAGCTACCAATGCAACTG
The DNA here is from genome assembly GCF_009905375.1 of Apium graveolens. NCBI lineage: Eukaryota > Viridiplantae > Streptophyta > Magnoliopsida > Apiales > Apiaceae > Apium > Apium graveolens. The sequence goes on from NC_133650.1 coordinate 199,944,372, forward strand.
AACTTCCTTTCTTTCTCCCCTTCTCCAATACCTCATCCTGTTCCAGCTCTAGTTCATAAGTCTTCAAGATTCCATACAATCTTTCAAGAGTGAAGTCCTTATAATCTTGAGAGTTTCTTAAGGAGACAGTCATGGGTTTCCATTCCTTTGGCAAGGATCTTAAAAATTTAAGATTTGAATCCTTCACCTGGTACACTCTTCCATACAGCTTCAGTCCATTCAACAGCTTTTGGAACCTATTGAATGTTTCATTTAAAGATTCATTTTCTTCAAAATGAAAGTATTCATACTGTTGAATGAGAAGCTGCATTTTGTTTTCTTTCACTTGTTCTGTACCTTCACACAGTAGTTGAACTGTGTCCCAAACCTCTTTTGCAGTTGTGCAATTTATCACATTATCAAACATATCCATGTTAAGACCATTAAACAAAATGTTCATAGCCTTCTTATCCTTGTGGACTTCTTCTGTGTCTTCCATTGTCCATTCTGCTCTAGGTTTTGGAATGGATTGACCAACAGCAACTGTGGCTGTAGCAACTGTTGCTACTTTGTGGGGAATGTGAGGACCATTCTCAATGCAGTTTACATAACCTTCATCTTGGGAGAGTAGATGAAGGTGCATTTTCACCTTCCAATGGTGATAACTGTCTTTGTCAAGAACTGGGATCTTTACTCCAATATCCTTCTTACTCATCTTTGTTAGATTCCAAGATCTTTAAACTCTTTGTATGTCAAGAGCCTGCTCTGATACCAATTGTTATTCCTAGTGGACTAACAATGAGATTTACAGAAGGGGGGTTGAATGTAAATCTCAAAACTTTTTCAAGTTTTGAGCAGTTTATGAAAGTTGTGTGTTCAAGAAGAACAAGTGTGTGAATTGCTTTAAGCTAATACAGACAGATATATATTCAAGCACAAATGTAAAGAACACAACAGACCTTAAAAACTTTTCTGGTGGATTTGTTGTTCCACCAGAGATGGTATTTTAGAAAATCTGTGATTAAACAATGTTGATCACAGCTGCATCCTAGTACAAACTAGATGAATTTTCTCTCAATATTTTTCTAAACAGCTCTGGAAAATCTCTCATCTAATTACTAGCTTCTACTTGGTTTATATTTTACCAAGTGTACAAGTGAAGAACAATATAAAATACAGTAATAAAATAAGATCTTCACTTGCTTCTTTTCCTGTTCACTCCAGTACTTTGTTGACTATTGCATCTTTGTACTAAAGAAGAACGGCTGCTTTTTCTGTTGTTCCTGAAATTCGGCTACCACATCTCAGTTGTCTCTATCAACCCATGTGCCTCTGTTTGTAGGTACAACTACCCCTTATCAACGGCTAATCATCAGAACATCCGTTGAAGCTTTCATCCGTTGATGCACTCATCCGTTGAAGGATGTTATCCGTTGAAGCTTTCATCCGTTGATGCACTCATCCGTTGAAGGATGTTATCCGTTGATGACTTTATCCGTTGAAGCTTTAGAGACATCCGTTGAAGCTTAGCTTCTCATCCGTTGAAGGTCTTTAAGTCATCCGTTGATACCACTTCACTTATACAAAATTACAAGGCATGAAGTATTTACAATTGGCCTTCCTATCTGCATATCATCTAGTAGTCAACATGACTCATAGTTTCTCTCAACTTCCAAGAATTACATTTTAAATACAGAGACTGAAATATGCTACAACACTAGACTTATTTCTAAGTAAAGCTACACCATCAACGGATAGCCAAAGTGGTCTTATCCGTTGAGGCTACAGACACTAAATTTCTACTTAAGTATTTTGTTAAACATATCATCAAACTAATGCACATACATTCCTAACACTATATATATATATATTGTTGCAGGCTTGTTGAGCAATTTTGGCTACCCCTATTATTGTTATTCACCTTGTTTTTCAGTTAAAGTTGAGAATGAAACCCATATGAACCCGAGTAGTAAAGAAGCGGGTGAAGCAGCGGGACCCTCTGGTGCCCAGAGTGTTTATCCCAATTCCAGAAAAGAGTTTTGAGATGCCAGAGCAGGTGTAACAGGATAAGTTGTAGTTGTGGTTTGAATAAAATGAAACTTAGTTTAAAATTTATGTAGAAAGATGGTTTGTAATAAAGAAGTTTTGTAAGACAGTTTGTTTAAGTTGTTATAATAAGAGGTGGTAAGTTGTTCTTGTTTTCACACCTTAACCTTAAAAGATCCTGAGTAGTAGTACTAAGGGGTAATTATATGTTTATATTATTATTGTACAGGTTCAGTAAGGTAGTTAGTGATAGTAATACCCCAGATCTATACCCCGGATTTGGAGGGTGTTACAATCATGCTTTGTATGTCAATTATCACTTTATGGTAGAAGTTGTATAATATCTCAAATTGGTATTTTATTATAATAAATAATTGTACGGATTTATCTTTCCTTATAGATCGGTTATAAGAGCTTAAAAAGATGAATACATGTTAATACAGAACTTTTTATACGAATATAAAGTATGGTCAGTAAAACTCAGATTAAACAACTAAGATGTTACGACTTTTTAAAAATGATCGGAAAAGTATCGTGCCTCGTTTGATGTTGATGCAGTTTAAATTTTCCTAAACCTTACTTCATCCACCACTTGATAAATAAGGTAGAAAGTCTTTTTATCCCTTTTTCAATTCCCAAATGCTTAATTGTTTTTTTATAAAAGATTGGTTTAATTCACCGGCTCTTGGTATCCATTTTACAAAATCTCACATAGATCTTGAGAGATGTATAATTCTTTTATTTGGATGATCCACTAATTAAAATTGTTCCGGTCAAACCGCGAAGTTGAGTTTGGAGTTTGTTATTTTGTAAAGCATCTCTAAACCTGCCCCTTGATATAAATTTGTATGAATTTAAGTATATTAAAATGTTGGAGAGTAAAGAGAAGAAATTTCTTTTCAATGATCCACATTATAACTTACACACAAAAGAGATATAAAACTAACAAATGTAGTTCACTAAAAAAATTTTGATATCACAAAACTTAGAAGATTGTTTTTTAATAGGACTACATGGAATCTACTAATTAAAAAATTCATTTACATGCAATCTATTTAATATTATTTCCTATTGGTTCATAAACTATCTATAAATGTTAAAAGTCTTGAACTACAAAAGTTTTTATAAACTTAAAAGACCATTCTAGATATTTTTAAGATCATTCTAAATAATTATAATAATAAAATAAAATTCAGTTTATATTATTTTAACAAAATCCTCTAGTGAGAATCGCGGATTTCTTGATCCTATATGGGTGGCCAACCCAAAGTCTACTCCAATTTATGTCATTGAGCGCTGAAGGCAGTTGTTAATCGAAAATGTTAGATATATTTGATAATGTCATGGCTAATATGATTTATGTTTAGTTTTCAGATCTTACTTAAACAGGATAAATCAGTACTTACTGGAAGTCAGGACTTAAGGATATCAGTACTTATATTATCAGGAGATAATCATCAGAAGATGGATATCAGAACTTAAGTACTGAAGGACGTTCAGATAAAGACAACAGCTGATTAAAGGAAAGAAGATCGAGACAAACATAAGAAGAGATATGCATGAAGAAGGAATTCTATGAAGAATAGAATACTTGGAAGAAAAGATATCTGATTGATATATTTTAGGAAACAGAATTACATTCCATATCAATTAGCGATTATCTTGTAATTGTGTAGTATATAAACACAGACATAGGGTTTACACTATAAGTGTTATATAATCGAGAAGATTATTCATAAAAACCCTAGCAGCTCTCGTGATATTTGTTTATCACTGAGAGGTAACAGTTCCATACTGTAACAGAGTTTATTGTTTCAATAAAGTTTTTTTTCTGTTACTTGAGTTATTAAAGTTTGATTTGATTGTACTTTACACTGTATTCACCCCCTTTATAGTGTGTGTGTGACCTAACAAGTGGTATCAGAGCCTATCTGTTAACGCACAAACAGTTTAAGATCCAAACACAATCATGTCTAACACAGAAACTCCAACTAAGCCCACCAAAATTGAAGAACCTCCAAAGACACAAATTCAAAGTCGGTATGAGACCATCATAGTTCCCATACTGAAACCATCTGAATATGCCATATGGAAGGTGAGGATGACCATGTTTCTGGAAGCTACAGATCCAAAATATCTTGATAGAGTCAAGGAAGGACCTCACAAACCTACCAAGCTGGCTGTTGCAGTTACAGGTGAAGCAGCAAAGACTGTACCAAAGGAGAAGAGTGATTACACTGCTGAAGATATCGCATCAATTGCTAAGGATGCTAAGGTACGACACTTACTGCATAATGCCATTGATAATGTAATGTCAAACAGGGTAATTAACTGCAAGACTGCAAAGGAGATATGGGATGCTCTGGAAATAAGGTGTCTGGGAACTGATACAATTAAGAAAAACAGGAAGACAATACTCACTCAAGAGTATGAACACTTTGAATCAAAGGCTAATGAGTCATTGACTGATTTATATGATAGATTTGTCAAACTCTTGAATGATTTGTCACTGGTTAATAAGGAGTATGATCTTGAAGATTCAAACCTTAAATTCCTGTTAGCTCTTCCTGAATGCGGGGATTTGAAGGCAACAACAATAAGAGACAACTACAATCTTGATGAAACAACTCTTGATGAAATTTATGGAATGCTCAAGACTCATGAACTTGAGATGGAACAAAGAAGCAAGGGGAAAGGAGGAAAGTCAAGGACAGTTGCTCTTAAGGCTGAACAAGAATCCCCCAAGGCAGCTACCTCAAGGAAAGACAAGGGTAAAGCTCTTTTCACAAAGTCTGATACTGAGTCATCAAGTTCTGAAAGTGATTCTGACTCAGAATCTGAAAGCTTGCCTGAGACTGATGCTGATGAGGAGATGATGAAGCTGTGTGCTCTTATGGTGAAAGGGATCACAAAGATTGCATACAGGAAGTTCAGGAAGGGAAAGAAGTTTTCCAGGAAAGGCACAAGTTCTGATAAGAAGAATTTCAGAAGATCTGAGGGCAGAGGAGGAAAGTCTGACAGAGGAGATTATACCAATGTCAAATGCTATAACTGTGGTGAGAAAGGCCACATATCTCCTGATTGCAAGAAAGTGAAGAGTGACAAAGGCAAGGCTCTTGTCACAAAGAAGAAAAGCTGGACAGATACCTTAGACTCTGAAAGTGAGGAGAATTATGCTTTGATGGCAAATGCTGATAAAGCAAGTGCTGAAAGCAGTTCTGAAGCTGCTGAATCAAAGGTACCTCAAACTACTTATGCTTTTCATAATGATGATATTAATGAGCTGAGAAGATATCTTAAAACCATGTTTGTTAGTTATAGAGATCAAACCTTAACATGTGAAAGATTAACTTCTGAAAATCTTGCTTTTAAGAAAAGAAATGATTTCTTAGAAAAAGAGTTAGTTATGTTCCATCAAACTCAGAAAGATAGAGATGATGTTTTTTATGTTAGGGATGAAGTGCTAAAAATGAATGAATCTCTAAGAACTGAGTTAGAAAAGGAAAGAGAGGTTATCAGGACTTGGACTAACTCTGGTAGAACAACTCAAAATTTGCTAAGTAGTGAAAACTGGAAAGAGGGCTTAGGTTATGGAGAGGATAAGAATGATAAAGGAACTGTAGAAATTAAGCCTGTTGTTAAGAAAAAGCCAAAGTTAAAACCTGTTAAGTTTGTAACTGTAAAATCTGATAATGAGAAATCAGAAGTTAAAAGGGATTAACTTCTGACAAACTAAAACAGGAAAAGACAGCTGAAGTAAACATAGGCTTAATGACTAAGAAGCAGCTTAAGCATAAGCGGAAAGATGTTAAGAACGCAAACAAGGTAAAATCACCTAGGAAAAATAGGAATGGAAAGGAAGGTGTGAATAAAAGCAATGATTATAAGCCTGTTCCTGATGCTCCTAGGAAAACTTGTCATAACTGTGGAAGTTCTAACCATCTGGCTTCTTTTTGCAGGAAGAATAAGAACATAAACTCCTTACCTTCAAGGTCAGGAGTTAAGAGTCAGTCTGTTAGATATAAGCCACAAAATCCTTGTTTTCATTGTGGTAGTTTGTGGCATTCCATTTATACTTGTAAGGAATATCATAGTTTGTACTATGATTATTATCAAATAAAACCTTCTTTAAAGAAAGTTTCCATTGTTCCTTCTAGTGTAAATTCTGATTCAAAGTCTGATAGTGTAAATTCTGATAAGAAAAATGTTAACATAAACTCTGATGCTAAATCCGCTGCAAATGTTAACAAACTTGATAAGGCCAAATGATCCAAGCAAGTCTGGGTCCTTAAAACTAATCATTAGTGGTCTTTGTGATTACAGGGCAACAGGAAAAACATCCTAGTTCTGCACAGTGGATGTTCAGGACATATGACTAGAAATAAAGCCCCGCTATCAGACTTTGTGGAGAAAGCTGGTCCAAGTGTTTCTTATGGAGATGGCAACATTGGAAAAACATTGGGATATGGCAATATCAATCTTGGGAATGTCATCATTAAAGAAGTAGCTCTGGTCTTAGGACTTAAACACAATCTGCTGAGTATAAGTCAAATCTGTGACAGAGGTTATCATGTTGATTTCTTTGAAGAACACTGTGAAGTTGTGAGTAAATCTACAGGAAAAGTTATTCTGAAAGGATACAGGCATGGTAACATTTATGAAGCTAAGCTTTCAACAAGTACTGATGGTTCTGCAATCTGTCTGATGAATAGAGCATCAATTGAAGAAAGCTGGAATTGGCACAAGAAACTCTCTCATTTAAATTTCACCAATATAAATGAGTTGGTCAACAAAGATCTTGTGAGAGGACTGCCAAAGTCAGTATTTTCTCCTGATGGCCTTTGTGATTTTAGTCAGAAGGCAAAACAAAGAAAATCCTCATTCAAGAGCAAAACTGAATCATCAATTCTTGAGCCTTATCACCTACTACATATTGATCTATTTGGTCCAGTGAATGTCATGTCTATTGTAAAGAATAAATATGCCTTGGTCATAGTAGATGAGTTCACCAGATACACATGGGTGTATTTCTTGCACACAAAAAGTGAAACTGCATCTATCTTGATTGATCATGTCAAACAATTGGATAAATTGGTCAAAGATTCTGTGAAGACAATAAGGAGTGATAATGGCACTGAGTTCAAGAATTTGATAATGGAAGAGTTCTGCAAAAACCATGGAATCAAGCAGGAATTCTCTGCTCCTGGAACTCCACAACAAAATGGAGTTGTTGAAAGGAAGAATAGAACTCTCATTGAAGCTGCACGTACAATGCTTGAAGAAGCAAAGCTTCCAACCTATTTCTAGGTTGAAGCTGTGCAGACTGCTTGTTTTACTCAAAATGCAACACTCATTAACAAGCAAGGAAAGACACCATATGAGATGGTGAAGAAAAAGAAGCCAAATCTGAAGTATTTTCATGTATTTGGATGTAATGTTTTGTTCTTAAGACTCATCCTGAACAGCTATCCAAATTTGATCTAAAAGCTGATGAAGGAATCTTTGTTGGATATCCACTTTCCACAAAAGCCTTCAGAGTCTATAACTTGAGAACAAAAGTGGTCATGAAGTCTATCAATGTCTCTTTTGATGACAAAAAGATTACTGGACTTGAAGATTTTATTGATCATGATCAGCTGAGATTTGAAAATGAAGACTCAAATTCTGATACTGATACTGCAAACTTTGATGGATTAAACTCTGACGTTATTGAAACTGTGGTGACTACGCCAAAGGAAGATGCACCTATGCAGGGGGAGCATACTCAAGATCTTACCACATCTCATGAAGCATCAGAACATACATCTGGCTCTTCAAGTCCAGATTCATCAAGTTCTGATAAGCCAAGTTCTGATAGTTCTGAAAATTTAAATTCTGAAGAATCCAACTCAGAGAGCATAGTTTCAGGGGGAGCATCAGAAAATGAAAATGAAGACAGCATGGATCATGGGGGAGCATCCAGTTCTAGAGAAAACCTTCCATCTGCAAGGAAGTGGACTAAATCACATACACCTGATTTGATAATTGGAAATCCTGATGCAGGTGTCAGAACTAGAATAGGTACTTCAAATGAATGTCTTTACAATTCTTTTCTTTCTCAGACTGAGCCAAAGAAAGTGGAAGAAGCTCTTCAAGATGCTGATTGGGTGCAAGCAATGCAGGAAGAGTTAAATGAATTTGAAAGAAACAAAGTCTGGATCCTAGTGCCAAGACCAAAGAATAGATCTGTTGTGGGTACAAAGTGGGTATTCAGAAACAAAACTGACAGTGATGGCATAATTACAAGGAATAAGGCAAGGCTGGTTGCAAAAGGATATTCTCAACATGAGGGAATTGATTATGATGAAACATTTGCACCAGTTGCTAGGTTAGAAGCCATAAGGATATTTTTGGCTTATGTTGCTCACAAAAAGTTTACTGTCTTTCAAATGGATGTGAAAAGTGCTTTTCTCAATAGAGAATTGGAGGAAGAAGTACATATTAAACAACCTCCAGGCTTTGTAGATTCCAAATATCCATATTATGTCTACAGGCTTGATAAAGCACTTTATGGACTTAAGCAAGCTCCTAGAGCATGGTATGAGACTTTAGCTCAGTTTCTTCTGGAAAGTGGATTTAACAGAGGAACTATAGACAAAACACTGTTCTACCTCAACCATGGAAATGACTTACTTCTGGTCCAGATTTATGTTGATGATATCATTTTTGGGTCTACAAATGACAGACTTTGCAAAAAGTTTGCCAAACTGATGCAGTCAAGGTATCAGATGAGTATGATGAGTTTGGGATACTGGTAAATCAGTAGATATTACTGATTACAGAGGTATGATTGGCTCTCTACTCTATCTAACTGCTAGTAGACCTGATATCATGTATGCTACCTGTCTTTGTGCAAGATTTCAAGCAGATCCAAGAGAACCTCACTTAACAGCTGTGAAAAGAATTTTCAAGTATCTTAAGGGAACAGCTGATCTGGGATTGTGGTATCCCAGAGAATCAGATTTTAAACTAATAGGTTACTCAGATGCAGATTTTGCAGGTTGCAAAATTGACAGGAAAAGCACAAGTGGAAGCTGCCAATTTCTTGGAGGCAGATTGGTTTCTTGATTTAGCAAGAAACAAAAGTCAATTTTGACATCAACTGCAGAAGCAGAGAACATTGCTGCAGGAAGTTGTTGTGCACAGATTCTTTGGATGAAGAATCAGTTACTAGATTATGGGTTAACATATTTTTAAAATCCCTATTTACTGTGATAATCAAAGTGCTATTGCTATGACAGGTAATCCAGTTCAACACTCAATGACAAAGCACATCAGCATCAGGTATCACTTCATAAGGGAACATGTGGATGAAGGTACAGTGGAATTGCACTTTGTTCCAACAGATCAACAACTAGCAGATATCTTTATAAAACCACTGTGTGAAGCTACTTTTACAAGATTGGTAAATGAACTTGGAATGGTTTCAGGTTCTTTCTCTAAATCTGCTTAGTTTTGTTCTGATGCATCAGACTTTATGATCAATATTTACAGATATTACTCTCTTTGTGTATTCTGTGCTTAATTGAAAATTTGCTTAAGTACGGACTGTTGTCTGATGTAAGTTTCTCAACTCTGAAAATGATATGTCTGTTTATGTAACTATTCAATTCTATGAGGATACCTGTGCTAGATGCTTACCTAGTAGTCTTCAATAAACTAGGGATCCCATGTAAGAAGTAATTATTTCTGTGAAAATCTATTGACACAAGCAAATTCTGATATTGAGCTTAGTTGAGTTTACTTTGTCTATCTTATTACTAAGTCACAAACTAGAATAATTCTTCTCATCTGTTAAGTTCTGATGCTAGTAAATCTGTTGAATGTACTAAGTGCTGATAAACCTCTCTTATCAAAAGAAAAAGAAAAGAATCAAGGATTAAAATTCAGGTACTCCTTTGAGATCTACAGTACAAATCTGGAAGGGACGACCCAAGTGCATTGCTGGTATTAAGTAAATATGTATCAGAAAAGCAAAATATTTTCTTGGTGACTTTTCACACTCTATGATTACTGGAGAAATACTCTGATAATAGCATAAATTCTGATAAGCAGTCGTGACTCACTTACACTGAGAAGCCATTGTAAAATGGAATTTCAAAAGATGCACAAAATTAGCACAAAATAGTTGAGGTGGACTCAAGCATGAACTCATTCAATAGTAGGTTTCATAATAATGACAGGTTTTTAGTAAAGTTTTAGTTATGCCTTATTTCTAAGATATACTGAAGTGAATCAGACTTTACTCTTTGTCTGATATTTAGCTAAATGCACACACTAAACACTCCATATGAATGATGAAACTTACTGTGGTGATCTATGTTATTTTAGATGAACAGTTTCTGTGTCACATTGCACAAATTCTGAGGATAAGTTCTGATTGCATGTTCTGATGACTAAGTTCTGAAGAATCTATATCTGCATTTGTGTGAGGACTTACTAAGATAGGCATTCATTTTTTTAGTTAAGAAATCATGTTCTGATAACTGTTAAGTTCTGATATAAGTCTAAGTTCTGATATTAAAATATAATCCTTTACTTGACTTATTTGTGGTTAAAATCTAAAAATAGTTTCATTTTAAATCAGAACATGTTTGGGTAGAATATTAACAGTCAATATCATAAGGGATAGTGGTTCACATACACGTACAATAATTTTTACTTGTTACTTGTGCGCATTAACCCTGACTTACACTTCCAATGACTGTTTTTCGTCTTCCCAGTCTAGGGAGATGAGGTAGAATTAATTCTACCTGCCAGCATTAAATTTCTTTACGTCTCCTGGCATTCTTTTCCCTATATAAACAACCACTTCACATCAGCCTTCACATCACCTCTTTTATCACTAACTCATCTTCATACTCTTTATATCAAAAACACCATGGTCAATTACAATATGTTTTTGAACTATAAAAAATTCAACATGGAGCTGAGCTGTGAAGCCTGGCAGCAAAAATGGCACGTCACTGCCATTTCTGATGAGATATGGGACTCAGTTCCCCAGGAGGTACTCACCCACCTCCTGTTCTTCTACATGGATTACCATCGCCATCTGGAGCGATTAAAGGAGGAAAGGCTGGAAGCTCTCCGCCAGCAAGAGCGAATCATCAGACTCGCTATTCTGTTTGTCGAGAGTAGGAAAAAGAAATGATTTATTTTCTTCTTCCTGTTTTTCTTCATCGTCAGCCTTGCCCTGCTTCTTGAGCTAGGACTAAGGCTGTTGATGTTAGGTTTAGCAGCTTAGGACAATCTTGTAAAAGTTCTGAAGTAATTTAAATTTCATGAATGTATTCTCTTAATATTTAATGAAATTCTTTTTTTTTGCAAGATCTTGTCTCTGAGATGTTTTGTAATGCATTAACAAATCCTGATAAATATTCATATTCTGATGACCATTTGAATTTTAATTTAAATTAAGTTCTGATTTTACATTATCAGTACTTGTTCCCTTGATTTATTTTGGTCATTCTCACTCGATTTTTTTCTTCAGAATATTGGTGTTGCAGTGAAGAATAATTGAATAAGTGGAAACAGTTTTAAATTTGAATTAAAACTGGTTTACCTTGATTAATGGAATTACTGGGTAAGTGGAATGGTTTTTCCTTGAAAAACTGCAAGTGGGTAAGTAATGATTACTGTTTTCCCGTGCCCATTAACTATTCATTATTACTGCATGTCTGACAGGTGTCCAACGGTTACATTTTTTTTTCAAAGTATAAGTAAGACAGAGAGAGGATTTTTTAATCTTTTATTCACTTTTATAATTTATCTCTCTATTTGCTTTTACTCTCTTTCTTCTCCTGACGTTGGTTTTTCATATAGACACTCTATCAAACACCTAACATGCACTCTTAAATCTTGATTATTTTCATGGCACCTAAGGATTTGATCATTGATGGAGCTAAATTTGTTCCAAATAACTATGCTGCAATTCTTGATAATGCTGAAGCTCCATCTGAGTTGCATTTTGTGCAAGATCTTCTTGCACACAGTGAAATCAGGTATGCATTGACCCAACCTTCAACCTTTTCGAGCCAACAAGTTCTGACATTTTGGAGGACTGGAAACTTTGATAATGGTGGTCAAAATGGTACTCCTAGTATTGTTTTCGAAGTGGATGATTCTACATATGGGGTAACTCCTGGTACAATTCGCAAGGCCCTACATCTACCAGAAGGATGTACTTTTTCAACCCCGGTGGAATCAGCTCTTAAAGAGTTCATGGCTAGTTTGGGGTATGAGCAGAGTTTGGCAAAGCTTGGGTAGTTGAAACGGGCTCATATCAGAAAGGAATGGAACTTCTTCTTTGACTGCATCACTAAAGCTTTTGGAAATAAATGTTCAAACTTTGATGCTATTTCTATAATGAGTCAGCACATCAGGTATGCTATCATTAACCAAACTCATTTTGATTTTGCAACTGCTGTGATAGGTTTTATTGGGGATAGGATGACAGAAGATAGGAATGTTGTCTACTTTGCTAGATTTTGTCAGCTTATTTTTAACCACTGTTGTGCTGATAACCCCCAACCTACCACTGACTTAACTCCATCTTTCAAAATTGCAAAACGAGCCTTTAATGATTTGGTAAATGCTGATCTTAAGAAAAGGGTGGTTAGACCTTTACAGATTCCTCAGTCTGTAAAACAGATCTTGGTAAATGCTGATCCTGAAACCTATAGATCTGTTTATACTGATATCCAACCTACCACCACCTCCCAAACACCACAGCAACCATCAGAACATACCACTCATACTACTCAACCTACCCTCAGACAACATCTCAAATCATATCTCTCCACTTCACAGACAGTTCGACCTTCATCCTCAACACCTACTGTGAAGCCTTCATCTTCCAAGGCTAAGAGTACAAAGACTGTTTCTCAAACACCTCAGAAGAGAAGGAGGATTGTTTTGAGAGATGAATCTGATAGTGAGGAACAGGTTTCTACTTCAGAACCTCTTAATAAAGAAGCTGAGAAAGTTCCTTCTCAGAAGGATTCTGCAATTGGGGGATCTAGGCTTCTCAAAAGGCTTAGACGAATGACTGTTGATGAAACTCCCAATGAATCCATATCTTCAAAGAGATACAAGAAACAGAGGGCAAAAAGGCCAGTTTCAGATGATGAGGAAGCAGCAGCTAAGGAAGGAGATCAGGAATCTCTGATCTCACAAGAACCAGAACCTGCTAAGGCCATTGCTTCTCCATTAACTTCAACTAAGGAAGCTGTTACTGAAAAGGCCAACACACCTTCTATGTCTCCTAAGACTGTATCTCCTGTTAATTCAGGCACAAGTGCTGATATTGATATCCATAACTTGGTTGCGCCTGAAGTACTTTACTTAGAAGCTCCAACAACAACTAATCCATCAACAATACCTGTTACTGATACTGCTCAAACTCCAGAATTATCTACTACACCTTCTCTGCATCTAGATGCTGATGATCAAAATATAGGTGAGCATCATGATATGGCTGTTGATCAGAACTTGGAATCAGATTAGCAATTAGAGGATGATCCTGAAGCCTCCATTGCTACTCATACTGTTGTTTTATCAGAAGATACTGATTCTGAAAGTTCTGATGCTGCAAATGCTGGAGATACTGGTGATGCTGCTCCAAATGAAGATGCTGATGAAGCAGGTCCTTCAGGACATGCTCCTCAACAAACAGTTCTTAAATCTGAACTTGTTAAGAAGTTTGTTACAAGAGAAGCACCAGTGCCTTGGAGTGAAACTCCTGCAGGACAGGAGTGGACTAAGGAATGGAACTCAGTTACCTGTGCTCCATCTGCACAGCATCTTGCTGAGCACTTGACAAAAGCTGATGAAATGTTAAATACTGATGATTTCAAAACACAGCTTCGAGTCACTGCATTGAGTACTAAACATTTAAAAGGTCTCCATTCAACTACTCATGCAGAGTTACATCATCTTAGGGAAGAACTCATGAAGCAAGAACAAGTTCAGAAAATTGATAAGAAAAAGTTCTTCCAACCTACCTTTGATAGAGTTGCTTATATTGAGAAGACTCAAGAGAACCAACAAGCTCAGATTGATGATATTCTGAAAAATCAAGCTTCTCAGCAATTTCAACTTAATGAAATCCAAGCCTCGGTGGAATTGCTTGTCTCTCTTCTATTACCCGCTGATGCCAAAAAGGGGGAGAAAGTAATTAAGTCCAAATGCAAAACTGATAAGACACTGAAGGGGAAGGATGATGAAAAGGATGACCAAGGAAACTCTGGAATGGGTAGAGGTCATAATCAAGGTAGAGGTTTCTCATCAAGAAAAGCTGAAATCACAAGTCACAGGACAAGTTCTGATACTGGAAAAAGTATTAGTTCTGCTACTGGTAAAAGGATAAGTCCTAATGAACTTTTAGATCTTGATGAAGAAATGTCAATACAGTTATTTCTTCATGAAAATCCAGGAATGGACTTGGAGAGTTTAATGGAAGAAGAAGCCAGACTTAAATCAGAAAAAGTCACATCTAAATCTGAAGCTTCTGGTAAAAAGACACTTCCAAAACTCAAAGGCATTGTGATAAAAGAAAGGACAAATACTGAAGCAATATTGGCTAAATCACAACCACAGATAGATCCAAGATCCAAGGGTAAAGAAAAAGTTGGTGAACCTATCAAGGTTTATGTGCCTCCTGAGAATGAAGAAATCACTGATGAAAAGGATGATCTTGCTCTGACTTCAAGAAAAGTTTTTAAGACAACCTCTGACATGGTTCAAGTTGTTCAGAGTCAAGAGACAGTAGGTTCTGATATTCCGAAGAAGCAAGTAACCTCTGACATAGCTCAAGTTAACTTGATATCAGAAGATAAATCAAAGACACTCCTACTAGGATTCACTAAAGCAAAACAGACTCAACCTTTGAAGACTGCTGCAAGTGGTTTTGAAGCAAGAGTAGTTACTGGAAAGGAAGCAAGAGATAAAACTGGATTGGGAAGTGCTGATGAAAGAAGAATACAGAACACTACCAATGATCCAACTTCCTTGAGTGAACCAGGTATTGGAGCAACTCCTGAGAGATTGAATCAACTGGAATCTGTACAAATGGTTTATCATACCTACTTGAAAGAACACATCTTGTTGTACTTCATGACAGATGGTAGGGTTTATCATATAAGGCAAAATGCCATTCCATTGGCGTATTTTGAAGAACTGGAGCATATACTATTCTTACTTCAAGTGAATGACAAATTAACAGAAAGTGCTGCAAACTATTTGAAGGATCAGATTCAGAGACAGAAAAGGCTTTATTCTGTTAAGTCTGACATCACATATCTTCCAAAGTACAGAGATCACAAGGGTGATATAGTTGAAATGAAGCCCAACACTGCTAAGATTATAACTACCTTTCTAGGTTACAGGGCTGTGGAATTCAATCTTGAGTCTGATAAAGCATATTTGATCAGACTGGATCAGGATATAAGAAAAGCTAAGATTAATGATCTCAGGGCTGCAATCTTTCAAATTGGTGAAGATATTGCAGAGCTTAAAGATGCTAAAAGGAGGATGATTGACGAACTTAGATATGCTGAGAAATGTTTGTTGAAGAACTATCTCAGAACAACTCCTGACATTAGAGAGATCAGAAGATGAAGCCAAGTCAAGATCTACAACTGCTCAAATTCTGATATTTGTACAGACTGAGGTTGTTATCAGAAGTTAAAAATTGGTAAAGCTTTAAGGACTGTAAGTTGTAGTTATCTAGTCTAATTCTCATGCATTTGTACTTAATGTTTTTGACATCATCAAATATCTGTTAAACTTGTATATTATGCTAATTTACAAGTTGGGGGAGATTGTTAGATATATTTGATAATGTCATGTCTAATATGATTTATGTTTATTTTTCAGATCTTACTTAAACAGGATAAATCAGTACTTATTGGAAGTCAGGACTTAAGGATATCAATACTTATATTATCAGGAAATAATCATCAGAAGATGGATATCAGAACTTAAGTACTGAAGGACGTTCAGATAAGGACAACAACTGATTAAAGGAAAGAAGATCGAGACAAACATAAGAAGAGATATGCATGAAGAAGGAATTCTATGAAGAATAGAATATTTGGAAGAAAAGATATCTGATTGATATATTTTAGGAAGCAGAATTATATTCCATATCAATTAGCGATTATCTTGTAACTGTGTAGTATATAAACACAGACATAGGGTTTACACTATAAGTGTTATATATTCGAGAAGATTATTCATAAAAACCCTAGCAGCTCTCGTGATATTTGTTCATCACTGAGAGGTAACAGTTCCATACTGTAAAAGAGTTTATTCTTTCAATAAAGTTTATTTTCTGTTACTTGAGTTATTAAAGTTCGATTTGATTGTACTTTACACTGTATTCACCCCCTCTACAGTGTGTGTGTGACCTAACAGAAAAATTAGACAGTCAGAGCTAAGAATTACTCTGACATGCTCAAAAGATTTTCATCTTATAAGTTCAAGAAATGTGAATTTGATAATATTTGTAATTGTTGTCATCACCTTCATTAACCAGATTTTCACCATGATTAAATAGAGTCCTCCTTCCTACGCATGTAGGTGAAATAGAAGAAGATTTCAAATTATAAAAAATTTGAAAGGATATTTGTAATTTCTTCCGAACTCTTCTGTTTGGGAAGTTCCCCAGTCGACGGCTAAAAACACGGTAGTGGTACATATTAGGAGAGGATACACTTTTGATTGTATCAATTAAATTTAAGCATATTTGGAGATGATACACGTGTTTTGAAATTAATGTTAAATTATGCAAATACCAAAATAAATAATTTATCGAATATGTCCCTTCACCCCCGTATCCACCATTACTATCACTTTCTACTCTCCAATATGACCTACTAGTTTCATAATTCTTAGAAATGTTAATCCTAACACCGAGTTGACGTAAAATCCAGTAGGTATTGGTTCATATACACTTTCTCCCTTAATATGCTTTCAATTAGACAGTTCTTCCTCTTCCTTCTGAGCAACAAATACACTTAATTCCTTTCGTCGGCACCGTGACCAGCAACCCACTTGTCATCACAAAAAAGCACAACCCTCTTCTTGTTTTATATTGTAACTCTTTATTGGTCAATATCCTTATTTCTTCTAGGGGTTTGGGTATAGGAAGGGAAATTGTTGTGAATGGTGGATCTTGGTGGTTGTTAAGGTTGATGTTTGTGCCTGATTAAGACCAACAATTAGGGAACGATGAACCTGATTCTAAATAAGGTGTTAGTAAAAAAGTTTTAGCGTTGGGGTTATATACACTATTTAGGGATTATATTTGTTTTTTATTGGATGAATAAAATTGACCAGTGTTATTAGATTTTTCTGTGTAATAAGAATGAGTCTTACCTCTTAAGTAGAAGGCCCAAATTATGTTAGTTATTTTTAATTTAAGTGCCAAGTCCATGACCTGCTCCAAACTGTGGATGCCCAACATTCGTACCCTAGCGCGAATATCATCCCTCAATCAATTAAAGAAATGTACTATTAAAATTTCCTTTATAATCTTCTCGAGTATGGCTGCCAATTCAATGAACTCTTGGCGGAAGTCAAATAACGTTCCGATCTGTGTGACTAACTACTGCTCATATAATGACCTGTAATGAAGTGGGATAAATCATTAGAAAAGTAGGATTTTAATCTCATCTCAATAGAGTATTATCCTCCTACGATTCTCTCAGTGATACCTAACCAATGCGTGTTATTTACTATCAATCAATAACAATATAACTTGTAAAGGGGTGGGGGGTTGAATACAAATTAAAATTTTCTTAAACCTGAACTATAATAATGACTAAACATAAATAAAAACACAAGATATAAAAATTTTAGGTGGTTTGTTTTAGAACTTACCACATGAGCTATATATTATAGAAGAAACAATATGTGTAAATTACAAGGTAATCTTACAACTGCTTTTACAGTGTTTCTCTAAGAAATATTACTCTAAACTAAACTCTATGACAAACTCTATAAACTTATTTCTTACTTGAAACAATGTTTCTACTTGGTTTATGTAACGACTGGGAAATTACGCTTGTATTATATCGTAATAAAGATAAATTATGTGTTTCATTATGTCATTTATGTGTAATTAGTTATAAAACCCTAATTGGTACGTGCTATGTGTACTACGTATTGTCCGGGTATTCTCAGGATATTTTTCGGATATTTTGTTTCATATTTAAAGCCTTCGTATCAAAAGTTATACGACCCGAACTATGTTTTAATAGCTGATATTTCAAATAAAATAATTGGCCTTATTTTTCATAGAACGGCTTGTACCACCGCATTATTCTGAACATCTAGATATTTTATAAATTTTCTCTTTTCGCGAAAAATGACTTTCCGGGCCCCATTTGATTTTAAAAACCCTACAAAAATCACATTTTTATTTTTATAAAATTATAGGACCTTCATTTACACCATTACTTTTCATTTTTAAATTATTCATAATTTTTGGAATTTTTTGGCATATATATTTTATATATTAATTATTTAAAAATTAAAATTTAATACTCAAAAATTATAAAATTAGGGGCTAATTAATTTTAATAGATGTATAATTAGGCCTTAATTTTAATTAGGACTATTATTTTACCTACTATAAATAGCCTAATTTTTATTTAATAATTATTAATTAATTATTAAAAATCAAAAAAATATACAAATTCTCTATTTTTCGGGTCTGATTTTCCAGGGTCGGGTCGAACAATCAAGCAGTGATTTTGGACTGAAACTGATGTTATGAATAGCTTTGCCTGATGATTTCTAATTAATTCCTGTTAGTTAATTTAACAAACGATAGCTGTAAGTGATAATTCGAATTCTAGGGTTTATGTTCAAATTTTTTTTATCGTAGGTAACCCGCTACTCTTCGGGTGCGCACTGGATAAACCCTACGGGCTCACACAATAGCCTGCAAACCACGTGAACCAAGGTAAACCGCATTGAAGCGACATGCTCTGGCTCAGGAGGCATAACCATAAATTCTCCTCCCGTGGAATTCGAACATGTGACCAAGAGGATAGTTATCCCCTCTTTAACCAGCTGAGCCAACCTTTGCGGGCTTATGTTCAATTTTTGATTTGAACGTTCTTGATTTTGATGAAGCTGAGGTTAGTTAGATGTTAGGGCTTTGATTCTGTGTTGAACTAGCTTTATTTTGGATTATTAAGCTTAGAGTTTCATGTACAGATAAAGCAGATCGGTTTTTGGCCGGATTTTAAGTCAGTTTGATCGGAGGATGATTTACAGGCGTTATTACAGTTTATTATCGATGAATATATGTTTGGGATGTTGTTTTGGACTGAAACCCTGGAAAAACCAGTACAAACGGTATTGATTTTGGCCTGAATCGTGATCACCGGAGTTACGGCCGGCCACGGGATTCTGGGAATTTTCCGGCGTGTCAGGCTATTCTTGGCGACCCGATTGTGTTCTTCAAAACCCGGTTTCTAACCTGGTTTTGATCCGTTTTTGTCAGAAATCATTTTCAGACAAGTGTTTCTGGAAAATTTATTTTTAGTTTTATTAATTATAAAATTAGTTTATATTTATTTTATAAATTGATTAATTAATTATTTAATTAATTGATTTATATTATAAATAATTCTGAAATAAAATCAGAATTATTTATTTCTTTAATTATTTATTATTTATTTATTATTTATTAATCATTTAAAAATTATTAATTATTTAATAATTAATCAAATTATTTTCAATAAATCATAATAAATTCATTTTAATTCCAAAAATTATAGAAAAATCATATTTAATTCTGATTTTTCCCAAATAATTATTTAAAAATATTTTTAGGGTTCAATAAGTAGTAGTAATTATTTATATTGAATAATAAATTGATTTACCTGTATTTATCGAATAATATTTGAACCATTTATTCGATTTGAGAAAAAAGAAAGCCCTTTGACTCAGAAAAATGATCCGTTTTCATTAAAAATAATATTAAATCCTAATTTCTTTTAGAAGCGAGTCGAATTTCGATATTTATTTACTTATAAGCCATATTACGTATAGAGACGAGTCCAATAAATTTCGAAAAATAGGAAACGAGTCTGATATTGGTCAGTTAAGCGAATAGTGAGTTGATATCGATTCTAAAATTATTATAAACCTAAAATGACTATGTGACTTATGTGTTTATGTGAATTATGTGGTTAATCGAGTCTTATTTTTTAATAATTAATAAACGAGTTAGTAATACGCGTACAGGTAGACGGTAAGGGCTATATGAAGTTGATTTGAGACGCGATTGAGATGCGGGATGACTAAATAAGTCTATTTCTTTGATAGAAGCGCAACCATCAAGGCGAGTCGAGCCGGTGATAGAGGACGGTGAAGTACTTGGAGTAGATCGCGTGAAAGGCAAGTTTTTCCCCTATTCTAATTTCAGAATAGTGAAATTATTTCAGATTTTTATCGCAGTTACACTTATAATTCCTGTTAACAAACACTGATACACAATTATTATTCCTTTGGTCATATTTCATTTCGATTCCTGATTTCTCCTAATTCGTTGAATCCTCTATTCATATTCCAATAGTTATACATATATATTGATATATTCTGGTGTTGGAATATATCAAAGCATACTGATTGTTCTGGTTGCTCCTTTATGGACTAGATGGTGACGATTGGGATCAGGTTTACACTTGATCCTAAGGACCGGGAACTAACCGGATCCTTATGTTGGGTCGTAGAGCTTGGGTACCCGAATGGATCTATACCTTGAGGTATAGATCTGCACTGTATCCTGGGTGATCATCAGGATATAGGTGCGAACTTGTGTCCAGTTTAGTTTGTTTGATAGTCGCCAATAGTGGCCTTTGTTCTTTTTTCGCGAGGTTATATCTTTGCAGATGTAACCAAATTACCGGTTCACTTAACTTACTACAATATTGTTTATATAGTGCGGAGTTGTTGAGCAACTTATGGCTCACCCCTTTCTTGTTGTTATTCACCTTATTGCTTTCAGTTAAGAAGGAAAATGAAACATATCAGGTCTCGAGTGGTAAAGAAGCGAGTCAAGCTACGAGACCCTCTCATTCCAAGAGTGCTGACCCCAATTCGGTAGGAAAGCTTTGAGTTGCCTGAGCAGGTATAGTGTATATAGTTAATGAGTGTGTTTGGATAATTGAGAAAAGTAGTTTAAAACTTGTTAGACAATGGTTTATAATAAAGAGAGTTTGTAAGATTTTAAATTTGGTTTGTAATAAAGTTAGATTATGGTTCTTATATTCATATTTCAACCTAAAAAGATCCTGGTTAGAGTAAAAAGGGGTTTATAACGATTACGAACTGGAATAAAATGGGTATTGATAAGCAAAAGCTATAATGCTAGAAGTTATGATGAGAGCCTGTGCAATAGACTTGAAAGAATTTGGAATGATCACTTAACACGGATTGAGTTTTCTTACGACAATAGATCGTATGTCAGTATCGAGATGTCGCCTTATGAGATCCTTGAGGGAGGACAACGTCGATCTCCCTTATGCTAGGATGAAGTTGCAGAGCGCAAGATGCTCGGACCAGCAGTGGTCCAAAGGATCAGGGATATAATAGATCTAATCAGAGGACGGCTGGTAGTAGCCCAAGATGGACATAAGAAGTATGTTGATTTGACACGAAAGGACAAAGAGTAGGAAGTAGGGGACCTAGTGCTGTTATAGGTATTCCCTTGGAAATGATGAATGAGGTTCAGAAAGAAAGGAAAGCTAAGCTCACGAATTGTTGAACCCTTTGAGGTATTAAGACGTATTGGGAAGTTAGCATATGAGCTAGACCTACCCCCGAACCTGTAGCAAGTTCATAACGTGTTCCACGTATCAATGTTAAGGAAGTGTAATCTGGATGCCAGATATATAGGGGCATATGAGCGCATCGACATGCAACCAGACGTAACCTATATGGAGTAACCATGAAGGGTTATAGATCGAAAAGGAACAAGTGCTTAGGAGAAGGGTTATCAAACTAGTCAGAGTTTAGTGGTAGAACCACAATGTGGAGAATTGACTTGAGAGTTAGAAAGGGCAATGCTAAGAAAGTATCCCTATTCATTTTCTATCTGATTCCGGGACGGAATCCTTTTAAGGAGGGGAGACTGTAATAACCCCAATTTTTGGAATTTTTGAAACACGGATGAATAGTAACTTTTGCTGATGATGCTGATTAAGGAAAATTATCAGACCACGCTATATAGGAGTACTGTTATGGAAATTCTAAGATCGTATTAGTATTCCATAAAGTAAATGAGTGTATGTAAAGGTCGTTAGAAGTCGAATCCGGACATTTTGATTTTTCCTGAAAATCCACCAGATACCGAAAGAATTGAGTATAAGGTAATATGATTAAAAGATTTAAATTCAAGGATTATAAGAGAAGATCATAAAAGGAATATAAAACATTATAAAGGTTCAGGGAAGCCCAAGTAATAAGATCCCGGATATGATCCCTCAACCGATTAACGAGAACAAGGGTTAAGCAAACCGAAAAATAAATAAGCGACCAAGGACAAGCTCAAGCAAGTAGGATGGGAAGAAAGCTTCTAAGAGAAGCTAAAACATGTGGTTAAAGGTTAAGAAACCCTTACACCACAAGAAGTGGACATGTGGCATATTGATGATGCAAGCAATGATGTAATCAAAAAGCAAAGGCAAGACATTTTGCAAGGATGATTTACAACCAAGTAAATTCATTTCACTTTCCAAAAAATCAACCAAGCACCATTCATCTCCTCTCCCCCATTCCAAGCTTCAAAGTTTCGGCCCCTTTTAAGAAAAAATGAAGTTCAAGCTCCACTTCTTTTTATTTTGCAAGACATTTATCTAAGCTTCTCCAAGGTAAAATACATACTTCCTATCAATCTTAGCTTATAATTCCATTCTTATATTTTTATTTAATTCATCAAAGAAGATGATGAATAGTAACTTGAAGAACAAATTTTGATTTCTACATGTTATTTGTAAGATCAAGATGGTTTAAGGATGGATCTAGGCTCCCATAGGCATGCAAAGGATTCAAAACTCTAAGGAAGGTATATGTGACAGCCTCAACCCCGGGGTCAGGAGTTGACGTCACTAAACACAATTACCAAAAATATAAACAACAGAATTATTATTAAAATATACTAACTTGACCCCAAACCAAGATCCGATCCAGGTTCAAGTATAATTCAGGTTCTCAGTATTACAAACTCTTTATTCACTATCTAAGACACACTAACTTTATTCAGCAACTCCTCAGACCTCATGGTCTGATACAAACTACCTCAGAGGAGCCAGGTCCAGTAGGGGCGGGAACATGGGTCGGTCTGACTGATCTTCTAGGCATCTACGAAATATACATAACAGTTTGCAAGGGTGAGCATAATCGCTCAGCAGTACCAAATATGAATAACAGATTAAAACAGTAATGTAACAATAACGGGAACAGAGCTGTAATCATAATATCAACATTTCATAATGATAATCAAAGCAACTGGATATCACTAATTAGCATGCTTCGGGAAAATAACATAGTAGTGTGCTGCGTAATACCAGAGTCCAATTTTAGCATGCTAATCATTTTATAAAACCGCTGTATCAATCAATCATGCTTTCATATAATTCACAAATCCCAATCAGATACATAGCGGATATGTGAAGACAACTGATCAGGCTATCAACACCAGACGGCTCTAACTGCCATCCCATTTATCTGTTCCGAAACTCAGAGACTAGCTAGGTCTCTGACCTGCTGGACTAATCAGTTTTATAGTGCACGCAACTGAATTAGCCTCTTATGCCACCTCAATAGGCCTACTCTGGCCCAAATGTATCCCATATCTGACCGTTTTATCCAGTTTTCAAAACACTTGTACCTATCTCATTTTCAAAATCATTTATTTAACCACCACACGTATAAAAATCCATTTCGCAAATCATTCCATTCGAGGCAGGTACCTCTCGAAGTTACTTTTCCCCAAAACAATTTAAAAACAGTGAATTATAACTACAGGGGATACGTAACTTAAAACGTTTCTATCACATTACGAAAGTAAAACATTTAGCTATTCATATACACTGAACCATAAAAGAATGGTCAGGGGTACTTGCCTTGCAACGCTTTACAAACCCTAAATAGCTTTCACGCCGACTTTGATCCTGGAACAACTCGACTGGGATCTACAATTACAGAATACCCTAATTAGTTATACCGACATGCTTGATATCCTCAAATCCTAATAACCCAAATCCGATAACCCGACTCGTATTATTATTATACACATAATCATGTAATCACATATCCCGAACATAAATAGGGTAACACATAGAATATACTTATGTACGTTTACAAATATATTTTAGAAAATTTTGGCAGAAACTTCTTTATTTACAAGACTACCCGTCGATTATAATTGACGTGAACAATCCTCAACAATCCACATTTTCATTATATACCAATTCTATATTCACGCACAATTTAGTTCCGAAAATATTTTATACGAATCATTTTATTTATTTATAAGGTTTAGGACTCAGAACATCGTCATCACCGTCCATCGCTGACTCTCCAAAGTTCATCGTCAACGGCTGCATAATTTATTGGCGCCCGATATAATACGGGTTCCCAAATAAATTATATCGATTAATTTAATTTTTCTCGTAACAAATATTTTTGTATCATAAACATTACTCAAAATTCACTGCAATATAGAAATTATTATTAAAAATCTGCACAATCCAATCCATTAGCACACAAACGGCCCAAATAGGCCAAACAACCAAAACAATCTGCATAACAAGCTCACAAAATAGGCCCAATAGTAGAGCCCAACTGGAAGCCCAATAACCAGCCCAACCAAACACACAACCGCACCACTGTACAGGTAGCACATGAAAGGAATATGTCCTAAGTCCAATCATGTATTAGGATTTAGGAATAACTTTTATGTAATCTGTTTTGATTTCATTGATATTAATAAAGACTTGTTTTGTTTTTATTACGGGCTTATCTATTTAAGTGTTTAAATAAGATATACCATAGTTTAGAGTAAAGCTTTTTATGGATTATGATGAGATCATAATAGTGAGACCTAAAAAGATGATAACTCTAAACTTAAATAGTTCCTGGTCATAGGATTACTAACTGGTAATTAATATTCCGCAAAGATCGGTAAATACTATGCTTGCTTCATTATGAAGGATGTCTGTTCTCATAGACATTTGTGTGGTGACACTATAGCTAGTATGTAGGTGCTTATTATGGAATAAGTTCACTGAACATGACTCGCCCAGCTGAACAACTGATGGAGTTCACTCACGTGTCAGCAGTTGTTCGCTTAGTGATAGTTTTACAAGTATCCTTAGACTTGAGGTCATCATAGTCATCTTGTGTACACTGAACTATGCTTTGGTTTAGTTCTTAGTCTCCAGGGACAATTATTAGGGCTCTTCTGGGTATATGAATTTGTACACGAAGATAGTGTATGATCAATAAAGGATCTACCCCTTCCAGTGAAGGAAATGAATGTTCAAGGCTGATCCACTTATGCTAGTTCAGGAATCTCTGGCCAGAGTGAATGAAATTAGAAAGGAGTTTCTAATTTGCATAGAACTACGCATAGTAAATGGTAAGCAAGTGATTGAATTAGATAGGCTTGACACGAGATCTATGCCTTGTATTTAATCAGAACATTGTAGGGTAGAAGGAGTTTATTGTACGGTAACTATTCACTGAATAGGTTCTTGGTATTCTAAGCAGTGAATTCATATTATCCGGATAGTCGCGATATGCTGAGAAGTATCCCTCACGATGTAGAATAAATGTGATTAATTAATTAATCATATTTAATAAATTAGAGAATTTATATAAATAATAATAAAATAGTTTTATTATTATTTATTTCTACTACCGGCTTAATATTGAACCTACAGGGTCACACCAAAAAAAGAGAATGATTTAATGGTGGAGGAATTAATTAATAATGGCTAATAATTATTTATTTATGAAATAAATAATTAATTGGCAAATTTAATAATTGATTAAATGAGATTTAATTGATTATAAATTAATTAAGAAAAGTTCTTAATATTATTAATTAAGGATTTAATTTTTGAAAATTAAATCAAGAGAGAGAATTATTTCTAAAGTGTTTAGAAAAATGATTAATAATTAAAAGGTGTTTTAATTATTAATGAGAATAATAAATGGGATAATAATAATATTATTTATGGGAAAATTTCAGCTGAAAATTTTGCCTATAAATACACTATTATAGACCCTATTTTATTCTAACCCCATCGAACCCGAAAACCCAAAAAGTTTGGAAAACCCAATTCTCTCCACCTCCTTCCTCCTCCTTAACATCGTTTTCTTGGTGGATACCGGTGGAGTGCTTCACACTTGAGGAGCAACTGCTAAGGATCTCTGATCGTTGTCTCCGAATTATTTTTAAAGGTTAGATTCGATCCCTCGAATTTTTATTCACGATTTATATGCTTTTATTTGGATTTTGTATGTGTAAAAGTGTTTTGCCATGACCCCGCTGCGTTAAAAATCCAACATTGGTATCAGGGCATAGGTTGTATGCATATAGATCTGTGGTAAAAATTTCAGAATTTTATGTGCTTGTAAGAATTAATTATGATTTTTACAAGTTATATTATGGATTAATTTTGTCTGATGAGAAATCGTTTCTCAGAATAATTTTGAATGTTGATCTGGGTTCTACAAGTGTTGTAGATCGTCTGGGTATTTTTTTTGTAATTTTATGATGTATAGATTTTTTATTATGAATTTTTGAAGTTCTTACAATTAAATTCGTAATAAAATATAGATATATATATATATATACATATATATAATATTCTGTTGTATATAATATGTGGCTGTAAGTATATATTCGTACATGCTGTGTTGTTATGTGTGATGCACAGTAGAAGACAGAACAGTCAGGCACGCTAACCGAGAAAAGAATCTGTCAGGCGGCTGTGAAAAAAAATAAAAAAAATAGGGGTGTAACGCATTCCGGGAATGCGTTACACACCTGTGGCGCATTCACGGAATGCGTTACACCCTTTAATGGCTTAAAAGGGGTATAACGCATCACCGGAATGCGTTACAGGGCTTGTAACGCGTTCCTGTAATGCGTTACAGCCCTTCTGTTGATTTTAAAATTGATTTTCTAGGAGTTTCGTAACTCCGTTTTGGGCGTGCAATATACCGTTGGATTCGTTTTTTCGAGACGGATCTAATGGAGTGATCAATTTTAGTTTATATCAAAGTTTTGAACTGTTTATATTTCCATGAAGTGTTTTAAAGTTGTTTTTGACTGTTTTAATTGCTTTTAAATGCTTTATGTGATACATAGAGATGTATAATGCTTAGTTCTATGTGCTAGATGATGTAACATGCCTACCTTGATGTTTATTCATGTTGATATATGTGATATATGCTTAGTTTATCATGCGATGATAGATTTAGGTGAACTTAAATGAACATAAGGCGTTTGTTAGACAACCTAGTATAGTGAAATTGTTTCATAACCTTAAAAATAATATTATGAATACAATCATGAGATTCTTATGTTTGTGAAACACGTAATTGAATATGAATTTTTGATATCAGAGAAAGGATGATTCTGTCAACAACAGATTTCTATCTATAAGAAAGGGTTATTAAGTGACGCCTCTTGACAATGCTCCACCCGATCTGGGAATCATCTGATTATTGATTATTGATTTGAAATATTTAATTTAAAAGGAAGAATTTCTTTATAATATGATTATGATTGTAACGTAATATAATTCCTCTAAAATTAAATAATATCAAGTAGTAATTGGCCAATGATACAACGGGCTTGTGTCGGTCATAGCCTTCCAACATGATAGAAAAGTAGTTCTTATTTTTGAATCATTGTCGGTTCGTGCTACAGCCGAGGGCTTTGATTTCAAAATAAGAAATACTTGTCTATTACATAGAGATGTGTACTTTGAATAAGAATCTAAAGGTCGGTACGTGCTACAGCCGTGGGCCTTTGGGGACTGATTCAACTATACGGAATGTTGGGTTAGACTTGACTTAGAATATTGAGTTTGTCGAGCTACAGCCGAGACTCAATTATTCAAGAGGCTAAAGTTTGATTAGGGAATAACATGAGATGTAATTGACAAGAGTTGTCTGCCTATTGAACATTACATGGCGGTTCGTGCTACAGCCGGGGTCGTGTAATGGAATGTAGGATCCCTATTCCCACTAGCATTATGAATGCTTAATTTTTCACGTAGGGGTTGAATAAATTAGGAAAACTAGTGGGAGCCACTTATGAATAAAGACCCGATTCATATAGTGTTTTAAAATAAAATCAAATATTTGCTAAGTGTTGTTATGTGTTTATCATTTACAGATTTACAATATACATTATGTCTTCTGCACTATCACTCAGGAGCATACTAGATGCTCACAAATTGACTGGTCCTAATTATGCTGACTGGCTTCGAAACTTGAGAATTGTTCTCAGGATTGAGAAGCTGAAATACGTGATTGACTCACCTAAGCCTACTGAACCTGCTAGTGATGCACATAATGATGAACATGTTGTGTATCGTAAGTGGATAGATGATGTAAATGTTACTCAATGCATCATGCTAGCTTCCATGAACATTGAGCTACAGAAGCAACATGAGCATGTGGATGCTCACACTATCCTCATGCATCTACAAGAGTTGTATGATGTGGCAGGGAGGACAGCTCGATATGAGATATCGAAGGAGTTGTTCGGTTGTAGGATGTCTGAGGGATCATCTGTGAATGACCATGTACTTAAGATGATCAATTTGATTGAACGTCTTGGACAACTTGGTTTTGCCATGGATGGGGAGTTGAGCCAAGACTTGGTCTTGCAATCGCTTCCGAGTTCGTTCTCGCAGTTTGTTGTGAACTTTCATATGAATAAGTTGGATGTCAGCCTGCCTGAACTCCACAACATGTTGAAGACTGCGGAATCGAATTTTTCCCCTAAGAAGAGTTCTATTCTTCTAATTGGTGAAGATTCCAATCCTAAGAAAAGGAAGAGGAACTCTTCTAAGAAGAAGAAAGTGGGTGAGAAAATGCCGGTTCCACCAAAAGCTGAAGACCCCAAGAGCAAAATTGTTTGCTTTCACTGTAACAAGATGGGGCACTGGAAGAGGAACTGCAAGGTTTACCTTGCAGAATTGAAGAAGAAGGGTAGTGAGACTACCGCTTCTGATTCAGGTATGTTCATGATAGAAGTGAATATGTCATTTCTACTTGGGTATTCGATACCGCCTGTGGTTCTCATATCTGCAATTTGTTGCAGGGACCAAGGAGAAGTAGGACTCTTGAGGAAGATGAGGTGATTCTACTGATGGGAAATAGAGCAAGAGTTGCTGCTGAAGATGTAGAATCATTTCATTTACATATGCCTACGGGCAAGACTATTGTTTGAAATAATTGTTATTTTGTTCCCTCTATTGTGAGGAATATTATTCCCATGTTAGACTTGGCTGGATTTTCATTTATTATTGAGAATAATGAATGTTCTATTCTTAGAGATAATATTCTTTATGGACGTGGTGCTTTAAATAATGGTCTGTATGTATGTGACATAATTTATTTCAGATTGAACAAACTAATAAAAGAAAAGGGATGATGAAAATCTCACTTTATAGTGGCATTGCAGTCTCCATTTAGTGGACATGGAGAGAGGGCTGCAGATTTGCTAGGAATGGTACACACAGATGTATGTGGACCAATGTCTACGCAAGCCATGGGTGGATTTTCATACTTTATTACTTTCATAGATGATAGATTTGGATTCGGATATGTGTTTGATGAAACACAAGTCTGAGGCCTTTGAAAAGTTCAAAGAATATAAGTATGAAGTGGAGAAACAACCAAACATAGTATTATAACTCTTCGATCAGATCGAGGTGGTGAATACTTTAATGGAGTGTTTCTAGATTATCTCAAAGTAAATGGTATAGTCTCCCACTGGACTCCTCCAGATTGGTATCTGAAAGGAGAAATCGAACTTTGTTAGACATAGTTCGGTCCATGATGAGCTATGCAAATCTTCCAGTATTCTTATGGGGTTATGCATTGGAAACCTCAGCATATTTACTGAATAAGGTGCTTTCCAAATCTGTTCCTCAAACTCCGTATGAGATATGGAAAGAAAGGAAACCGAGTCTTAAACACGTTAAGATTTGGGGATGTCCAGCTTATGTCAAGTAAGTTGACCCAGATAAGCTGGAATATCGATCCGTAAAATGTAGTTTTGTGGGATATCCTAAAGAGATTTTAGGGTATTACTTTTGCACCGATCATCGGGTGTTTGTCTCCAGACATGCTACCTTCTTGGAAAAGGAGTTTATCCTTGAAGGAAACAGTGGGAGCAAAATTGGACTTGATGAAGTTCAAGAAGCACAAACTACTACGGATCAAGTGGAAACACCTGTTCTGACTGAACAACCTTTTGTGGAACAGCCCATTCATAGGTCAGGGAGAGTGTCTCGCCAACCTGAGAGGTAATATGGCCTTGTCATTGAGAATGACAATAAGTTGTCGATCATTGATGATGACGACCCTGTGACCTATAATGAGGCTATGAGTAGTGTTGACTCAGAGAAATGGCATAGTGCCATGAAATCCGGAAAGAAATCTATGTATACAGGATACAAAAGAATGATTAGAGTAGATGGTCAGGTGGAGACCTTTAAGGCCAGGCTTGTGGCAAAAGAATTCAAACAAAGGCAATGGATTGACTTTGATGAAACCTTTTACCTGTAGCCCTGTTAAAATCAGTTCGGATTTAGCTTGCGAATGCTGCTTACTACGACTATGAGATCTGGCAATTAGCCAGATGGTTTTCTTTCCAAGAGAAATGAAAACCTAGTGTGTAAGCTGCTGCGAACCATATGTGGTTTTAAGCAGGCTTCTCGAAAGATGGAACATTCGTTTTGATGAGACAATCAAAGAGTTTGATTTTATCAAAAATGAAGATGAACCATGCGTCTGCAAAAGGGTTAGTGGGAGCGCGGTAACATTTCTTTTATTGTATTGAAATAGAGTTGACACACATAACAACATAGCAGACCCACTCACAAAGCTACTTTATGAAAGTCACTTTGATCGTCATGAAGACAAGATGGGTATTAGATACCAGAGTGATTGGCTTTAGTACAAGTGGGAGATTGAAAGGAATATGTCCTAAGTCCAATCATGTATTAGGATTTAGGAATAACTTTTATGTAATCTGTTTTGATTTCATTGATATTAATAAAGACTTGTTTTGTTTTTATTACGGGCTTATCTATTTAAGTGTTTAAATAAGATATACCATAGTTTAGAGTAAAGCTTTTTATGGATTATGATGAGATCATAATAGTGAGACCTAAAAAGATGATAACTCTAAACTTAAATAGTTCTTGGTCATAGGATTACTAACTGGTAATTAATATTCCGCAAAGATCGGTACATACTATGCTTGCTTCATTATGAAGGATGTCTGTTCTCATAGACATTTGTGTGGTGACACTATAGCTAGTATGTAGGTGCTTATTATGGAATAAGTTCACTGAACATGACTCGCCCAGCGGAACAACTGATGGAGTTCACTCACGTGTCAGCATTTGTTCGCTTAGTGATAGTTGTACAAGTATCCTTAGACTTGAGGTCATCATAGTCATCTTGTGTACACTGAACTATGCTTTGGTTTAGTTCTTAGTCTCCAAGGACAATTTTTAGGGCTCTTCTGGGTATAGGAATTTGTACACGAAGATAGTGTATGATCAATAAAGGATCTACCCCTTCCAGTGAAGGAAGCGAATGTTCAAGGCTGATCCACTTATGCTAGTTCAGGAATCTCTGGCCAGAGTGAATGAAATTAGAAAGGAGTTTCTAATTTGCATAGAACTACGCATAGTAAATGGTAAGCAAGTGATTGAATTAGATAGGCTTGACACGAGATCCATGCCTTGTATTTAATCAGAACATTGTAGAGTAGAAGGAGTTTATTGTACGGTAACTATTCACTGAATAGGTTCTTGGTATTCTAAGCAGTGAATTCATATTATCCGGATAGTCGCGATATGCTGAGAAGTATCCCTCACGATGTAGAATAAATGTGATTAATTAATTAATCATATTTAATAAATTAGAGAATTTATATAAATAATGATAAAATAGTTTTATTATTATTTATTTCTACTACCGGCTTAATATTGAACCTACAGGGTCACACCATAAAAAGAGAATGATTTAATGGTGGAGGAATTAATTAATAATGGCTAATAATTATTTATTTATGAAATAAATAATTAATTGGAAAATTTAATAATTGATTAAATGAGATTTAATTGATTATAAATTAATTTAGAAAAGTTCTTAATATTATTAATTAAGGATTTAATTTTTGGAAATTAAATCAAGAGAGAGAATTATTTCTAAAGTGTTTAGAACAAGGATTAATAATTAAAAGGTGTTTTAATTATTAATGAGAATAATAAATGGGATAATAATAATATTATTTTTGGGAAAATTTCAGCTGAAAATTTTGCCTATAAATACACTATTATAGACCCTATTTTATTCTAACCCCATCGAACCCGAAAACCCAAAAAGTTTGGAAAACCCAATTCTCTCCACCTCCTCCCTCCTCCTTAACATCGTTTTCTTGGTGGATACCGGTGGAGTGCTTCACACTTGAGGAGCAACTGCTAAGGATCTCTGATCGTTGTCTCCGAATTATTTTTAAAGGTTAGATTCGATCCCTCAAATTTTTATTCACGATTTATATGCTTTTATTTGGATTTTGTATGTGTAAAAGTGTTTTGCCATGACCCCGCTGCGTTAAAAATCCAACAGCACACGCATCACCGTGCCACACACACACATACACACGCACACACACACATACACACAGGGCACACACACATATATATATATGTATACCAACTTTATAAATCAAATCCAAGCCAACCAGAAAACGGGGGCGGCTCACTGGAGAGATCACTGGAAAAACAGAGAAATGGAGAAACGAAGCCCAGGGAAGCAAAGTGAAAGGAAGAAGATGAAAATCGAGGGAAGGAGCCGAGCAAAAGCAAGAACAATCGAGAGAAAATAGAGAGAATCGAGAGAGTTAAGCCACAGCCGAATGACCAAAAGGGAAATGAGTGTCAAGGAAAAAAAATAGGGCAGCCACACGTGTCCTGTTAAAACAGGATACATGTTGGTTTATTATTAATCCAGACTTCTGAATCCCCCGAACCTCGTTTATATCCCGACATTACACTTTTAACGAACCAAGTAATATTGATAACATATTGAAATAGATTCTAACCAATCCAAAACAGTTCCGAAATAATTAAAAACATAAGTTTTTTAAAATTTTAAAACAGTTCTTAAACCGCACTTTATACCTGCTTTTTAACCAATAACGAAACAACACGCAAGTAAAACGAATCCCGAAAATTTCCAAAATAATTTTAAAATTCTCAGAATAATACGAACTTAATAAAATATAAGTTTCATAATTTTTAAAGATTCCCATAATTAAATATGGATTTTAGCATTTAACACACTCAGAAAATCATTTAAAAATGAATAATTAACAAAATATTGATTTCTTAATTTTATAAAGTCCTAAAAATAATTATTGAAATTATAAAATTAGAAAACCAATTTTAAAGACAAACCAAATATTTATGGAATTAAAATTATAATAAAATCACTTCTACAAGCGAAATAAAATCATATAACTTACCAATAAATCAAAAATTCCAATCCACATATCAACAAATCATAAATAATTAAATAACACTTAGTAACCGCTGCCAAAAATCAATGCACACCCTTTTATTTATTTACTTAAACTTTTATTACACTTCCAAATATTAGAAATAAAATAAAAATACACGAGTCGTTATATCCTTTCCCCCTTAAAAAGATTCTGTCCCTAGAATCTAACTCAACTAAACAAATGAGGATATTTATCAAGCATGTCTGACTCTAATTCCCATGTAGACTCTTCTACTCGAGGATTTCTCCACAAAACTTTTACTATAGGAATTGACTTATTCCTAAGGATTCGTTCCTTACGGTCTAGGATTTGGACCGGTTGTTCCATGTAAGACAAATTTGGTTCAAGCTCAATCGGTTCGTATTCTATGACTTGATTCGAATTAGGAACATAGGGCTTCAACATAGACACGTGGAACACATTATGAATGTGCTGCCACTGTGGTGGTAACGCTATCTCATAAGCGACCTTTCCCACTTTCTTCAAAACCTCAAAGGGTCCTATGAATCTAGGGCTAAGTTTACCCTTCTGACCAAATCGTACTAACCCTTTCCAAGGTGATACCTTTAGTAACACCAGAGCTCCTATCTCAAAGTCCATGTCTTTTCTATGTAAATCTGCATATTTTCTTTGTCTATCTTGAGCTGCTTTCAACCTTTTCCGAATCAATACTATGACATCCTTAGTCTGCTGAACCAATTCAGGGCCTAGCACTTTCTTTTCTCCAACCTCATCCCTGTACAACGGTGATCTACACTTTCGTCCATACAGAGCTTTGTAAGGTGGCATCCCTATACTGGCATGGTAACTGTTATTGTACGAGAATTCAATCAAGGGTAGGTGCTCATCCCAATTACCCTTAAAATCTAAAACACAGACTCTCAACATATCTTCTATGGTCTGAATCGTCCTCTCACTTTGGCCATCCGTCTGAGGATGATAAGCGGTGCTCATATTCAATCTCGTTCCTAGGCACTCTTGAAATTTGGTCCAGAACCTGGAATTAAATCTCGGGTCTCGATCCGACATTATAGAAACAGGAACTCCATGTTTGGTAACTATCTCATCCAAGTATAACTTCACTATCCTTTCCAACGAATACCTTTCATTAATCAGAAGGAAATGCGCCGATTTAGTCAATCTATCAATGATTACCCAAATAGCATCATGATTCGCTCTCGTCTTTGGCAATCCCACTACAAAATCCATAGCAATGTCTTCCCATTTCCATTGGGGAATCTCCAAAGGTTGTAACAATCCACTCGGTCGTTGATGCTCTGCTTTCACCGTCTGACACATGTGACATTTACTTACCCAATTGGCAATATCCTTCTTCATTCCTGGCCACCAAAAATTTCTCTTCAAATCCTGGTACATCATGGTACTACCAGGGTGGATAGAAAACCTAGAGTTATGTGCTTCCTGTAATACTTCGTTCTTCAACTCTGTTACATCAGGAATCCAAACTCTGGACGAAAACCTATATAAACCTTGACTATCTTTTTGAGTACACAACTCTTCTCCTGTCAAAGTATCCGACTCTTGTTCCATAACTCCTTCTTGCATCTTCTAATATTTTCCATCAAGACCGGCTGGAAAGTAATTTCACATAGTTGCTCTTGACTTCCGTTAGATCCTCGAACTTCAATTTCCATTCTTTCTAAGTCTCGTGCCAATTCCTCCGCAATCTTAACCATATTTAGCCTTTCCTTCCTACTTAAGGCATCAGCCCTAAATTGGCTTTACCTGGGTTATAATTAATCGAACAATCATAGTCCTTAATCAACTCCAACCACCTTCTCTGTCTCATGTTCAGATCCGTGTAAATATCGTATTTCTCGCCATACAAGTAGTGACGCCATAACTTTAAAGCAAATACTATAGCCGCCAATTCAAGGTCATGAACCGGATATTTCTGCTCGTGAGACTTTAGCTGTCTGGAGGCATACGCAATCACTTTGTCATGATGCATTAACACACATCCCAATCCTTTCAAAGAAGCATCACTATAAATTACAAAGTTTCCCGTCTCATCTGGCAATGCTGGCACTGGAGCCGTCACTAGTCTTCATTTTAACTCCTGGAAACTCTTTTCACACTTTTCCGTCCAAACGAACTTCTCATTCTTCCTGGTCAACTTGGTTAGTGGGGATGCAATCTTTGAGAAATCTTTCACAAACCTTTGATAATATCCTGCTAATCCAAGAAAACTTCTTATTTCCGTTGGTGTCTTCGGTTGCTCCCATTTTGATACGGCTTTAATCTTTACCGGGTCTACTTTGATACCTTCTTTACTTATTACGTGACCAAGGAACTGTACTTCCGTCAGCCAAAACTCACACTTAGAAAACTTGGCATATAATTGCTTTTCTCTTAGCTTTTGAAGGGCAATCTGCAGATGTACTGCGTGATCTTCTGGATTCTTCGAATATATGAGGATGTCATCAATAAATACAATAACAAATTTATTTAAATACTCCTTATATACCCTATTCATCAAATCCATGAAAGCTGCTGGCACATTCATCAATCCAAACGACATTACTAGAAACTCATAATGGCCATACCTTGTTCGAAATACGGTTTTGGGGATATCTTCCGGCTTTATCTTTAGTTGGTGGTAGCCAGATCTTAAATCAATCTTTGAGAAGTAACATGCTCCCTTAAGCTGATCAAATAAATCATCGATTCATGGTAAGGGATACTTATTCTTTATTATCAATTTGTTCAACTCTCTATAATCAATGCACAATCTCATACTTCCATCCTTTTTCTTCACAAATAACACTGGAGCACCCCACGGGGAAACACTAGGTCGAATAACTCCTTTATCCAATAATTCCTGAAGTTGCTTAGCCAATTTTTTTATTTCCATCCGGGCCATTCTGTATGGAGCCTTGGAAACTGGTTCAACTCCAGGTATCAAATCAATTGAAAACTCTATCTCACGATCAGGTGGCAATCCTGGTAATTATTCTGGGAAAATGTCAGGGAATTCTCTTACTATAGGGATTTCATCCAAAATAGGGGTCTCTTTCTTCGTATCCACCACATGAGCCAAGTACGCTTCACATCCTTATTTCAGCAATCTTTTTGCTTGTATCACTGAGAGGAACTTCCTATCTTGCCTCTGCCCTTGGTAACTGATCCTTTTATTATCTGAGGTGTACATAACAATTCTCTTTTTCTTACAATCAATATTTGCCCTATATCGAGACAACCAATCCATACCTAAAATAACCTCAAAGTCTCCCAACTCGAAGGGTATTAAGTCAACAGGGAACATATACCCTGAAATTTCTAGGGAACATCTAGGACAAAATTGTTTTACAAGCACTTTAACTTTAGTAGCCACTTCTATGGTTAGAGGTTCATCTAGGTCTTCTAACATCAATTGCATTTTATTCACACAATTCATAGATATAAAAGATTTGGACGCTCCCGAATCAAACAAAACGTTAACAGGCACAGAATTAAGAATAAGCGTACCTACAACCACATCGGAGTCATGAACTGGAGACTTCTGGGTCATCTTAAAAGTCCTAGCTCTAGCAGTACTGGTTGCTGGTCCTTGGGACACACTCTTTCCAACATTACCTTGAGTCACTAACTTGCAATTCCTAGCTATGTGTCCCACTTTGCCGCAACTAAAACAAGTAACTCCTTGAATTTCAGACTTACACTCCGTGGAATAGTGACCTTTCTGTCCACATTTAAAATAATTAATATTCTCTCGGCACTGTCCACTGTGCTTTTTCCCACACGTCTTACAATCAACCTTTGGCTTACTCATCCTCGTCGGGGCAGAGTTAACTAATGTTGTACCGGGCTTAACTTGGGGAAAGTTCTGCCCTTTAAATTTTTTATTCTTATTCTTGCCAAACCAACGTTGGAACTTTCGACTTGCTATTCCTGATTCTGACTTTGCAGGTCCACTTTCAAATTTCCTCTTCTTCTCACCCTGCTCCTTTGCAGCTAACTTCTGATCACTCTCTATCACCAAGGCAGCCTGGACTACCGAAGTATAAGTCTTAAGCTGTAAGGCTACAACTCCACTCCTTATTTCTGGCTTCAACCCTTGTTGAAACCGCTTTGCTCGTTGAGCTTCTGAACTCACATACATGGTTACCCTTGCATGCAAATTCTCTTCTATTCAACTTAAAGGGCTAAAAAGATAATTCCAACCCCACTAACTCTTATTTTACTAGCCAAATTACTTCTTTGTCCTTGCATGCAAAATGACCTAAGTATGTTGGAAGGTTATTCTTGACAATTCTCATTTTCACTCACTTATTTTAATCAATCAAAATCATAAAAACCAAAATGTAAAGTGTTGTGATCATTCACCCCACTCCACACTCCACCCTCACCTCACTCTCTCTCCCTCTCCTCTCGGCTCCTCCTCCCTTTTGGCAATCTCCATAGCCGAGGCCCCCCATCCCCTTCTTTTCTTCATTCTTTCACTCAAATATTCATCTTATATTCAAGTAATCTTACTCCCTACATGTTGTTCATATATATTTCAAAAAGTTTAGAGTGAAAAGTTTGAGTTTTAATCTTGCATGTCTTAGTTTAATTAGAACTCAAAATACAATCTTGATTCTCATGGATTTAAGGTTGTATTATTGAGGGAACTACAAGGAATAATGAAATGCCAAGTCAAGAGAGTGAAGCTTTTGTTTTTAATGGCCATTTCCCTTCCATTTCATTCGGCCATGACCATAAGGGAGCCGAATGAATGGTTCTTAGTGGTGTCTTGTTGACTTGTTCAATTCTTGTATGTTTTGTGGTAATGGCATGAATTTTGTAGTGAAAACTTGATGAAACCCTTTGCATGCTAAGTGATCATCTAGATATAGCTTATGCTAGGCTTGCATGTCGATTTCATGGTAGAATATATTTAGAAAATATATTGTTTTGGTTTGTAAAACCCGAAGCCATGCATGCATGTAGATTTCTCTTGGAATGTTGGAAAATTTTGATCATTTGGAAAGATTTTGTTAGTAAGCTTTAAATTCAGTAGGGATAAGGTATTAATCTTGATTAGTGTTCCTTGATATGTGGTAATAATTCGTATATATATTTTATAAAAATACATAACTTGTTATTTTCAAAAACTCGATGACTTGTAAATTGTGTAATGTGATTTCCTTTGTTTTGCTATGTTGCACCTTAGGTAAGGATGATCTCCACTAAGATTATTTTGAGTGTAAGGGAGTTAGTTCAGTGGATCACCATAGTTAAGTCATGATTTGGGTATTTGGGTTGTTGGTGGTTGAGTTTGTCAAGTAGAAACCTTGGAGAAAGGAGAGTCTTAGTTTCTGCAGAAAATCAGTTTAGTACCCTGAGGTTTAGAGTGAGTTTTGACCATGTCATTGTTGTGCACTTTGAGGCCCAAGCCATCAGAAGCTAGTATTAGGAGTATATAAAAGGTTTTAGGTGTTGGTTGGAGGTTTATAAGTCGTTTGGTTAGGTGCACAAGTGAAATCACAAAATCTGTCCAGCAGGGGACAGTTTTGTTGCAACTTAGAAATAGGAAGTTTTGACCTTATCATGGGTAGGCCCTCATTAGTCCCTGTTGGG
Organism: Apium graveolens; assembly: GCF_009905375.1. Taxonomy (NCBI): domain Eukaryota; kingdom Viridiplantae; phylum Streptophyta; class Magnoliopsida; order Apiales; family Apiaceae; genus Apium; species Apium graveolens. The sequence goes on from NC_133650.1 coordinate 199,983,868, forward strand.
CCTTAGTTATAGGGAGTGTCAGAGAAGTTTTTCCAGCCATAGTTCACAAAATATGAGTTAGAACCATGTGTCACAAGTTAATTCAAATCAGGGCGTTTTCTGCCCAGAAAAACAGGGGAACCATGGACTTTGAGCTTAGGCCCAAGGAGGCCCAAGCTAGACCCTTGAGCCACATCAAATTTGGGAGATACCTTATGGTCAGAATAGTCTAGTGTAAAAGTTTTGGAGGTAAACTTGTAGTTTAAGGGTATCTAATGCACTCAAGAAACCATAGATATCATTCTGAAATTTACTCCAGTGAGCACTTCCACTTATCACATAGTTTTAGAGCACTTATGAGTAAGATCTAGGTTGACCACTATAGTTGCAAGATAGTATAAATCCAGTAGAATAAAAGGCCCAAGTGAGGGTCAATAGGTTTTGGATAGTTTAGTAAAGGCACGTCGAGTTAGAAAGCCGAAATTTGGAGACTTTGTCTAAGTATAGCGACTAAGTGACTTAAGTTGTGAGTCGAGATCATCCAAGCCTAGTGTTGCATTATGGTGTATGTGGTATTATTTGGTATTAAAATATGATATGTGAGTATATGTGGCTATATGTACAATTATATCTATAAGGTGAATATAAATTGCGTGCATATAGGCCTAAGTGCCATTTGTGTTGTAAATAGGTTGAGTTGGTGAGAATATAATATAATGAGGTTATTATTAATTGTGTAGGATCTCGAGATGAGGGTAAACTTGCCATAAAGGTCAAGTGAAGCTTCCAGTTGCTCCTACCAGCCAGACCAGACCAGCCTTTCTCAAGGCAAGTGATTCAACCTGACTTTCGTATTCACTGCAAATAGATCATATATATTGATGCGATTATCTTGAGTCATTTTGATATACTTGAACCAAGCGTTTCTTAAGTTTATCTTTGAATTATATAGAAATGCCATGAACCCTCAAGTACGTATTGCAAGTAGATTAAAAGTCTTATTATGATAGTATATCAAAGTAATTGGAATGCCATAAAGAGTTGTTATAATACTTGATTGATCCTCTTGATTAACATGCTAATGATTCCTAAGGTACTGATATCTCACCCTCTGATGCTTGAACCCCTATAGAACTTTACCTTGATACCTAAAAGCCAGATATTCATCAAAGTTATTCATAATTGATTGATACCCCTTTTTATTACCCTAAAGTTTAACAATCCTGATGTACCTTGAGCTAAAGATCATTTCTTCATACCTTAACACCCTTAGTATTCATGAAGCTTATCTTCTTGATGTTCTAGCACTTGTACCTTGTCGGAAAACCATTGCTTTAATCCTAGTTTGGCATTACCCCTTCATAATATCCAATAGCCTCGCTAAATTTCCTTGTCCAAGTTTTTGTATATGGAAACCTTTCAGTTACCCTAATAGAGTAAAGTCTAGTGGATCATGGCCCTGAGATTTAATATCGTATTTCCAGTGTTTCAAGTTGATCTATAATCCTTTGATAAAAATGATTAATGTTTAAAGAGATTTTGTTATAAATCGGCATCAGTTTTTAAAATGATTAAAATGTGGATTTTCAGTCCCAAAGGGGGATAAATGTTTTCTTTGAATAGTGGATCTGGACTGAGATGCGAGTCCTTTCCACAGTTATATTGTAGGCTTAAAAGTTGCCTAGGGATCCCATTAACGTTTTAGAACCCAGCGAGGTTCGGGATTACTCCGCGGCTGATCACCGGCTGTAATCCGTAGCGTCATAAAATGATTTTGATTATATTAGATATATTTGATAATGTCATGGCTAATATGTTTTATGTTTAGCTTTCAAATCTTACGTGAACAGGATAAATCAGTACTTAACTGTTGATCAGTACTTATACTGGAAGTCAGGACTTAAGGATATCAGTACTTATATTATCAGGAGATAATCATCAGAAGATAGATATCAGAACTTAAGTGTTGAAGGACAATCAGATAAGGACAGTAGCTGATTAAAGGAAAGAAGATCGAGATAAACATAAGAAGAGGTATGCATGAAGAAGGAATTCTGTGAAGAATGGAATACTTGGAAGAAAAGATATCTGATTGATATATTTTAGGAAGCAGAATTATATTCCATATCAATTAGCGATTATCTTGTAACTGTGTAGTATATAAACACAGACATAGGGTTTACACTATAAGTGTTATCATTATTAGAAAAGATTATTCATTGTAACCCTAGCAGCTCTCGTGATATTTGTTCATCACTGAGAGGTAACAGTTCCATACTGTAACATAGTTTTTTGTTTCAATAAAGTTTGTTTTCTGTTACTTAAGTTCTTAAAGTTCGATTTAAGTGTACTATACACTGTATTCACCCCCTCTACAGTGTGTGTGTGACCTAACAATTGGTATCAGAGCCTATCTGTTAACTTACATACAGTTAAAGATCCAAACACAATCATGTCGGACATAGAAACTCCAACTAAGCCTACCACAACTGAGGAACCACCAAAGACACAAATTCAGAGTCGGTATGAGACCATCAGAGTCCCCATACTGAGACCATCTGAATATCCCATATGGAAGGTAAGGATGACCATGTTCCTGGAAGCAACAGATCCAGAATACCTGGATAGAATCAAGGAAGGTCCTCACAAACCAACCAAACTCGCTGTTGCAGTTGCAGGTGAAGCAGCAAAGACCGTACCAAAGGAGAAGAGTGATTATACTGCTGAGGACATAGCATCAATTGCTAAGGATGCTAAGGTATGACACTTACTGCATAGTGCCATTGATAATGTAATGTCAAACAGGGTAATCAACTGCAAGACTGCTAAGGAGATATGGGATGCTCTGGAAACAAGGTGTCAGGGAACTGACACAATTAAGAAGAACAGGAAGACAATACTCACTCAAGAGTATGAACACTTTGACTCAAAGACTAATGAGTCATTGAATGATTTATATGATAGATTTGTCAAACTTTTGAATGATTTGTCATTGGTTGATAAAGAGTATGATCTTGAAGATTCAAACCTTAAGTTCCTGTTAGCTCTTCCTGAATGCTGGGATTTGAAGGCAACGACAATAAGAGACAACTACAATCTTGATGAAACAACTCTTGACGAAATCTATGGAATGCTCAAGACTCATGAGCTGGAGATGTAACAAAGAAGCAAGATGAAAGGAGGAAAGTCAAGGACAGTTGCTCTTAAGGCTGAAGAAGAATTCCCCAAAGCAGCTTCCTCAAAGAAAGACAAGGGTAAAGCTCTTTTCATAAAGTCTGGTACTGAGTCATCAAGTTCTGAGAGTGATGATGACTCAGATTCTGAAAGCTTGCCTGAGACTGATGCTGATGAGGAGATGATGAAGCTGTGTGCTCTTATGGTGAAAGGAATCACAAAGATTGCATACAGGAAGTTCAGGAAGGGAAAGAAGTTTTCCAGGAAAAGCATGAGTTCTGATAAGAAGAATTTCAGAAGATCTGAAGGCAGAGGAGGAAAGTCTGACAGAGGAGATTACACCAATGTTAAATGCTATAACTGTGGTGAGAAAGGCCACATATCTCCTGACTGCAAGAAGGTAAAGGGTGACAGAGGCAAGGCTCTTGTCACAAAGCAGAAAAGCTGGACAAACACCTCAGACTCTGAAAGTGAGGAGAACTATGCATTGATGGCAAATGCTGATAAAGAAAGTGCTGAGAGCAGTTCTGAAGCTGCTGAAACAAAGGTACCTCAGACTACTTATGCTTTTCATACTGATGATATTAATGAGTTGAGAAGATATCTTAAAACCATGTTTGTTAGCTATAGAGACCAAACTTTAACATGTGAAAGATTAACTTCTGAAAATCTTGCATTTAAGAAAATGAATGATTTCTTAGAAAAAGAGTTAGTCATGTTCCATCAAACTCAGAAGGATAGAGATGATGCTTTTTATGTTAGGAATGAAGTGCTAAAATTAAATGAATCTCTAAAAACTGAGTTAGAAAAGGAAAGAGAGATTATCAGGACTTGGACTAACTCTGGCAAAACAACTCAAAATTTGCTAAGTAGTGGAAACTGGAAAGAGGGCTTAGGTTATGGAGAAGATAAGAATGATAAAGGAACTGAAGAAATTAAGCCTGTTGTTAAGCAAAAGCCAAAGTTTAAACCTGTTAAGTTTGTAACTGTAAAGTCTGAAAATGAGAAATCAGAAGTTAAAGAGGAATTAACTTATGACAAACCAAAACAGGAAAAGACAGCTGAAGTGAACATAGGCTTAATGACAAAGAAGCAGCTTAAGCATAAGCTGAAAGATGTCAAGAATGCAAACAAGGTAAAATCACCTAGGAAAAATAGGAATGAAAAGGAAGGTGTGAATAAAAGCAATGATTATAAACCTGATCCTGATGCTCCTAGGAAAACATGTCATAACTGTGGAAGTTCTAACCATCTGGCTTCTTTTTGCAGGAAGAATAAGAATATTAACTCCTTACCTTCAAAATCAGGAGTTAAGAGTCAGTCTGTTAGATACAAACCACAAAATCCTTGTTTTCATTGTGGTAGTTTATGGCATTCCATTTATACTTGTAAGGAATATCATAGTTTGTACTATGATTATTATCAAATAAAACCTTCTTTGAAGAAAGTTTCCATTGTTCCTTCTAGTGTAAATTCTGATTCAAAGTCTGATATTATAAGTTCTGATAAGAAAAATGTTAACATAAACTCTGATGCTAAATCCGCTGCAAATGTTAACAAACTTAATAAGGCCAAAGGATCCAAGCAAGTCTGGCTCCTTAAAACTAATAATTAGTGGTCTTTGTGATTGCAGGGCAACAGGAAAAATATTCTAGTTCTGGACAGTGGATGTTCAGGACATATGACTGGATATAAGGCCCTGCTATCAGACTTTGTGGAGAAAGCTGGCCCAAGTGTTTCTTATGGAGATGGCAACATTGGAAAAACATTGGGATATGGCAATATCAATCTTGGAAATGTCATAATTAAACAAGTAGCTCTGGTCTCAGGACTTAAACACAACCTACTGAGTATAAGTCAAATCTGTGAAGAACACTGTGAAATTGTGAGTAAATCTAAAGGCAAAATTGTTCTGAAAGGATACAGATGTGGTAACATTTATGAAGCTAAGCTTTCAACAAGTACTGATGGCTCTGCAATTTGTCTGTTAAGTAGAGCATCAATTGAAGAAAGCTGGAATTGGCATAAGAAACTCTCTCATTTAAATTTCAACAATATAAATGAACTGGTCAAGAAAGATCTTGTGAGAGGATTGCCAAACACAGTATTTGCTCCTGATGGTCTTTGTGATTCATGTCAGAAAGCCAAACAAAGAAAATCTTCATTCAAGAGCAAGACTGAATCATCAATTCTTGAGCCTTATCATCTTATACATGTTGATCTATTTGGTCCAGTAAATGTCATGTCTATTGCAAAGAAGAAGTATGCGTTGGTCATAGTGGATGAGTTCACCAGATACACATGGGTGTATTTCTTGCACACAAAAAGTGAAACTGCATCTATCTTGATTGATCATGTCAAACAGCTGGATAAAATGGTCAAAGATTCTGTGAAAATTTTAAGGAGTGATAATGGCACTGAGTTCAAGAATTTGATAATGGAAGAGTTCTGCAAAAGCCATGGCATAAAGCAGGAATTTTCTGCTCCTGGAACTCCACAGCAAAATGGAGTTGTTGAAAGGAAGAATAGAACTCTCATTGAAGCTGCACGTACAATGCTTCAAGAAGCAAAGCTTCCAACCTATTTCTGGGCTGAAGCTGTGCAGACTGCTTGTTTTACTCAAAATGCAACACTCATTAACAAGCATGGAAAAACACCATATGAGATGGTGAAGAAAAAGAAGCCAAATCTGAAATATTTTCATGTATTTGGATGCAAGTGTTTTGTTCTCAAGACTCATCCTGAACAGCTATCAAAGTTTGATCTAAAAGTTGATGAAGGAATCTTTGTTGGATATCCACTTTCCACAAAAGCCTTCAGAGTCTATAATTTGAGAACAAAAGTGGTCATGGAATCTATCAATGTCTCTTTTGATGACAAGAAGATCACTGGTCTTAAAGATTTCATTGACCATGATCAGCTGATATTTGAAAATGAAGACTCATATTCTGATACTGAAAATCCTGACAGTCTAAGTCCTGATACTGCAAACTCTGATGGATTAAACTCTGATGTTATTGAAACTGTGGTGACTACGTTAAAGGAAGATGCACCTATGCAGGGGGAGCATACTCAAGATCCTACCACATCTCAAGAAACATCCGAACATGCATCTGGCTCTTCAAGTTCTGATTCGTCAAGTTCTGATAAGCCAAGTTCTGATAGTGCTGAAAATCTAAATACTGAAGAATCCAACTCAGAGAGCATAGTTTCAGGGGGAGCATCAGAAAATGAAAATGAAGATAGCATGGATCATGGGGGAGCATCCAGTTCTAGAGAAAACCTTCCATCTGCAAGGAAGTGGACAAAATCAAATACACCTGATTTGATAATTGGAAATCCTGATGCAGGTGTCAGAACTAGAACAGGTACTTCAAATGAGTGTCTTTACAATTCTTTTCTCTCTCAGACTGAGCCAAAGAAAGTGGAAGATGCTCTTCAAGATGCTGATTGGGTGCAAGCAATGCATGAAGAGTTGAATGAATTTGAAAGAAACAAAGTCTGGACCCTAGTACCAAGACCAAAGAATAGATCTGTTGTTGGTACAAAGTGGGTATTCAGAAACAAAACTGACAGTGATGGCATAATTACAAGGAATAAGGCAAGGCTGGTTGCAAAAGGATATTCTCAACAGGAGGGAATTGATTATGATGAAACATTTGCACCAGTTGCTAGGTTAGAAGCCATAAGGATATTTTTGGCTTATGCTGCTCACAAAAAGTTTACTGTCTTTCAAATGGATGTGAAAAGTGCTTTTCTCAATGGAGAATTGGAGGAAGAGGTATATGTTGAACAGCCTCCAGGTTTTGTAGATACCAAACATCCAGATTATGTCTACAGACTTGACAAAGCACTTTATGGACTTAAGCAAGCTCCTAGAGCATGGTATGAGTCTTTAGCTCAGTTTCTTCTGGAAAGTGGATTCAACAGAGGGACAATAGACAAAACACTGTTCTACCTCAACCATGGAAAAGACTTACTTCTGGTCCAGATTTATGTTGATGATATCATTTTTGGATCTACAAATGACAAACTTTGCAAGAAGTTTGCCAAACTAATGCAGTCAAGATATCAGATGAGTATGATGGGGGAACTTAGCTATTTTCTGGGCCTTCAAGTCAAGCAGAATGAGGAAGGCACTTTTATTTGTCAAACCAAGTACACCAGAAACTTGCTAAAGAAATTTGGAATGCAAGATTGTTCAAGTGCATCCACTCCAATGGCCACTGCAACAAAACTGGATAAGGATACCGGTAAATCAGTAGATATTACTGACTACAGAGGTATGATTGGCTCTCTACTCTATATAACTGCTAGTAGACCTGATATCATGTATGCTACCTGTCTTTGTGCAAGATTTCAAGCAGATCCAAGAGAACCTCACTTAACAGCTGTAAAAAGAATCTTTAAGTATCTTAAAGGAACAGCTGCTCTGGGATTATGGTATCCTAGAGAATCAGATTTTAAACTAATAGGTTACTCAGATGCAGATTTTGCAGGTTGCAAAATTGACAGGAAAAGCACAAGTGGAAGCTGCCAATTTCTTAGAGGCAGATTGGTTTCTTGGTACAGCAAGAAACAAAAGTCAATTTCCACATCAACTGCAGAAGCAGAGTATATTGCTGCAGGAAGCTGTTGTGCACAGATTCTTTGGATGAAGAATCAGTTACTGGATTATGGGTTAACATATTTCAAAATCCCTATTTACTGTGATAATCAAAGTACTATTGCTATGACAGGTAATCCAGTTCAACACTCAATGACAAAGCACATCAGCATCAGGTACCACTTCATCAGGGAACATGTGGATGAAGGTACAGTGGAATTGCATTTTGTTCCCACAAATCAATAATTGGCAGATATCTTCACAAAACCATTATGTGAAGCTACTTTTACAAGATTGGTAAATGAACTTGGAATGGTTTCAGGTTCTTTCTCTAAATCTGCTTAGACTTGTTCTATATTATCAGACTTTATGCTCAGTATTTACAGAATTAATCTCATTGTATATTCTGTGCTTAATTGATAAATGTCTTTAAGTACTGACTGTTGTCTGATATATGTTTCTAAACTCTGATAAGTGATATGTTTGTTCTAGTACCTATTCAATCCTATGAGGATAACTGTGCTAGATAACTGACCTAGTAGTCTTTAATAAACAAATGCTTCCATGTAAGAAGTAATTATTTCGGTGGAAATCTTATGACACTAGCAAATTCTGATAATTGAACTTAGTTAAGTTTACTTTGTATATCTTATTACTAAGTCACAAATTAGAATAATGCTACTCATCTGTTCAGTTCTGATACTAGTAAAACTGCTGAATGTACTAAGTGCTGATGAATCTCTCTTATCAAAAGAAAAAGCAAAAAGATCAAAGAATAAAATCAGGTACTCCTTTGAGATCTAGAGTAAAAATGTGGAAGGGATGACCCAAGTGCATTGCTGGTATTAAGTAAATATGCATTAGAAAAGCAAAATATTTTCTTGGTGACTTTTCACACTCTATGATTACTGGAGAAATACTCTGAAAATAGCATAAATTCTGATAAACAGTCGTGACTCACTTACACTGAGAAGCCACTGTAAAATAGAATTGCAAAAGATGCATAAAATTAGCACAAAACAATTGAGATGGACTCAAGCATGAACTCATTCATCAGTAGGTTTCAGGACACTAACAGATCTTTAGCAAAATTTTAGTTATGCCTTATTTCTAAGATGTACTGAAGTGAATCAGACTTTACTCTTTGTCTGTTTTTAGCTTAATGCACACACTAATCACTCTATCTGAATGATGAAAATTTCTGTGGTGGTCTATGTTATTTTAGATAAACAGTCATAGTGTCATTATTGCACAAATTCTGAGGATAAGTTCTAAGTTACACGTTCTGATGATTAAGTTCTGACGTCCATAACTCAGAACTTGTATGAGTATTTACTAAGATGGGCATTCCTTTTTCGAGTTAAGAAATTATGTTCTGATGACTGTTAAGTTCTGATATAGGTCTAAGTTCTGATTTCTCGGTCTAATCCTTTACTTGGCTTATCTGTGAATAAAATTTGGTAACAGTCTCAGTTCGAACTAGAATATGTTGAAGTGGAAGATTAATAGTCATTATGATTAGGATTAATGGTATTTGTACTTGAACAGTCCACTATTTCTTGTGTCTTGTGCGGTCTAGACCATGATTCCTCCTTCCAATGACTGTTATTCTTTTTTAAAGTCTAGGGAGACGAGGTAGAATTAATTCTACCTGTCAGCATTAAATATCTTTGCGTCTCTTGGCATTCTCTTGCCTATATAAGCAACCACTTCACATCAGTCTTTCCATCACATTCTTCTCACACACTTATCCTCCTTCTTCTGTCAAAAACATAATGGTTCGATACAACATGTTTTTGAACAACCAAACCTTCACTATGGAGCTAAGTTGTGCCGAGTGGCAGCAGGAGTGGCATGTAACAGCCATTCCTGAGGAGATCTGGGATTCTGTCCCACAGGAGGTGCTGACTCACCTTCTATTCTTCTATATGGATTACCATCGCCATCTGGAGCGATTGGAGGAGGAAAGACGGGAAGCTATCCGTCAGCAAGAGCGAATCATACGACTCGCCATCTTGTTCGTCGAAGATAGGAAGAGGAAGATGACTTAATCTTGTCTTCTTCCTGTTCTTCTTCATCCTCAGCTTTGTCAGGCTTCTTAGCTAGGACTAAAGCTGTTGATGTTAGGATTAGGAGCTTAGGGAAAATCTTGTATAAGTATTGATGTAATTTCCATTTCATAAATGTATTGTCTTGATATATTAATGAAAACTGTTTTTACTTCAAGATTTTGTCTCTGAGTTATTTTATCTTGTGTTGATAAATCCTGATTGATATTCTGATGACCATATAACTTTTGTTTTATATTAAGTTCTGATTCATTTTCAGCACTTATATATCTAATTTATCTTGGTCATTTTCATGTGATGTATTTTCAGAATTTCAATGATGCAGTGAAAAATAATTCAATCAGTGCTAACGGTTTAAATTTTGAATTAAAACTATTTTTCTTGATAAATGGAACGGTTTTTCCTTGAAACTAGGCAACTGGGTAAGTAATGATTCCTGTTTTCTCGAGCCCAGTAACTGTCCGTTATTACTGCATGTCTGACAGGTGTCCAACGGTAATATTTTTGTTCAGAGTATAAGTACAACAGAGAGAAGATTTCTTTAATCATTTATTTTCTTTATACTTTATCTCTCTCCTTACTTTTACTCTCCTTCTCTTCTTTCTCACGTTGGTTTTTCATACAGACATTATCTCAAACACCTAACAGTCATACTTGAATTTCAATATTTTTTCACATGGCACCAAAGGATTTAATCATTGATGGAGCAAAGTTTGTTCCAAACAACTATGCTGCAATTCTTGATCATGCTGAAGCTCCATCTGAATTGCACTTTGTGCAAGATCTTCTTGCACATAGTGAGGTTGGGTACGCCTTAACTCATCCTAAATTATTTTCAAGTCAACAAGTTCTGAGGTTCTGGAGGACTGGAGTTTTTGATGATGGTGGTAACCGTGGAACTCCCAGTATTATCTTCCAAGTGGGTGATTCATCCTTTGTAGTCACTCCTGGTACAGTACGCAGGGCTTTACATCTTCCAGAAGATTGTACTTTCTCAATTCCAGAGGACTCAGCCCTTCGGGAGTTAATGGCTGAATTGGGATATGAAAAGAGTCTGACGAAACTTGGACAGTTGAAACGGGCTAATATCAGAAGAGAATGGAGTTTCTTCTTTGATTGCATCACCAAAGCTTTTGGGAACAAATGTTCAAATTTTGATGCTATCCCAATTCTGAGTCAGCACATAGGGTATGCTATTATCCATCAAACTCATTTTGATTTTGCAACTGGAATAATTGGTTTTATTGGGGATAGGATGACAGAGGATCGAGATGTTGTTTATTTTGCTAGATTCTGTCAACTTATTTACACTTACTGTACTGATGAACCTCATTTAGTCAGCACTCAAACCCCACCTTTTAAGGTTGCAAAACGATACTTTAATGACCTGGTAAATGCTGATACTAAGAAGAAAGTGGTTAGACCATTACAGATTCCCAAGTCTGTAAAACAGATCCTGGTAAATGCTGATCCTGATACTTATAGATCTGTTTACTTTGATGTCCAACCACCTCCAACCACCCAAAATCCATCAACCTCAGTACCTACCTCTCATTCTACTCAACCTACCCTCAGAACTTATCTCAAATCCTATCTCTCCACTTCACAGACTGCTCAACCTTCTTCTTCAGCACCTACTGTGAAGCCTACATCCTCTAAGCCAAAGAGAACAAAGACTGTTCCTCAAACATCTCAAAAGAGGAGGAGAATTACTTTGAGAGATGAATCAGATTCTGAGGAACAGATTCCTTCTTCAGAACCTGTGGTGAATGAAGCTGAGAAAGCAACTTCTCAGAAGGATTCTGAAATTGGGGGTTCTAGGCTTCTCAAGAGGCTTAGACGTATGATAGTTCCTGAAACTCCCAAGGAATCCAAATCAACAAGGAAGTACAAGAAACAGAGGGCACAAAGGCCAGTTTCAGATGATGAGGAGGAAGCAGCTAAGGAAGGGGATCAGGAATCTCTGATCTCACAAGACAGGGAATTTGCTCCAGTCACTTCTTCTCCATCAACTCCATCTAAGGAAGCTGTATCTGACAAGGCTAACTCACCATATGTGTCTCTTGTTGATCCAGGCACAAGTGCTGAAATTGATATTCAGAACCTGGTTGTGCCTGAAATACTTTTCTTAGAAGCTCCAACAACAAATAATCCTTCCACAACACCTGTTACTGATGCTGTTCAAACTCCAGAGTTATCAACAACACCTTCTCTGCATCAAGATGCTGATGATCAGATTTTAGGTGAGCATCAGGATATGGCTGTTGATCAGAACTTAGTATCAGATCAGCAATTAGAGGATGCTGAAGCTTCCATTGCTACTCACACTGTTGTCTTATCAGAAGATACTGATTCTTTAAGTTCTGATGCTGCAAATGTTGGAGATACTGGTGAAGCTGCTATAACTGTAGATGCTGATGAAGCAGGTCCTTCAGGACATACTCCTCCACCGACTCTTCCTAAGTCTGAACTGGTAAAGGAGTTTGTTATCAGGGATGTACCAGTGCCTTTGAGTGAAACTCCTGCAGGTCAGGAGTGGACTAAGGAATGGAACTCAGTTTCATGTGTTCCAAATGCTTTACATCTTGCTGAGCACTTGACTAAAGCTGATGAAATGTTAAATTCTGATGATTTTAAAACCCAGCTTAGAGTCACTGCATTGAGTACTAAACATCTACAAGGTCTTCATTCCAATACTCATGCAGAGCTACACAAGATTCAGGAGAACTTTATCAAACAGGAACAAGTTTGGAAAATTGATAAGAAAAAGTTCTTTCAACCTACCATTGACAGGATTGCTTATATTGAGAAAACTCAAGAGAAACAACAAGCTCAGATTGATCAAACTCTGACAAATCAAGCTTCTCAGCAATCGCAACTTACTGAAATCTAGACCTCAGTGGAACTATTTATCTCTCTTTTATTACCTGCTGATGCCAAAAAGGGGGAGAAGGTAATTAAGTCCAAATGCAAAACCAACAAGACCCTGCAAGGAAAGGATGATGGAAAAGATGACCAAGGAAACTCTGGAATGGGTAGTGGTCATAGTCAAGGTAGAAGGTTTACATCAAGACAAGCTAGTCACAGAACAAGTTCTGATACTGGGAAAAGAATAAGTTCTGCTACTGGTAAAAGGATAAGTTCTGATGAACTTCTAGATCTTGATGAGGAAATGTCAAGACAGTTATTTCTTCAAGAAAATCCAGGGATGGACTTGGAAAGTTTAAAGGAAGAAGAAGCCAGACTTAAATCAGAGAAAGTCACATCTAAATACGAAGCTTCTAGTAAGAAGTTACTTCCAAAACTTAAAGGCATTGTGATCAAAGAAAGGACACATACTGAAGCAATATTGGCTAGATCACAACCACAGATAGATCCAAGATCCAAGGGTAAAGAAAAGGTTGGTGAACCTATCAAGGCTTATGTACCTCCTGAGGAAGAAGAAATTACTGATGGAAAAGATGATCTTGCTCTGACTTCAAGAAAAGTTCTTAAAACAACCTTTGACATGGCTCAAGTTGTTCAGAGTCAAGAAATTGTAAGTTCTGATATTCAGAAGAAGCAAGTAACTTCTGACAGAGCTCAAGTTAACTTAATATCAGAAAATAGATCAAAGACACTCCTACCAGGATTCACTAAAGCAAAACAGACTCAATCTTTGAAGACTACTGCAAGTGGTTTTGAAGCAAGAGTAGTTACTGGAAAGGAAGCTAGAGATAAAACTGGATTGGGAAGTGCTGATGAAAGAAGAGTACACAACACTACCAATGATCCAACTTCCTTGAGTGAACCAGGTATTGAAGCAACTCCTGAGAGATTGAATCAACTGGAATCTGTACAGATGGTTTACCATACCTACTTGAAAGAATACATCATGTTGTATTTCATGACAGATGGTAGGGTTTATCATATAAGACAAAATGCCATTCCTTTGAAGTATTTTGAAGAATTGGAGCATGTACTTTTCTTACTTCAAGTGGATGACAGAATAACAGAGACTGCTGCAAACTACTTAAAAGAACAGATTCAGAGACAGAAAAGGCTTTATTCTGTTAAGTCTGACAGCATATATGTTCCAAAGTACAGAGATCACAATGGTGATATTGTTGATATGAAGCCTAATACTGCACAGATCAGAACGTATCTTGGTATTAAGGGACTTGAATTCAATCTTGAGTCTGACAAAGCTTATGTCATAAGACTAGATCAGGAGTTGAGAAAAGCAAAGATTAATGATCTCAGAGCTGCAATCTTTCAAACTGGTGAAGATACTGCAGAGCTTAAAGGTGTTAAAAGGAGAATGATTGATGAACTAAGATATGCTGAGAAATGTTTGTTGAAGAACTATCTCAGAACAACTCCTGACATCAGAGAGATCAGAAAATGAAGAAGCCAAGTCGAAGATCTACAACTGCTTAAATTCTGATATTTATAAAGATTGAAGTTGTTATCAGAAGTTGAAATTGGTAAAAACTTTAAGGACTGTAAGTTGTAGTTATCTAGTCTATTTCTCATGTATTTGTACTTAATGTTTTTGACATCATCAAATATCTGTTAAACTTGTATATTTTGTTAATTTATAAGTTGGGGGAGATTGTTAGATATATTTGATAATGTCATGGCTAATATGTTTTATGTTTAGCTTTCAGATCTTACGTGAACAGGATAAATCAGTACTTAACTGTTGATCAGTACTTATACTAGAAGTCAGGACTTAAGGATATCAGTACTTATATTATCAGGAGATAATCATCAGAAGATAGATATCAGAACTTAAGTGCTGAAGGACAATCAGATAAGGACAGTAGCTGATTAAAGGAAAGAGGATCGAGATAAATATAAGAAGAGGTATGCATGAAGAAGGAATTCCGTGAAGAATGGAATACTTGGAAGAAAAGATATCTGATTGATATATTTTAGGAAGCAGAACTATATTCCATATCAATTAGCGATTATCTTGTAACTGTGTAGTATATAAACACAGACATAGGGTTTACACTATAAGTGTTATCATTATTAGAAAAGATTATTCATTGTAACCCTAGCAGCTCTCGTGATATTTGTTCATCACTGAGAGGTAATAGTTCCATACTGTAACAGAGTTTATTGTTTCAATAAAGTTTGTTTTCTGTTACTTAAGTTCTTAAAGTTCGATTTAAGTGTACTATACACTGTATTCACCCCCTCTACAGTGTGTGTGTGACCTAACAGATTAAGATATGATTTTGAAAATGTTTTGATACAAGCAAATGATGCCATCACTGTGATATCCCGTATTTTCAGAATTATTGTTATTAATATTTGAATATGTTTATGTGATTTTCTGATTTAGAAGGAATAAAATGGTGGATATTTTATTCCTATTTGACGAGTTTGTGTTACTAAATGGTAATGTGCTAATTGTTGAGTGTTATATCGATCCTTATTAATTTCTGAAAATATTTCCTTAAATGTATTATTTTCAAAAGTTTATTTGAAAACCGATCATTTTACTAATATCGGTAAATTGAGTTCGTTTAGTAATATTAAGAATTGGATGGATATTCTATCTGCTATGTGTTGTATGTAATATTAACTGTGTGGGACTAAATTGTGATTGAGGATTATTTGTATTATTAATTACTGAGTCGTATCATTTTGTTTTTGTCTTTAAAAGTGATTTTATTGAAAATTTAATTTCATAAATATTTAAATTATCTTTAAAATTATTTTTATGACTTTATAATTACAATAATTATTTTTGGGATTTTATAAAATTTGGAAATCAATATTTCATCAATTATTTAGCCCTATATGATTTTTAGATTTCATTTATTTGTAAAATCCGTATTTAATTCAAAAATTCTTCAAAAATTACGAAACTCATCTTTATTTAAGTTTGGAATATTCTGAGAATTTTAAAATTATTTTGGAAATTTTTAGGATTAATTTTACCCGCGCGTTGAATCGTTTAATTGATAAAAGCGGGTATAAATTGCGTTTCAAAAATTGTTTTAAAATTTCGAAATTTATGTTTTTATAAATTTCGGGATATTTGTAACATTTTAAGACTATTTTCATGATTTTCTGAATTTGTTTCAAGTGTAGCTTGGTTCGTTAATTGAAAAATGTGGGTATATCGCGCAAGTCAAAAATGCTTTAAAAATTATGAAAATTTTATTTTATTAGTTTTTAATTATTTCGAGAATTTTAAAACTTATTTGGTAACTTTTGGGTTAATTGTACCCGTAAGTCTGCTCGTTAAATTCTAAATTTCGGGACAAAATTAGGCTTGTATGTTGATAAGTACTGCAAGTAGTACAGTGGATAAAAAAAAATAAAAATAAAATTAGAAAAAAACGTGTCAAAACCCCCCAACCCCACCTGGCTACCCACGTCCCCCCGCATTACCCCCTTTCCCCGTGAATGTTTGTGTTTATTTTCTCAACAGTCTCTCTTCTGTCTCCCTGTCTCTCTCCCTGTTTATATACTTTTGATTTTCAAAAATACATATCTTACAAACCGTTTATCCAAATTTCAATTGGTATATATATAAACGATCAGCGCTTCGATACCTACGCATAGGTATATATATTGCGAGGTTTTGAGAAGAAAATTTGCGGGGCATATTTCCGTTATATTTCCGTTTTAATTTATTTTCGGAACATTAAAAAGGAGTATGACGATGTTGATTACTCCACATGGCATCTCAACATGTATATGTCTATGGCTATTAATTTCGGATTTTTCTGGAGATATTTTCCGGACATCAGATATTCTCTTCGGGGTGATCATAATTTATTTTGGGTAACGATTCCGAAATTCCGCTTTCGTACTTGTGTATATTATAGCATGTTAGTGTTTATATATTTATTTCATAATTTTTAGAAATTATTGGAGAAGTCACTTTTGGTCCGAGTTTTGGTTCAGGTGGCCGTGTTATTCATTTCTGGAGTGTTTATGCGCGTATATATAAAGTATTGTGTTGATTGTTGTTGGTTGTGTCGATATGATATTGACTGGTAGTCCGAGAAATAGAGGAGGTGCTATCCGATTTCCAAGAAAATATTATTTTTCTAGTTCAGAAGATTATTATTTTTATTATTATTCGAAAATAAATCCAAATTATTTAGTTAATGAATTTTAATTGATTATTTAATTCGAGTTAATTATTTCTTATGATTTAAAAATTCCGAAACATAGTTTCGAGCTTTAAAATATTATTTTAAATTATTTTCCAGGCTCGATAATTCTTATAAAATTATTTTCAGGTGTTCGAGCCCTACTATTTAATTATAAAATGATTCGGAAACCCGTTTTAATTCTGAAAAATGTTCAAAAATTCATAATAAATAAACCGTTCGTCCGTTTAATACGAAACGAACGCGTATAGACTCAGAAAAATATTCAGCTTTCAATAAAAATACTTTCGAGACCCAAATCCTTTTGTTTCGAAAGGTCGTTTGTTTTACAAGTTATTCTAAGTCGATTATTGATCGATAAATCGTATTTTGACCCAATTTCAGTTTTAGACGTACCTTATATGAATTATGTGATACGTGAGTTATGTGATTACATGTTATATGAATTATGTGTGTATGTGGATCAAGAGTCCTGTGATTGTCTGTTATATTTATGTGTGGGCTATCGTATGTGTTAGATATATTTGATAATGTCATGGCTAATATGTTTTATGTTTAGATTTCAGATCTTATTTGAACAGAACAAATCAGTACTTAACTGATCAGTACTTATACTGGACGTCAGAACTTAAGGGATATCAGTACTTATGTTATCAGGAGATAAGCATCAGGAGATAGATATCAGAACTTAAGTGCTGAAGGACGATCAGATAAGGACAGTAGCTGATTAAAGTTAAGAAGATCAAGATAAACATAAGAAGAGATATGCATGAAGAAGGAATTCCGTAAAGAATGGAATACTTGGAAGGAAAGATATCTGATTGATAAATATTAGGAAGCAGAATTATATTCCATATCAATTAGCGACTATCTTGTAACTGTGTAATATATAAACACAGACATAGGGTTTACACTATAAGTGTTATCATTATTGAGAATATTATTTACTGTAACCCTAGCAGCTCTCGTGATATTTTGTTCATCACTGAGAGATAACAGTTCCAGATTGTAACAGAGTTTATTGTTTCAATAAAGTTTGTTTTCTGTTACATAAGTTCTTGAAGTTTGATTTGATTGTAATAAACACTGTATTCACCCCCTCTACAGTGAAAGTGTGACCTAACAAGTGGTATCAGAGCCTTCTGTTAACACACATACAGTTAAAGATCCAAACACAATCATGTCTGACACAGAAACTCCAACTAAGCCTACCAAAACTGAGGAATCATCAAAGACATCAACTCAGAGTCGATATGAGACTATCAGAGTTCCCATATTGAGACCATCTGAATATCCCATATGGAAGGTAAGGATGACCATGTTTCTGGAAGCAACAGATCCAGAATACCTTGATAGAATCAAGGAAGGGCCTCACAAACCTACCAAGCTCGCTGTTGTAGTTGCAGGTGAAGCAGCAAAGACCGTACCAAAGGAAAAGAGTGATTACACTGCTAAAGATATAGCATCTATTGCTAAGGATGCCAAGGTACGACACTTATTGCATAGTGCCATTGATAATGTAATGTCAAACAGGGTAATCAACTGCAAGACTGCTAAGGAGATATGGGATGCACTGGAGACAAGGTGTCAAGGAACTGAAACAGTTAAGAAGAACATGAAGACAATACTCACTCAAGAGTATGAACACTTTGACTCTAGGACTAATGAGTCATTGACTGATGTATATGATAGATTTGTCAAACTCTTGAATGACTTGTCATTGGTTAATAAGGAATATGATCTTGAAGATACAAACCTTAAATTCCTGTTAGCTCTTCCTGAATGTTGGGATTTGAAGGCAACAACAATAAGAGACAACTACAATCTTGATGAAACAACTCTTGATGAAATCTATGGAATGCTCAAGACTCATGAACTTGAGATGGAACAAAGAAGCAAGAGGAAAGGAGGAAAGTCAAGGACAGTTGCTCTCAAGGCTGAAGAGGAATCCCCCAAACCACCTTCCTCAAAGAAAGACAAGGGTAAAGCTCTTATCATAAAGTCTGATACTGAGTCATCAGGTTCTGAGAGTGATGATGACTCAAATTCTGAAAGCTTGCCTGAAACTGATGCTGATGAGGAGATGATGAAGCTGTGTGCTCTTATGGTGAAAGGAATCACAAAGATTGCATACAGGAAGTTCAGGAAGGGAAAGAAGTTTTCCAGGAAAGGCATAAGTTCTGATAAGAAGAATTTCAGAAGATCTGAAGGAAGAGGAGGAAAGTCTGACAGAAGAGATTACGCTAATGTTAAATGTTATAATTGTGGTGAAAAAGGCCACATATCTCCTGATTGCAAGAAGACCAAGAGTGACAAAGGCAAAGCTCTTGTCACAAAGCAGAAAAGCTGGACAGACACCTCAGACTCTGAAAGTGAGGAGAACTATGCATTGATGGCAAATGCTGATAAATCAAGTTCTGAGAGCAGTTCTGAAGCTGCTGAAACAAAGGTACCTCAGACTACTTATGCTTTTCATACTGATGATATTAATGAGTTGAGAAGATATCTTAAAACCATGTTTGTTAGTTATAGAGATCAAACTTTAACATGTGAAAGATTAACTTCTGAAAATCTTGCTTTTAGGAAAAGAAATGATTTCTTAGAAAAAGAGTTAGTCATGTTCCATCAAACTCAGAAGGATAGAGATGATGCTTTTTATGTTAGGGATGAAGTGCTAAAAATGAATGAATCTCTAAAAACTGAGTTAGAAAAGGAGAGAGAGATTATCAGAACTTGGACTAACTCTGGCAAAACAACTCAAAATTTGCTAAGCAGTGGAAACTGGAAAGAGGGCTTAGGTTATGGAGAAAATAAAAATGAAAAAGGAACTGTAGAAATTAAGCCTGTTGATAAGCAAAAGCCGAAGTTAAAACCTGTTAAGTTTGTAACTGAAAAATCTGAAAATGAGAAATCAGAAGTTAAAAAGGAATTAGCTTCTGACAAACTAAAACAGGAAAAGACAGCTGAAGTTAACATAGGCTTAATGACAAAGAAGCAGCTTAAGCATAAGCTGAAAGATGTTAAGAATGCAAACAAGGTAAAATCACCTAGGAAAAACAGGAATGGAAAGGAAGGTGTGAATAAAAGCAATAACTATAAATCTGTTCCTGATGCTCCTAGGAAAGCGTGTCATAACTGTGGAAGTTCTAACCATCTGGCTTCTTTTTGCAGGAAGAATAAGAATATTAACTCCTTATCTACAAAATCAGGAGTTAAGAGTCAGTCTGCTAGATACAAACCACAAAATCCTTGTTTTCATTGTGGTAGTTTATGGCATTCCATTTATACTTGTAAGGAATATCATAGTTTGTACTATGATTATTATCAAATAAAACCTTCTTTAACGAAAGTTTCTGTTGTTCCTTCTAGTGTAAGTTCTGATTCAAAGTCTGGTAGTATAAGTTCTGATAAGAAAACTGTTAACATAAAATCTGATGCTAAATCCGCTGTAAATGTTATCAAACCTAAAAAGGCCAAAGGATCCAAGCAAGTCTGGGTCCTTAAAACTAATAATTAGTGGTCTTTTTTATTGCAGGGCAACAGGAAAAATATTTTAGTTCTGGACAGTGGATGTTCAGGACATATGACTGGAAATAAGGCCCTGCTATCAGACTTTATGGAGAAAGCTGGCCCAAGTGTTTCTTATGGAGATGGCAACATTGGAAAAACTTTGGGATATGGCAATATCAATCTTGGGAATGTCATCATTAAAGATGTAGCTCTGGTCTCAGGACTTAAACACAACTTACTGAGTATAAGTCAAATCTGTGACAGAGGTTATCATGTTGATTTCTTTGCAGAACATTGTGAAATAGTTAGTAAATCTAAAGAAAAAATTGTTCTGAAGGGATTCAGGCGTGGTAACATTTATGAAGCTAAGCTTTCAACAAGTTCTGATGGTTCTGCAATCTGTTTAGTGAGTAGAGCCTCAACTGAAGAAAGCTGGAATTGGCACAAGAAACTCTCTCATTTAAACTTCAACAAGATAAATGAACTGATCAAGAAAGATCTTGTGAGAGGACTGCCAAAATCAGTGTTTGTTCCTGATGGTCTTTGTGACTCATGTCAGAAGGCTAAACAAAGAAAATCTTCGTTCAAGAGCAAGACTGAATCATCAATTCTTGAGCCTTATTATCTACTTCATGTTGATCTATTTGGTCCAGTGAATGTCATGTCTATTGCAAAGAAGAAATATGCGTTGGTCATAGTAGATGAGTTCACCAGATACACATGGGTGTATTTCTTGCACACAAAAAGTGAAACTGCATCTATCCTGATTGATCATGTCAAACATCTGGATAAATTGATCAAAGATTCTGTGAAAATTTTGAGGAGTGATAATGGCACTGAATTCAAGAATCTGATAATGGAAGAGTTCTGCAAAAATCATGGAATAAAGCAGGAATTTTCTGCTCCTAGAACTCCACAGCAAAATGGAGTTGTTGAAAGGAAGAATAGAACTCTCATTGAAGCTGCACGAACAATGCTTGAAGAAGCAAAGCTTCCAACCTATTTCTGGGCTGAAGCTGTGCAGACTGCTTGTTTTACTCAAAATGCAACACTCATTAACAAGCATGGAAAAACACCATATGAGATGGTGAAAAACAAGAAGCCAAATCTCAAATACTTTCATGTATTTGGATGTAAGTGTTTTGTTCTCAAGACTCATCCTGAATAGCTATCTAAGTTTGATCTAAAAGCTGATGAAGGAATCTTTGTTGGATATCCACTTTCTACAAAAGCCTTCAGAGTCTATAATTTGAGAACAAAAGTGGTCATGGAATCTATCAATGTCTCTTTTGATGACAAGAAGATCACTGGACTTGAAGATTGCATTGATCATGATCAGCTGAGATTTGAAAATAAAGATTCATATTCTGATACCTCAAGTCCTGATAGTCTAAGTCCTGATACTGTAAATTCTGATGGATTAAACTCTGATGTTATTGAAACTGTGGTGACTACGTCAAAGGCAGATGCATCAATGCAGGGGGAGCATACTCAAGATATTAACACATCTCAAGAAGCATCAGAACATACATCTGGCTCTTCAAATTCTGATTCGTCAAGTTCTGATAAGCCAAGTACTGACAGTACTGAAAATCTAAATGCTGAAGGATCCAACTCAGAGAGCATAGTTTCAGGGGGAGCATCAGAAAATGAAACCGAAGACAGCATGAATCATGGGGGAGCATCCAGTTCTAGAGAAAATCTTCCATCTGCAAGGAAGTGGACAAAATCACATACATCTGATTTGATAATTGGAAATCCTGAGGCAGGTGTCAGAACTAGAACAGGTACTTCGAATGAATGTCTTTACAATTCTTTTCTCTCTCAGTCTGAGCCAAAGAAAGTGGAAGAAGCTCTTCAAGATGCTGATTGGGTGCAAGAATTGCAGGAAAAGTTGAATGAATTTGAAAGAAACAAAGTCTGGACCTTAGTGCCAAGACCTAAGAATAGATCGGTTGTTGGTA
The DNA here is from genome assembly GCF_009905375.1 of Apium graveolens. Classification (NCBI taxonomy): domain Eukaryota; kingdom Viridiplantae; phylum Streptophyta; class Magnoliopsida; order Apiales; family Apiaceae; genus Apium; species Apium graveolens. The sequence continues at coordinate 200,006,291 of NC_133650.1, forward strand.
CAAAGTGGGTATTCAGAAACAAAACTGACAGTGATGGCATAATTGTAAGGAACAAGGCAAGGCTGGTTGCAAAAGGATATTCTCAACAGGAGGGAATTGACTATGATGAAACATTTGCGCCAGTTGCTAGGTTAGAAGCCATAAGGATATTCATGGCTTATGCTGCTCACAAAAAGTTTACTGTCTTTCAAATGGATGTGAAAAGTGCTTTTCTCAATGGAGAATTGGAAGAGGAAGTATATGTTGAACAACCTCCAGGCTTTGTAGATTCCAAACATCCAGATTATGTCTACAGGCTTGATAAAGCACTTTATGGACTTAAGCAAGCTCCTAGAGCATGGTATGAGACTTTAGCTCAGTTTCTTCTGGAAAGTGGATTCAACAGAGGAACTATTGACAAAACACTGTTCTATCTCAACCATGGCAAGGACTTACTTTTGATCCAGATTTATGTTGATGATATTATTTTTGGGTCTCCAAATGACAAACTTTGCAAAAAGTTTGCCAAACTAATGCAGTCAAGATATCAGATGAGTATGATGGGAGAACTTAGTTATTTTCTGGGCCTTCAAGTCAAGCAGAGTGAAGAAGGAACTTTTATTTGTCAATCTAAGTACACCAGAAACTTGCTGAAGAAATTTGGAATGCAAGACTGTTCAAGTGCATCCACTCTCATGGCCACTGCAACAAAACTGGATAAGGATACTGGTAATTCAGTAGATATTACTGATTACAGAGGTATGATTGGCTCACTTCTCTATCTAACTGCTAGTAGACCAGATATCATGTTTGCTACCTGTCTTTGTGCAAGATTTCAAGCAGATCCAAGAGAACCTCACTTAACAGCTGTAAAAAGAATCTTTAAGTATCTTAAAGGAACAGCTGATCTAGGATTATGGTATCCTAGATAATCAGATTTTAAATTAATAGGTTACTCAGATGCAGATTTTGCAGGTTGCAAAATTGACAGGAAAAGCACAAGTGGTAGCTGCCAATTTCTTGGAGGCAGGTTGGTTTCTTGGTATTGCAAGAAACAAAAGTCAATTTCCACATCAACTGCAGAAGCAGAGTATATTGCTGCAGGAAGCTGCTGTGCACAGATTCTTTGGATGAAGAATCAGTTACTGGATTATGGGTTAACATATTTCAAAATCCCTATTTACTGTGATAATCAAAGTGCTATTGCTATGACAGGTAATCCAGTTCAACACTCTATGACAAAGCACATCAGCATCAGGTACCATTTCATCAGGGAACATGTGGATGAAGGTACAGTGGAATTGCATTTTGTTCCCACAGATCAACAAGTAGCAGATATCTTCACAAAACCACTGTGTGAAGCTACCTTTACAAAATTGGTAAATGAACTTGGAATGATTTCAGGTTCTTTCTCTAAATCTGCTTAAACTTGTTCTATGTTATCAGACTTTATGATCAGTATTTACAGAATTAATCTCTTTGTATATTCTGTGCATTAATTGATAAATGTTTTTAAGTACTGACTGTTGTCTGATACATATCTCTTAACTCTAATAAGTGATATATCTGTTTAAGTAATCATTCTATCCTATGAGGATAATTGTGCTAGATACTGACCTACTAGTCTTCAATAAACAAATGATCCCATGAAATAAGTAATTATTTCTGTGGAAATCTTATGACACAAGCAAATTCTGATACTTGAGCTTAGTTTAGTTTACTTTATTCATCTTATTACTAAGTCCCAAATTAGAATAATGCTACTCATCTGTTTAAGTTCTGATTCTAGTAAAACTGCTGAATGTACTAACTGTTGATAAACCTCACTTATCAAAAGAAGAAGAACAAGAATCAAAGAATAATATCAGGTACTCCTTTGAGATCTAGAGTAAAAATGTGAATGGGACGACCCAAGTGCATAGCTGGTATTAAGTAAATATGCATTAGAAAAGCAAAATATTTTTCTTGGTGACTGTTCACACTCTATGATTACTGGAGAAATACTCTGATAATAGCATAAATTCTGATAAGCAGTCGTGACTCACTTACACTGAGAAGCCACTGTAAAAGAGAATTTCAAAGATGCATAAAATTAGCACAAAAACAGTTGAGGTGGACTCATGCATGAACTCATTTATCAGTAGGTTTCAGGATAATGACAGCTCTTTAGCAAAATTTTAATTATGACTTATTTCTAAGATGTACTGAAGTAAATCAGACTTTACTCTTTATTAGTTATTTAGCTTAATGCACACACAAATCACTCCATATGAATGATGAAATTTTTGTGGTGATCTATGTTCTTTTAGACAAACAGTCACTGTGTCCCTTTGCACAAATTCTGAGGACACGTTCTAGTTATATGGTCTGATGATTAAGTCCTGAAGACTATAACTCAGAACTTGTATGAAAACTTACTAAGATAGATATTCCTTGTTCGAGTTAAGACATAATGTTCTGATGACTGTTAAGTTCTGGTATAGGTCTAAGTTCTGATTTTTCAGTCTAACCCTTTACTTGACTTATCTGTGAGTAAAATTTGGTAACAGTCTCAGATTAATTTCGAAATGTTGAAGTGGAAGATTAATAGTCTATGGTTAAAACATAATGGCACTCGTCCTTGAACAGTTCACTCTTGTTACATGTGCACATTCCTTTTCCAATGACTATTTTTCTTTTTCAAGTCTAGGGAGACGAGGTAGACTTAACTCTATCTGTCAGCATTAAATATCTTCGCGTCTCCTGGCATTCTCTTGCCTATATAATCAGCCACTTCACTTTAGCCCTTTCATCAATTTTTCTCACAATCGTAACTTCATATTCTTTTTCAAAAGCATCATGGTTCGATACAACATGTTTTTGAATTACCAAAATTTTCATATGGAGCTAAGCTGCGCCGACTGGCAGCAGGAGTGGCATGTAACTGCCATTCCTGAAGAGATATGGGGCTCTGTCCCACAGGCGGTGCTGAACCAACTTCTGTTCTTCGAGATGGACTACCAGCTTCATCTTGATCGATTGGAGGCGGAACGGCGGGAAGCTATCCGTCAGCAAGAGCGAATCATTCGACTCGCTATCTTGTTTGTCGAAGATAGGAAGAGGAAGATGACTTAATCTCGTCTTCTTCCTGTTCTTCTTCATCCTCAGCGTTGTCAGGCTTCTTAGCTAGGACTAAGGCTGTTGATGTTAGATTTAGAAGCTTAGGACAAGAATGTAAAAGTTCTGATGTAATTTCAATTTCATCAATGTATTATTTTGATATATTAATGGAATTTGTTTTAAGTCTTATGATCTTGTCTCTGAGAAATTTTGATACGCATTGATAAATCCTGATAAATATTCTGATGATCGTATAAATTGTGTCTGATTTTAAGTTCTGATAATGTTTTATCAGTACTTACTTAACTGATTGATTTTACTCATTCTCACACACAGTTTTTTTTTCTCTCGGAATATTAATATTGCAGAGTACAATATTTGAATCAATGGGCACAGTTTCAATTTTAAATTAAAACTGATTCACCTTGATTAATGGAATCTAGGTAAGTGGAACGGTTTGTTTTTCCTTGAAAAACTGCAAGTGGGTGGTAATTATTCCTTATTTACCGTGCCCATTACTTTTTGCTTTCTCTATGTAAAACAGGTGTCAAGGTATTTCCCACTACTTTTAAATGCATGTCTGCCATGTGTCCTCAACGGTTATTTTTTGTGTATAAGTAAAAGAGAGCAAAGATTGTCAAATCTTTTATTTACCATTATATTTTATCTCTCTCTTTACTTTTAAACTCTCTCATCTCCGGACGATTTTCTTTTCAGAGGCATTTTCTCAAACACATTACAGGTTACCGTTTTCTTATCAAAACATAATGGCACCCAAGGACATTCTCTTTGATGGAGCAAAGTTTGTTCCTAATAACTTCTCTGCGATACTACACACTATAGAGGCACCCTCTGAATTTCATTTTATTCAAGACTTTCTCACAAGTTCTGATATTGGGTTTGCTCTAACTGAGCCTACATCAATTTCTGGGGTTCAAGTACTGGAGTTTTGGAGGAGTGGAGTATATGACAATGGTGGTGCTCACGGGTCCCCAAGTTTAATATTTTCATCAGGGGAAAATGAGTATGTTGTGACTCTGTCTACGGTTAGACAGGCATTACAGCTTCCTGAGGACTGTGTTTATTCTACTGTTGATGACTCAGTTCTTCAAAATATGATGGTTAGTCTGGGATATGAAGGAACGTTGACCAAGCTTGGACAGTTGAAGAGATCCTTCATACGGAGGGAATGGAGTTTCTTCTTTGATTGCATTACCAAAGCTTTCGCCAACAAATGTACAAATTTTGATGCAATTCCCATATTCAGCCAACAAATTGGGTATGCACTTCTAAATCACACTGATTTTGATTATGCACGTGCAGTTTTGGGTTCTATTGGGGATAGGATGACAGAAGATCGCAATACTGTATATTTTGCAAGATTTTGTCAGCTTATTTATAATTTTTGTTGTAATTCCCCCCAAAATTTTGGTGATCTCATTCCATCTTTCAGAATAGCTAAGAGAGCTTTTACTGATTTATTATCTTCTGATAATAAAAAGGCTGTGTTAAGACCCCTCTTAATACCTTTATCTGTCAAACAAGCCTTAATCACCTATGATCCTGTTAAGTACACTGCACTTTATCCTGATGTTCAAACATCAGAACCTGGTTCATCAACACCTACCATCTCTACTCAGCCACCTCAAACCTCTCAACCATCTCTCAGAACATATCTCAAGTCCTATGTGAAACCTACATCTTCCAAGCCAAAGAGAACAAAGACTGTTTCTCACACACCTCAGAAGAAGAGGAGGATCACCTTGAGAGATGACTCAGATTCTGAGGAACCGATTCTTTCTTCAGAACCTGTGGTAACTGCAGCTGAGAAAAAGATTTCTCAGAAGGATTCTGAACTTGGAGGATCTAAGCTTCTCAAGAGGCTTAGAAAAATGACAATTCCTGACACTTCCAAGGACTCTAAATTACCAAGGACATACAAGAAACAGAGGGCAAAAAGGCCAGTTTCAGATGATGATGAGGAAGCAGCTAAGGAAGGGGATCAGGAATCTCTGATCTCACAAGAAAAAGAATTTGCTCCAGTTACTTCTTCTCCATCCACTCCATCTCAGGAAACTGTATCTGACAAGGCTAATTTCCCATCTGTGTCTCTTGGTCATCAAGGCACAAGTGCTGATAATGCTGATCAACACTTAGTTGTGCCTGGAGTAATTTTCTTAGAAGCTCCAACAGCAACAAATCTTTTGCCAACAACTGTTACTGATGCTATTAAAACTCCGGAATTATCTAAGTCACCTTCTCTGCATCTAGACACTAATGACCAGACTTTAGGTGAGCATCAGGATTTGGCTGTTGATCAGAACTTAGCATCAGATCAGCAATTAGAGGATGCTGACGCCTCCATTGCTACTCACACTGCTATTATATCAGATGATGCTGATTCTATAAGTTCTGATGCTGCACATGCTGGAGATACTGGTGATGCTGCTCAAACTGCAAATACTGATGCAGCAGGTCCTTCAGGACACATTCCTCTTTCAAAGTCTGAACTAGTAAAGAAGTATGTTACAGAGGAACCACCAGTGCCTTGGAGTGAAACTCCTGCAGGACAGGAGTGGACTAAGGAATGGAACTCAGTCTCATGTATTCCATCTGTGTTACATCTTACTGAGCACTTTACTAAAGCTGATGAAATGTTAAATTCTGATGATTTCAAAGCTCAGCTTCGTGTCACTGCATTGAGTACTAAAAATCTACAAGGTCTTCATTCAACTACTCATGCCGAAATACACAAAATTCAGGAGAACTTTACCAAACAAGAACAAGTTTGGAAACTTGATAAGAAAAAGTTCTTTCAACCATCTATGGACAGGATTGCTTATATTGAAGACTCAAGATCGCCAACAAGCACAGATTGATAAAATTCTGCAAAATCAAGCTTCTCAGCAATCACAACTGACAGAAATCCAATCTTCAGTGGAATTGCTTATCTCTCTTCTACTTCCTGCAGATGCCAAAAAGGGGGAGAAAGTGATTAAGTCCAAATGCAAGGATGACAAGACACTGCAAGGAAAGGATGATGAAAAAGATGACCAAGGAAACTATGGAATGGGTGGAGGTCATAGTCAAAGTAAAAGATTCTCATCAAGAAATGCTGAAATTGCAAGTCACAGGATAAGTTCTGATACTGGGAAGAGATTAAGTTCTGATACTGGTAAAAGAATAAATTCTGATGAACTTCTAGATCTTGATGAAGAAATGTCAAGACAGTTATTTCTTCAAGAAAATCCAGGAATGGACTTGGAAAGTTTAAAGGAAGAAGAAGCTAGACTTAAATCAGAGAAAGTCACATCTAAATCCGAAGCTTCTGGTAAAAAGTCACTTCCAAAACTGAAAGGTATTGTGATTAAAGAAAAGGCACAAACTGAAGCAACATTTGCTAAATCACAACTGTTAGATATATTTGATAATGTCATGGCTAATATGTTTTATGTTTAGATTTCAGATCTTATTTGAACAGAACAAATCAGTACTTAACTGATCAGTACTTATACTGGAAGTCAGAACTTAAGGGATATCAGTACTTATGTCATCAGGAGATAGATATCAGAACTTAAGTGCTGAAGAACGATCAGATAAGGACAGTAGCTGATTGAAGTTAAGAAGATCAAGATAAACATAAGAAGAGATATGCATGAAGAAGGAATTCCGTGAAGAATGGAATACTTGGAATATAAGATATCTGATTGATATATTTTAGGAAGCAGAATTATATTCCATATCAATTAGCGATTATCTTGTAACTGTGTAGTATATAAACACAGACATAGGGTTTACACTATAAGTGTTATCATTATCGAGAATATTATTTACTATAACCCTAGCAGCTCTCGTGATATTTTGTTCATCACTGAGAGATAACAGTTCCAGATTGTAACAGAGTTTATTGTTTCAATAAAGTTTGTTTTCTGTTACATAAGTTCTTGAAGTTTGATTTGATTGTAATAAACACTGTATTCACCCCCTCTACAGTGAAAGTGTGACCTAACAAGTGGTATCAGAGCCTTCTGTTAACACACATACAGTTAAAGATCCAAACACAATCATGTCTGACACAGAAACTCCAACTAAGCCTACCAAAACTGAGGAATCATCAAAGACATCAACTCAGAGTCGATATGAGACTATTAGAGTTCCCATATTGAGACCATCTGAATATCCCATATGGAAGGTAAGGATGACCATGTTTCTGGAAGCAACAGATCCAGAATACCTTGATAGAATCAAGGAAGGGCCTCACAAACCTACCAAGCTCGCTGTTGTAGTTGCAGGTGAAGCAGCAATGACCGTACCAAAGGAAAAGAGTGATTACACTGCTGAAGATATAGCATCTATTGCTAAGGATGCCAAGGTACGACACTTATTGCATAGTGCCATTGATAATGTAATGTCAAACAGGGTAATCAACTGCAAGACTGCTAAGGAGATATGGGATGCACTGGAGACAAGGTGTCAAGGAACTGAAACAGTTAAGAAGAACAGGAAGACAATACTCACTCAAGAGTATGAACACTTTGACTCTAGGACTAATGAGTCATTGACTGATGTATATGATAGATTTGTCAAACTCTTGAATGACTTGTCGTTGGTTAATAAGGAGTATGATCTTGAAGATACAAACCTTAAATTCCTGTTAGCTCTTCCTGAATGTTGGGATTTTAAGGCAACAACAATAAGAGACAACTACAATCTTGATGAAACAACTCTTGATGAAATCTATGGAATGCTCAAGACTCATGAACTTGAGATGGAACAAAGAAGCAAGAGGAAAGGAGGAAAGTCAAGGACAGTTGCTCTCAAGGCTGAAGAGGAATCCCCCAAACCACCTTCCTCAAAGAAAGACAAGGGCCACATATCTCCTGATTGCAAGAAGACCAAGAGTGACAAAGGCAAAGCTCTTGTCACAAAGCAGAAAAGCTGGACAGACACCTCAGACTCTGAAAGTGAGGAGAACTATGCATTGATGGCAAATGCTGATAAATCAAGTTCTGAGAGCAGTTCTGAAGCTGCTGAAACAAAGGTACCTCCGACTACTTATGCTTTTCATACTGATGATATTAATGAGTTGAGAAGATATCTTAAAACCATGTTTGTTAGTTATAGAGATCAAACTTTAACATGTGAAAGATTAACTTCTGAAAATCTTGCTTTTAGGAAAAGAAATGATTTCTTAGAAAAAGAGTTAGTCATGTTCCATCAAACTCAGCAGGATAGAGATGATGCTTTTTATGTTAGGGATGAAGTGCTAAAAATGAATGAATCTCTAAAAACTGAGTTAGAAAAGGAGAGAGAGATTATCAGAACTTGGACTAACTCTGGCAAAACAACTCAAAATTTGCTAAGCAGTGGAAACTGGAAAGAGGGCTTAGGTTATGGAGAAAATAAAAATGAAAAAGGAACTGTAGAAATTAAGCCTGTTGATAAGCAAAAGCCGAAGTTAAAACCTGTTAAGTTTGTAACTGAAAAATCTGAAAATGAGAAATCAGAAGTTAAAAAGGAATTAGCTTCTGACAAACTAAAACAGGAAAAGACAGCTGAAGTCAACATAGGCTTAATGACAAAGAAGCAGCTTAAGCATAAGCTGAAAGATGTTAAGAATGCAAACAAGGTAAAATCACCTAGGAAAAACAGGAATGGAAAGGAAGGTGTGAATAAAAGCAATAACTATAAATCTGTTCCTGATGCTCCTAGGAAAGCATGTCATAACTGTGGAAGTTCTAACCATCTGGCTTCTTTTTGCAGGAAAAATAAGAATATTAACTCCTTATCTTCAAAATCAGGAGTTAAGAGTCAGTCTGTTAGATACAAACCACAAAATCCTTGTTTTCATTGTGGTAGTTTATGGCATTCCATTTATACTTGTAAGGAATATCATAGTTTGTACTATGATTATTATCAAATAAAACCTTCTTTAAAGAAAGTTTCTGTTGTTCCTTCTAGTGTAAGTTCTGATTCAAAATCTGGTAGTATAAGTTCTGATAAGAAAACTGTTAACATAAAATCTGATGCTAAATCCGCTGCAAATGTTAACAACCCTAAAAAGGCCAAAGGATCCAAGCAAGTCTGGGTCCTTAAAACTAATAATTAGTGGTCTTTTTGATTGCAGGGCAACAGGAAAAATATTTTAGTTCTGGACAGTGGATGTTCAGGACATATGACTGGAAATAAGGCCCTGCTATCAGACTTTGTGGAGAAAGCTGGCCCAAGTGTTTCTTATGGAGATGGCAACATTGGAAAAACTTTGGGATATGGCAATATCAATCTTGGGAATGTCATCATTAAAGATGTAGCTCTGGTCTCAGGACTTAAACACAACTTACTGAGTATAAGTCAAATCTGTGACAGAGGTTATCATGTTGATTTCTTTGCAGAACATTGTGAAATAGTTAGTAAATCTAAAGGAAAAATTGTTCTGAAGGGATTCAGGCGTGGTAACATTTATGAAGCTAAGCTTTCAACAAGTTCTGATGGTTCTGCAATCTGTTTAGTGAGTAGAGCCTCAACTGAAGAAAGCTGGAATTGGCACAAGAAACTCTCTCATTTAAACTTCAACAAGATAAATGAACTGATCAAGAAAGATCTTGTGAGAGGACTGCCAAAATCAGTGTTTGTTCCTGATGGTCTTTGTGACTCATGTCAGAAGGCTAAACAAAGAAAATCTTCGTTCAAGAGCAAGACTGAATCATCAATTCTTGAGCCTTATTATCTGCTTCATGTTGATCTATTTGGTCCAGTGAATGTCATGTCTATTGCAAAGAAGAAATATGCGTTGGTCATAGTAGATGAGTTCACCAGATACACATGGGTGTATTTCTTGCACACAAAAAGTGAAACTGCATCTATCCTGATTGATCATGTCAAACATCTGGATAAATTGATCAAAGATTCTGTGAAAATTTTGAGGAGTGATAATGGCACTGAATTCAAGAATCTGATAATGGAAGAGTTCTGCAAAAATCATGGAATAAAGCAGGAATTTTCTGCTCCTGGAACTCCACAGCAAAATGGAGTTGTTGAAAGAAAGAATAGAACTCTTATTGAAGCTGCACGAACAATGCTTGAAGAAGCAAAGCTTTCAACCTATTTCTGGGCTGAAGCTGTGCAAACTGCTTGTTTTACTCAAAATGCAACACTCATTAACAAGCATGGAAAAACACCATATGAGATGGTGAAGAACAAGAAGCCAAATCTCAAATACTTTCATGTATTTGGATGTAAGTGTTTTGTTCTCAAGACTCATCCTGAACAGCTATCAAAGTTTGATCTAAAAGCTGATGAGGGAATCTTTGTTGGATATCCACTTTCTACAAAAGCCTTCAGAGTCTATAATTTGAGAACAAAAGTGGTCATGGAATCTATCAATGTCTCTTTTGATGACAAGAAGATCACTGGACTTGAAGATTGCATTGATCATGGTCAGCTGAGATTTGAAAATGAAGATTCATATTCTGATACCTCAAGTCCTGACAGTCTAAGTCCTGATACTGTAAATTCTGATGGATTAAACTCTGATGTTATTGAAACTGTGGTGACTACGTCAAAGGAAGATGAACCAATGCAGGGGGAGCATACTCAAGATATTATCACATCTCAAGAAGCATCAGAACATACATCTGGCTCTTCAAATTCTGATTCGTCAAGTTCTGATAAGCCAAGTACTGAAAATCTAAATACTGAAGGATCCAACTCAGAGAGCATAGTTTCAGGGGGAGCATCAGAAAATGAAACCGAAGACAGCATGAATCATGGGGGAGCATCCAGTTCTAGAGAAAATCTTCCATCTGCAAGGAAGTGGACAAAATCACATACACCTGATTTGATAATTGGAAATCCTGAGGCAGGTGTCAGAACTAGAACAGGTACTTCGAATGAATGTCTTTACAATTCTTTTCTCTCTCAGTCTGAGCCAAAGAAAGTGGAAGAAGCTCTTCAAGATGCTGATTGGGTGCAAGCAATGCAGGAAGAGTTGAATGAATTTGAAAGAAACAAAGTCTGGACCTTAGTGCCAAGACCTAAGAATAGATCGGTTGTTGGTACAAAGTGGGTATTCAGAAACAAAACTGACAGTGATGGCATAATTGTAAGAACAAGGCAAGGCTGGTTGCAAAAGGATATTCTCAACAGGAGGGAATTGACTATGATGAAACATTTGCGCCAGTTGCTAGGTTAGAAGCCATAAGGATATTCATGGCTTATGATGCTCACAAAAAGTTTACTGTCTTTCAAATGGATGTGAAAAGTGCTTTTCTCAATGGAGAATTGGAAGAGGAAGTATATGTTGAACAACCTCCAGGCTTTGTAGATTCCAAACATCCAGATTATGTCTACAGGCTTGATAAAGCACTTTATGGACTTAAGCAAGCTCCTAGAGCATGGTATGAGACTTTAGCTCAGTTTCTTCTGGAAAGTGGATTCAACAGAGGAACTATTGACAAAACACTGTTCTATCTCAACCATGGCAAGGACTTACTTTTGATCCAGATTTATGTTGATGATATTATTTTTGGGTCTCCAAATGACAAACTTTGCAAAAAGTTTGCCAAACTAATGCAGTCAAGATATCAGATGAGTATGATGGGAGAACTTAGTTATTTTCTGGGCCTTCAAGTCAAACAGAGTGAAGAAGGAACTTTTATTTGTCAATCTAAGTACACCAGAAACTTGCTGAAGAAATTTGGAATGCAAGACTGTTCAAGTGCATCCACTCCCATGGCCATTGCAACAAAACTGGATAAGGATACTGGTAATTCAGTAGATATTACTGATTACAGAGGTATGATTGGCTCACTTCTCTATCTAACTGCTAGTAGACCAGATATCATGTTTGCTACCTGTCTTTGTGCAAGATTTCAAGCAGATCCAAGAGAACCTCACTTAACAGCTGTAAAAAGAATCTTTAAGTATCTTAAAGGAACAGCTGATCTAGGATTATGGTATCCTAGAGAATCAGATTTTAAATTAATAGGTTACTCAGATGCAGATTTTGCAGGTTGCAAAATTGACAGGAAAAGCACAAGTGGAAGCTGCCAATTTCTTGGAGGCAGGTTGGTTTCTTGGTATAGCAAGAAACAAAAGTCAATTTCCACATCAACTGCAGAAGCAGAGTATATTGCTGCAGGAAGCTGCTGTGCACAGATTCTTTGGATGAAGAATCAGTTACTGGATTATGGGTTAACATATTTCAAAATCCCTATTTACTGTGATAATCAAAGTGCTATTGCTATGACAGGTAATCCAGTTCAACACTCTATGACAAAGCACATCAGCATCAGGTACCATTTCATCAGGGAACATGTGGATGAAGGTACAGTGGAATTGCATTTTGTTCCCACAGATCAACAAGTAGCAGATATCTTCACAAAACCACTGTGTGAAGCTACCTTTTCAAAATTGGTAAATGAACTTGGAATGATTTCAGGTTCTTTCTCTAAATCTGCTTAAACTTGTTCTATGTTATCAGACTTTATGATCAGTATTTACAGAATTAATCTCTTTGTATATTCTGTGCATTAATTGATAAATGTCTTTAAGTACTGACTGTTGTCTGATATATGTTTCTAAACTCTGATAAGTGATATGTCTGTTTCAGTAACTATTCAATCCTATGAGGATAATTGTGCTAGATACTGACCTACTAGTCTTCAATAAACAAATGATCCCATGAAAGAAGTAATTATTTCTGTGGAAATCTTATGACACAAGCAAATTATGATACTTGAGCTTAGTTTAGTTTACTTTATTCATCTTATTACTAAGTCCCAAATTAGAATAATGCTACTCATCTGTTTAAGTTCTGATTCTAGTAAAACTGCTGAATGTACTAAGTGCTGATAAACCTCACTTATCAAAAGAAGAAGAACAAGAATCAAAGAATAATATCAGGTACTCCTTTGAGATCTAGAGTAAAAATGTGAATGGGACGACCCAAGTGCATTGCTGGTATTAAGTAAATATGCATTAGAAAAGCAAAATATTTTCTTGGTGACTTTTCACACTCTATGATTACTGGAGAAATACTCTGATAATAGCATAAATTCTGATAAACAGTCGTGACTCACTTACACTGAGAAGCCACTGTAAAATAGAATTTCAAAAGATGCATAAAATTAGCACAACAACAGTTGAGGTGGACTCATGCATGAACTCATTTATCAGTAGGTTTCAGGATAATGACAGCTCTTTAGCAAAATTTTAATTATGACTTATTTCTAAGATGTACTGAAGTGAATCAGACTTTACTCTTTGTCTGTTATTTAGCTTAATGCACACACTAATCACTCCATCTGAATGATGAAAATTTCTGTGGTGGTCTATGTTATTTTATATAAACAGTCATTGTGTCATTTTTGCACAAATTCTGAGGACAATTTCTAAGTTACACGTTCTGATGATTAAATTCTGACGTTCATAACTCAGAACTTGTATGAGGATTTACTAAGATGGGCATTCCTTTTTCGAGTTAAGACATTATGTTCTGATGACTGTTAAGTTCTGGTATAGGTCTAAGTTCTGATTTTTCAGTCTAACCCTTTACTTGACTTATCTTTGAATGAAATTTAATAACAGTCTCAGTTTGTACTCGCATATGTTGAAGTGGAAGATTAATAGTCACTATGATTAGGATTAATGGTTTTGTACTTGAACAGTCCACTGTTTCTTGTGTCTTGTGCGGTCTAGACCATGATTCCTCTTTCCAATGACTGTTATTCTTTTTCAAAGTCTAGGGAGACGAGGTAGAATTAATTCTACCTGTCAGCATTAAATATCTTTGCGTCTCTTGGCATTCTCTTGCCTATATATGCAACCACTTCACATCAGTCTTTCCATCACATTCTTCTCACACACTTAACCTCCTTCTTCTGTCAAAAACACAATGGTTCGATTCAACATGTTTTTGAACACACAAACCTTCACAATTGAGCTCAGTTGTGCTGAGTGGCAGCAGGAGTGGCATATAACAGCCATTCCTGAGGAGATCTGGGACTCTGTCCCACAGGAGGTGCTGGCTCACCTTCTATTCTTCGAGATGGATTACCATCGCCATCTGGAGCGCCTAGAGGAGGAAAGGCGGGAAGCTATCCGTCAGCAAGAGCGAATCATTCGACTCGCTATCTTGTTTGTCGAAGATAGGAAGAGGAAGATGACTTAATCTCGTCTTCTTCCTATTCTTCTTCATCCTCAGCTTTGTCAGGCTTCTTAGCTAGGACTAAAGCTGTTGACGTTAGGATTAGAAGCTTAGGGAAAATCTTGTATTGATGTAATTTCTATTTCATATATGTATTGACTTGATATATTAATGAAAACTGTTTTTACTTCAAGATTTTGTCTCTGAGTTATTTTATCTTGTGTTGTTAAATCCTGCTTGATATTCTGATGACCATTTAAATTTTGTCTTTATTTAAGTTCTGATTCTTTGTCAGCACTTATTCATCGAAATTATCTCGGTCATTTTTAACATGCTTCATTTTCAGAATATTAATATTGCAGTGAAAAATAATTCAATCAGTGCTAACGGTTTCAATTTTGAATTAAAACTGTGTCTCTTGATAACTGAAATGGTTTTTCCTTGAAACAAGGCAACTGGGTAAGTAATCATTCCTGTTTTCTCGAGCCCAGTAACTATCCGTTATTACTGCATGTCTGACAGGTGTCCAACGGTAACATTTTTTTTAGAGTATAAGAACAACAGAGAGAAGATTTCTTTAATCTTTTATTTTCTTTATACTTTATCTCTCTTCTTACTTTTACTCTCTTTCTCATTCTTTCTCACGTTGGTTTTTCATACAGACATTATCTCAAACATCTAACAGGCATACTTGAATTTCAATATTTTTTCACATGGCACCAAAGGATTTAATCATTGATGGAGCAAAGTTTGTTCCAAACAACTATGCTGCAATTCTTGATCATGCTGAAGCTCCATCTGAATTGCATTTTGTGCAAGATCTTCTTGCACATAGTGAGGTTGGGTACGCCTTAACTCAGCCTGAATTATTTTCAAGTCAACAAGTTCTGCGGTTCTGGAGGACTGGAGTTTTTGATGATGGTGGTAAACGAGGAACTCCCAGTATTATCTTTCAAGTGGGTGATTCATCCTATGTAGTCACTCCTGGTACAGTACGAAGAGCATTACATCTTCCAGAAGATTGTATTTTCTCTATACCAGAGGAATCAGAACTTCGGGGGTTAATTACTGATTTGGGATATGAAAAGAGTCTGACGAAACTTGGACAGCTGAAACGGGCTAATATCAGAAGAGAATGGAGTTTCTTCTTCGATTGCATCACCAAGGCTTTTGGCAACAAGTGTTCAAATTTTGATGCCATCCCAATTCTGAGTCAGCACATCGGGTATGCTATTATCCATCAAACTCATTTTGATTTTGCAACTGGAATAATTGGTTTTATTGGGGATAGGATGACAGAGGATCGAGATGTTGTTTATTTTGCTAGATTCTGTCAACTTATTTATACGTATTGTACTACTGAACCCCAGTTAGTCAGCACTCAAACCCCACCTTTTAAGGTTGCAAAAAGGTACTTTAACGACCTGATAAATGCTGACACAAAGAAATCACTGGTGAGACAATTACAGATTCCTCAGTCTGTGAAACAAATTCTGGTAAATGCTGATCCTGCTACTTACAAATCTGTTTACTCAAATGTTCAACCAACTCACCTAACCAAAATCCATCAACCTCAGTCCCTACCTCTCATTCTACTCAACCTACCCTCAGAACTTATCTCAAATCCTATCTCTCCACTTCACAGACTGCTCAACCTTCTTCTTCAGCACCTACTGTGAAGCCTACATCCTCTAAACCAAAGAGAACAAAGACTGTTCCTCAAACATCTCAGAAGAGGAAGAGGATCACCTTGAGAGATGACTCAGATTCTGAGGAACCGATTCCTTCTTCAGAACCTGTGGTAAATGAAACTGAGAAGGCAACTTCTCAGAAGGATTCTGCAATTGGGGGTTCTAGGCTTCTCAAGAGGCTTAGACGTATGACGGTTCCTGAAACTCCCAAGGAATCCAAATCAACAAGGAAGTACAAGAAACAGAGGGCACAAAGGCCAGTTTCAGATGATGAGGAGGAAGCAGCTAAGGAAGGGGATCAGGAATCTCTGATCTCACAAGACAAGGAATTTGCTCCAGTCACTTCTTCTCCATCAACTCCATCTCAGGAACCTGTATCTGACAAGGCTAATTCACCTTCTATGTCTCTTGTTGATCCAGGCACAAGTGCTGAAATTGATATTCAGAACCTGGTTGTGCCTGAAATACTTTTCTTAGAAGCTCCAACAGCAAATAATCCTTCCACAACACCTGTTACTGATGCTGTTCAAACTCTTGAGTTATCACTAACACCTTCTCTGCATCAAGATGCTGATGATCAGATTTTAGGTGAGCATCAGGATATGGCTGTTGATCAGAACTTAGTATCAGATCAGCAATTAGAGGATGTTGAAGCCTCCATTGCTACTCACACAGTTGTCTTATCAGAAGATACTGATTCTCTAAGTTCTGATGCTGCAAATGTTGGAGATACTGGTGAAGCTGCTACAACTGTAGATGCTGATGAAGCAGGTCCTTCAGGACATACTCCTCCACTGACTCTTCCTAAGTCTGAACTAGTAAAGGAGTTTGTTATCAGGGATTCACCAGTAACTTGGAGTGAAACTCCTGCAGGTCAGGAGTGGACTAAGGAATGGAACTCAGTTTCCTGTGTTCCAAATGCTTTACATCTTGCTGAGCACTTGACTAAAGCTGATGAAATGTTACATTTTGATGATTTTAAAACCCAGCTTAGAGTCACTGTATTGAGTACTAAACATCTACAAGGTCTTCATTCCAACACTCATGCAGAGCTACACAAGATTCAGGAGAACTTTATCAAACAGGAACAAGTTTGGAAAATTGATAAGAAAAAGTTCTTCCAACCTACCATTGACAGGGTTGCTTATATTGAGAAAACTCAAGAGAAGCAACAAGCTCAGATAGATCAAATTCTGACAAATCAAGCTTCTCAGCAATCGCAACTTACTGAAATCCAGACCTCAGTGGAACTACTTATATCTCTTTTATTACCTGCTGATGCCAAAAAGGGGGAGAAGGTAATTAAGTCCAAATGCAAAACCAACAAGTCACTGCAAGGAAAGGATGATGGAAAAGATGACCAAGGAAACTCTGAAATGGGTAGTGGTCATAGTCAAGGTAGAAGGTTTACATCAAGACAAGCTAGTCACAGAACAAGTTCTGATACTGGGAAAAGAATAAGTTCTGCTGCTGGTAAAAGGATAAGTTCTGATGAACTTCTAGATCTTGATGAGGAAATGTCAAGACAGTTATTTCTTCAAGAAAATCCAGGGATGGACTTGGAAAGTTTAAAGGAAGAAGAAGCCAGACTTAAATCAGAGAAAGTCACATCTAAATCTGAAGCTTCTGGTAAAAAGTTACTTCCAAAACCTAAAGGCATTGTGATCAAAGAAAGGATACATACTGAAGAAACTTTGGCTAGATCACAACCACAGATAGATCCAAGATCCAAGGGTAAAGAAAAGGTTGGTGAACCTATCAAGCCTTATGTACCTCCTGAGGAAAAAGAAATTACTGATGGAAAAGATGATCTTGCTCTGACTTCAAGAAAAGTTCTTAAAACAACCTCTGACATGGCTCAAGTTGTTCAGAGTCAAGAAATTGTAAGTTCTGATATTCAGAAGAAGCAAGTAACCTCTGACAGTGCTCAAGTTAACTTGATATCAGAAAATAAATCTAAAACACTCCTACCAGGATTCACTAAAGCAAAACAGACTCAATCTTTGAAGACTACTTCAAGTGGTTTTGAAGCAAGAGTAGTTACTGGAAAGGAAGCTAGAGATAAAACTGGATTGGGAAGTGCTGCTGAAAGAAGAGTACACAACACTACCAATGATCCAACTTCCTTGTGTGAACCAGGTATTGGAGCAACTCCTGAGAGATTGAATCAACTAGAATCTGTACAGATGGTTTACCATACCTACTTGAAAGAATACATCATGTTGTATTTCATGACAGATGGTAGGGTTTATCATATAAGACAAAATGCCATTCCTTTGAAGTATTTTGAAGAATTGGAGCATGTACTTTTCTTACTTCAAGTGGATAACAGAATAACAGAGACTGCTGCAAACTACTTAAAAGAACAGATTCAGAGACAGAAAAGGCTTTATTCTGTTAAGTCTGACAGCAGATATGTTCCAAAGTACAGAAATCACAATGGTGATATTGTTGATATGAAGCCTAATACTGCACAGATCAGAACATATCTTGGTATTAAGGGGCTTGAATTCAATCTAGAGTCTAACAAAGCTTATGTCATAAGACTAGATCGGGAGTTGAGAAAAGCAAAGATTAATGATCTCAGAGCTGCAATATTTCAAACTGGTGAAGATACTGCAGAGCTTAAAGATGTCAAACGGAGAATGATTGATGAACTCAGATATGCTGAGAAATGTTTGTTGAAGAATTATCTCAGAACAACTCCTGACATCAGAGAGATCAGAAAATGATGAAGCCAAGTCAAAGATCTACAACTACTTAAATTCTGATGTGTATACAGACCAAAGTTGTTATCAGAAGTTAAATTGGTAAAAACTTTAAGGACTGTAAGTTGTAGTTATCTTGTCTATTTCTCATGCATTTGTACTTAATGTTTTTGACATCATCAAATATCTGTTAAACTTGTATATTTTGCTAATTTACAAGTTGGGGGAGATTGTTAGATATATTTGATAATGTCATGGCTAATATGTTTTATGTTTAGATTTCAGATCTTATTTGAACAGAACAAATCAGTACTTAACTGATCAGTACTATACTGGAAGTCAGAACTTAAGGGATATCAGTACTTATGTCATCAGGAGATAGATATCAGAACTTAAGTGCTGAAGAACGATCAGATAAGGACATTAGCTGATTGAAGTTAAGAAGATCAAGATAAACATAAGAAGAGATATGCATGAAGAAGGAATTCCGTTGAAGAATGGAATACTTGGAATAGAAGATATCTGATTGATATATTTTAGGAAGCAGAATTATATTCCATATCAATTAGCGATTATCTTGTAACTGTGTAGTATATAAACACAGACATAGGGTTTACACTATAAGTGTTATCATTATCGAGAATATTATTTACTATAACCCTAGCAGCTCTCGTGATATTTTGTTCATCACTGAGAGATAACAGTTCCAGATTGTAACAGAGTTTATTGTTTCAATAAAGTTTGTTTTCTGTTACATAAGTTCTTGAAGTTTGATTTGATTGTAATAAACACTGTATTCACCCCCTCTACAGTGAAAGTGTGACCTAACAACAACCAAAGATAGATCCAAGATCCAAGGGTAAAGAAAAGGTTGGTGAACCTGTTAAAGTCTATGTACCTCCTGAAGATGAAGAAATTACTGATGACAAAGATATCTTGCTCTGACTTCAAGAAAGTTCTTAAACAACCTCTGACACAGCTCAAGTTGTTCAGAGTCAAGAAATTAAAAGTTCTGATATTCAAAAGAAGCAAGTAACCTCTGACACAGCTCAAGTTAACTTGATATCAGAAGGAAGATCAAATACACTCCTACCAGGATTCACTAAAGCAAAACAAACTCAACCTTTGAAGACTACTGCAAGTCACTTTGAAGCTAGAGTAGTTACTGGAAAGGAAGCAAGAGATAAAACTGGATGGGAAGTGCTGATGAAAGAAGAGTACACAACACTACCAATGATCCAAGCTTCCTTGTGTGAACCAGGAATTGGAGCAACTCCTGAAAGATTGAATCAATGGAATCTGTACAAATGGTTTACCCATACCTACTTGAAGGAACCATCTTGTTGTATTTCATGACAGATGGTAGGGTTTATCATATAAGACAAAATGCCATTCCATTGAAGTATTTTGAAGAATTGGAGCATGTATTATTCTTACTTCAAGTGGATGACAGATTGACAGGGACTGCTGCAAATTATTGAAAGAACAAATTCAGAGACAGAAAAGACTTTATTCTGTTAAGTCTGACAGCATATATGTTCCAAAGTACAGAAATCACAATGGTGATATTGTTGATATGAAGCCTAATACTGCACAGATCAGAACATATCTTGGTATTAAGGGGCTTGAATTCAATCTAGAGTCTAACAAAGCTTATGTCATAAGACTAGATCGGGAGTTGAGAAGAGCAAAGATTAATGATCTCAGAGCTGCAATATTTCAAACTGGTGAAGATACTGCAGAGCTTAAAGATGTCAAACGGAGAATGATTGATGAACTCAGATATGCTGAGAAATGTTTTGTTGAAGAATTATCTCAGAACAACTCCTGACATCAGAGAGATCAGAAAATGATGAAGCCAAGTCAAAGATCTACAACTACTTAAATTCTGATGTGTATACAGACTAAAGTTGTTATCAGAAGTTGAATTGGTAAAAGCTTTAAGGACTGTAAGTTGTAGTTATCTTGTCTATTTCTCATGCATTTGTACTTAATGTTTTTGACATCATCAAATATCTGTTAAACTTGTATATTTTGCTAATTTACAAGTTGGGGGAGATTGTTAGATATATTTGATAATGTCATGGCTAATATGTTTTATGTTTAGATTTCAGATCTTATTTGAACAGAACAAATCAGTACTTAACTGATCAGTACTTATACTGGACGTCAGAACTTAAGGGATATCAGTACTTATGTTATCAGGAGATAAGCATCAGGAGATAGATATCAGAACTTAAGTGCTGAAGGACGATCAGATAAGGACAGTAGCTGATTAAAGTTAAGAAGATCAAGATAAACATAAGAAGAGATATGCATGAAGAAGGAATTCCGTAAAGAATGGAATACTTGGAAGGAAAGATATCTGATTGATATATATTAGGAAGCAGAATTATATTCCATATCAATTAGCGATTATCTTGTAACTGTGTAATATATAAACACAGACATAGGGTTTACACTATAAGTGTTATCATTATTGAGAATATTATTTACGGTAACCCTAGCAGCTCTCGTGATATTTTGTTCATCACTGAGAGATAACAGTTCCAGATTGTAACAGAGTTTATTGTTTCAATAAAGTTTGTTTTCTGTTACATAAGTTCTTGAAGTTTGATTTGATTGTAATAAACACTGTATTCACCCCCTCTACAGTGAAAGTGTGACCTAACAGTATGGGTAGACGATAGGATTTTTGATGCGTAGTTCGTCGAGTGATTATCGTTTAGACGATTAAAGTTCTATATTTTAATTATAGATGCGGATCTCTCGAGCTGGTCGGGACAAGACGTTGGATAAAGAATGTGATGGAATGGTATTGGATATTTGGCTTCTAGCAATCGCAGGAGCAGCATATCGGTGAAGTGTTGAAAAGAAAGATGGTGATATTTTGAGACAGAATGTCAGAATAGATGCGTGTTTGCGAGTGTGATTAACTGCTAAAAACTCAAAGGCAAGTACCCCTGACTTCACTTATCGTTCAAGTGACGTTTATTTTGAATCATATTATGCAAGTATCCTTATCATCACTTATTATTCAAGGGATATTTATTTTGAATTTCATTATGCAAATATTGCTTTCCCTATTCTCATTTTAGAATAGATAAATGCTTTACATATCGCTGGATTAAATAATTCTGTTATGCAAGTATTCTTCTGCTGTTATTCTATGTTCAGAATAGTCAAGTGATTTTATTTATCCAATTATCGGATTTATAAATGTTTTGGATTTTGAGAAAAGTGATTTGGTTGCGAATATTCCTACCCAAGAATTGGGGGAATAAAATTATTTCGGATGTTGAATATTATGACCCCTTTTTCAATAAAAATGTTTAAGATTGGATGGTTGCGTAAGAGGCCGTGGCGGCGGTCCAGCGTGAGCTATGTGTTATACAGGATATAACACCTTCTAGGCCGATATGTGCCTTGGGTACCCCTTTGTTTAGTTGGATATGCTTCGGCATACCGGTGTTGCTCCGCGGCTGATCACCGGCGGCAACACACCGTCGTTCGAGGATTCTAATCTAAATTATATATTGCTTTTGACATCTTACAAGGAATGATTTATTAAGTATTTTGTTTTCGGATAAAAGATGAAATGTGGTTTTGATTCAGTTTCTTAGTTTGAGAATACTTAGTTTGTTGAGAAAATTCAAAGGTGGTATTAGTATAGATGATTGGTGTTGACTTCAGTATGGGATGTTGTGAGCATCAAAGTTCGTAGTGATATCTAATTTGATATGATAACAAAATAAGTATTAATTTCAAGAGTTCGGTTTTGAGTAAGTTTACGATTCAATCCATAATCATTGTTTCATGTTAGAATTGTTTACGATATTTCTGTAAACACTGTTTTTACGAGTTTTATTCTCGTCAAGATTCAAAGTATTGCTGAAGCATTTTGCTCAAAAATATCAAAATGGTTTTGAATGTAATTATGGAATTAAATCTGGGATTCCTCAACTAAAATTTTATGATTCAACAACTATGATTTTAAATGTTCTGCTCTAATGCAAATGTCGATTTTATATCAAAACGACCCTATATATGTCATAATGATCTTGTCGAGCATTTCTTTCGCTCATACTTGCCTGTTTTCAAATTTAACCTCCAGTGAGGACTAGCTTGAGCTGTTTAGCTGCGTAATTAAAGGAAGCAAAGAAGAAGCTTTTGGGAAGGTGGTTGGTCCAGGGTTTGCGGACTAGTGTTAGTTTTATTGTATAAGTTGTTTATATTATATTATATCATAGTTGTGTATTTTATTTGGGCCTAGTATACTTCATTTCGAAGTTATACTAGTGGGTTTAGTTTGGATTGGATTTTGTTGAAAAGAGTTTTAAAAGTAAAAGAAAGAGAAAAATTATTTGTGGAATTTTGATTTCTTGTTTCTAGAACTGTAACCTTAAAAGATCTTGGATTAGTTGGGGTCATTTATGCTAAATATCTTCCGCTGGCATTTGTTTATTGATTAAATAGGTTGATTTGGATTGAGGTTTCATAGTGACGACCAAATCCCTTGACCCCGGATTTGGGGGCGTTACAATCACCCAAAGTTTTATCTCTTCTTATTATTGGTTATGTCTTCACATTGTCATTCTTTACTATATATCTCGATTTATGTTTATATCATATTATTTTGCACTTGTTGAGCATTTGGCTCACTCCTTGCTTTACCCTGATATTACAGATAGCATCTATGGTTAGATTCAAGCAGACAGCACGTAAGACCTGTGACGCTGATGCGTATGTTCGAGCTCAGGTAGAATAAGAGATAGTTTTGTGTGAGGACTCGATATTAAAATCAGTTGTAATAGATGGTAGTGTTAGGCTGTTCCAAACCCTAAACTGTAAGATCTTTGATTTGGTTATGTTTACTTTCTTTTAAATATTGTATTAGTTATATTTATTTTGTTGGTTAAGTTGGGGGTGTGACAGATATTGGATTGAATTGAGATTCTTGGGATTATTATGACTGAAATTAGTAGCATAGATGTGTATCTTGAGTTGTTGTTGATTGGTAGTTGGATTGATATGATTTGGAATGGTAAAATTTGGGAATCATGTAAACATAGCCGTCGTAATGCCCGATTTACCTTAGACTTTGTTCTTAACTTTAGGTCCCTGTGAACTCACTGTAAGATTCTGACTTTGTCATGTTTAGATAGCGCATGTTACGAGCTTCGTTTGATATGTGGTTCGCTTAGATCCGATGTACCGTTTAGGAGAAATGGCCGTTTTAAGTTACGGTGTTTCGCGAACGAACCTTTACCCCTCGTTTAACTTCAAAACCTTGTTTAAGGCCCCTAAAAGACTAATTGGATTATGAAACAATTATGTAAGGTGTATTAGGAGTTGGAAAAGTACTCGCGAAAGAGTCTCCTTAAATTCATAACGGTTAATTTATTAAAATTGGTGGAGCCGAGGGTACGCGATCGATTAACGCAAATCGTTAAGTGTCTAAGCGACCGTAAGCGACCGTTAGGGTATGAGTGAGTTTTGACTAGTTTCTTAAGAGACCGTGGTCTAATTCCGGATTATGTTGTTGTTCATAGGTACCGAACCCACTCTAAGCTTAAGTCTATCTCGGAACACTCATACAAGTTTTCTACCCGTTATACTCTTGTTGTGATGTAAATATATTGATGCATTATCTTCAGATAAGTGCATGACTGTTATTAGCAAATCTTGCGATATATTGGAGCATGTTGATATGGGTATATATATGCATGCCTATTTCGTAATCTTGATATTCTATTATCAATTCAAATGCTTATAACTGCATAATACCTATGTTAGAGATAAGCAGTAGTTGCGTATACCCTTAGTATAGGGAACCCAAAGGTGAACATTTTCCTAAACCGGGAGTCGATGTTCTCGAGTATAATATAAAATATATTTTATATATATATAGTTTTCTATAACTATTAATCGGATAAGGTGTATCTGATAGTTTTGAATAATAATCAAACTTATTTTCGATTATTCAAATAAAGATCGTACTTTCGTATAAGTATATCTTTTTGTATTTATTATTCATTTCAAGTATGAGTTTTAAAACTTCTACTTCAATTATTTTATAAAGATTATCCTTAGGGGAATATTATTTAAATAATAATATTCAGATATTTTTTAATATATTAGGACTGATTTATTTTATTAAATCATCATTACTCTAAACATTCTTTAAAATGTTTTCGAGTCTTCAAAATGGTTTCAAAAGTTAAAGCGGATCCCAAAACTCGTTTTCAAAGTTTAAGCTCTTCCTTTTGAAGGGGACTTGAATACTCGCTCAAAAATCTGAGGGATCCGGCTCTGTGGTGTATTTTATATTCCAACGAGGTTGCTATTTTGAGAAAACAATTTGATTACTTGCCCAATGTTCGGGAAGTCCATCTAATTGAGTCGGCATAAGCGACAGGCCGGGGTATGGTCTATGAAGGTGTAAGAGGCTGGGTGACAGTCCATCCACGCGTGAGTGGCCGGGTAAGGGTCTAGCGCGAGGTCCCAATGCGGCCAGGGTGATGACCGGCGAGGAATTCATCCATCTACAATAGAAAAGGTTACTTATTGGTATCTTTGCCTGATCAGCAAGATATCAGGTTATGCCAAAATTTTCTTTTTCCAAATTCATTGGATATGACAACTCTGTTTATACTTGTCATGACAGAGGTTTTCAGGAAATGTATGAGATATATATAGGCGTATATATATATATCGGGACTTAATGAAGTATCTCGTAACTTCATCTCTTTTGAGTGATATTTCAAAGATTGAATTTATTCAAGTCTTATCTCGTAGTCTCATCTATGTGACGAACTTTTGAATTGATTAGACCTTGAATGATGGTAGTTCAAGTAGTATTCGGAAAAGATATAAGTATATTGGAGTATATTGTAACTTCATCTTTTTAAGTTATATCTAGTAGATGATTATATTATGTATGACAAAGATTTTCAGAAAAATGTTGAGACAAAGTTAGATATATGAGATCACCTTGCAACGATATCTTTATACAGTTACAGACTGGAACTCTGTGTATATTATGCATTTGAAGAGGATTTCCAAAATTTTGAAAAGTAATATACATATATACTGAATATTTTGTGACTTGGTCCCATTAAGATATCAACTTGGTTCACATTTTCTTTACCAAGACTTTCATGAGTACTATGAGAATGCTCGTATATTGTAAATCTTTATACATATTATTTTGGCGGGCTTGTTACTCACCCTTACTTTCTTCTTTCATCACACAATAACAGATAGGCAAGATGAACAGGACCAAGCTCCCAATTCGTGAGCGGATAGGAAACGTTCCGCAGTTTCCTGTAGGCGTTGATGCCGTTGTAGCTGAGGTAGGAACTACCAATAGGCTAGGCTTTCAACTTTTGATGTACCAGACTTATGTATACTTATGATTGTAATAATGGCAAAGAATATGTAATTTATTCAGAAACCCTTTTGAGGTGTAATGGCTTATAATTGTGGAATAAAATGACTTGTTTTTTTTGGATATCATCTCCGAGACTATAACTTGTGGTGTGTGTATATTGTGGGGTCATAGTACGCAGTAGTTGGTTGATTATTAAGATTAAGTATTATTAAGGGAAATGGAACTCGTGATAACCCGAATCCCCGACCCCAGATTTGGGGTGTTACAACCAGTGTCAGCACCGATGTTTCCACCACTTCCACCACCACCACCACTACCTCAGGAGCCAACACCACCAGCTCCAGAGCAGATACCAGATCCCGTAGAGATGTTTGATCCATTAGAGTTCTTTGAGCCGATGCTTCCACCTTCACTTTCGATAGAGTATCATTTTATCCTGGAGATTGGGCCAGATATTCCACCAGCAGTATTGCCTCCTTTTCTTGTGTACGCTCCAGAGACAGAGCTGTTTCAGATGGCCCCAATTGAGGGTAGGGATGAGCACGATGGGGGATTACAGTTGGGTTTACCATAATAGGACATAGCAGGGATACCTAGAGTTCCATCACAGGAGTCTGTGGGACAGGTTGTAGCACCACATATGGTACCATATCATGAGTACAGTGTTATGAAGAGGATGTTGAGTATTAGAATCTCAGTGCAGAGAGATCATGGGTTTGTTTGACCAAAGAGATAAGGACCATTAGTTGTACTTGAGCTAGACCACATGATGAGGCAGAGGCTTTAGTCGATAGTGTCAGTGCCACTCTTGAGTTAGATACTTTGATACATGATAGGCCGTATTCTTATGCAGAGTATCATAGAGCTACCCGCTTGGCACAGTCAGTTATCGAGATACTTCGGGATGAGCTGAGGCGCATTCCGCCAGGTTTTGAGGTTGGACAGTTGGAGACTAGTTGTTGTATTATATGTGACATATGTAGATAGAGGCAGTATAATATAGTGTGGTTAGTTATGTATGTGTGTATTATCTAGCTTTGACTTGTATCAGCAGTAGCCATGACAGATCTGACTTAGACTTTTTATACCAAGCACTTACACATGAGGCTGGTGTCATATATAAAATAAACTTTTCAACTTTTCATATTGTTTATTTAAATTCCAGTCTTTACAGCATTTACATTTATTTTATTATTTTACAGTTTCTCTTA